>NC_041394.2:20909146-21227896 GCF_900747795.2 Erpetoichthys calabaricus | reverse complement strand
TCCGGGCTGAAGAAAATGAGGTTTTTGTCTGACCCGGAAGTGATAGAAAGTCACATGGACTGAGGGACAAACACTTCCGGGTCATGGACTATAAAAGGACCATGGGAAATCCCAGACGTCGAGCTGAGCTGGATGGAAGGGTGGCAACGCGTCTGGGAAAGGAGGATTAGTGTGCTGATTATTGTATATTGCATGTGTAGTGTGGAGTGGAGGGTGCTTTGTGCACATCCATCCATCCATTTTCCAACCCGCTGAATCCGAACACAGGGTCACGGGGGTCTGCTGGAGCCAATCCCAGCCAACACAGGGCACAAGGCAGGGAACCAATCCTGGGCAGGGTGCCAACCCACCGCAGGACACACACAAACACATCCACACACCAAGCACACACTAGGGCCAATTTAGAATCACCAATCCACCTAACCTGCATGTCTTTGGACTGTGGGAGGAAACCGGAGTGCCCGGAGGAAATCCACGCAGACACGGGGAGAACATGCAAACTCCACGCAGGGAGGACCCGGGAAGCGAACACGGGTCTCCTAACTGCGAGGCACATTATTATTACAAAATAAATAATAATTGTAATTTTACCCGGTGTTTGGAGTGGTACCTGAGGGTTCAAGGGAGCTCTAGCGCCCCCTACTGCTACACCAGCCAATAAGAAACGGAATGATTAGGGAGGCCAGAATGACCAGGCCATAGTGGTCAATTAAGCCAGGACATCGAGAAATGCTTTACTCTTTTCTATTAGCCACCCAAGGATCTTTAATGACCGCAAGAGGCAACAACAACAACAACATTTTATTTCTGTAGCACATTTTCATACAAACAATGTCGCTCAAAGTGCTTTACATGATGAAGAAAGAGAAAAAAGACAAAATTAATAAGAATTAAAATAAGGGGACACTAATTAACATTGAATAACAGTAAGGTCCGATGGCCAGGGAGGACAGAAAAAACAAAAAAAGAACAAAAAATCTGCAGGGGGTCCAAGGCCACGAGACCACCCAGCCCCCTCTAGGCATTCTACCTGACATCAATGACCTCCATCAGTCCTCATAGTATTCAGGGTTCTCATCCAAATGATGGCACCAATTTTGACAGCATGGTGTCCCCATCACTGCACTGGGGTATTGGGATGCACTGGGAGACCACAAGGTAAGCACCCCCTGCTGGCCTCAGCAACACTCACGAGGCCTTGAAGTGGCTAACGCAGGTTTGTGAAGGCTCACTTATTTCATTATCATGTTCCCAAAATGTAAAGTAGCTGATTTTTTTTTTCTCAGAATATCAGTCAGATTTTTCACTGAATAAATTCAATGGTCCCCTTAGAAGGAGCTATTTTAATAGCTACAGTGTATTCAGCTGACTCGGTCTGTATGTTCTACCTGTGTTTGCAAAGCTTTTTCCCGGGGTACTTGGCCATTCCTCCTCCATTCCCAAATCATGCAGGTTGGCCTGCTTGACAATTCCAAAATGGCCCCGGTGGGAGTGTATGTGGGTGATGTTTGCCCTCAGCAAGGAGTGGTGCCCACCTTGTGCCTGATGCTGGTAGATCAGCTTTGAGCACGGGAAAGGTGCTATACAAATCAATTCTTTACACTTATATAGCACTTGTTGTCACTACTCAAAGGACTCCACACAGGGACGACCCGGGAAGCAGACCCATGATCTCTTTAATTATTATTATTGTTATGTTCTTCTTGTCCTCCCATATCTTCAGAGACATGCAGATTAGGCCGACTGATGATCCCAGCCTGGATCTTTGGGAGTGTTTGTGCAGGTGTGTGCACAAGTGGGTCCTGCCATAGTTTGGCACCACATGTTGGTACCTGTGGAACCTGAATTTGATTCCCTGGGAGTTGAGAATGTTATTTTATTATTCTGTCCTCAAATTGTAAAACAGCTGAGATTTTTTGTTAGAGTGTCAAATTTTCTTCACTGATGCCATTTCATTTTTATTTCCACAGCGTATTACATTTACTGAATAAGTAGATAGATAGATAGATAGATAGATAGATAGATAGATAGATAGATAGATAGATAGATAGATAGATAGATAGATAGATAGATAGATAGATAGATAGATAGATAGATAGTAGTCTTCATATTCTGTGTTTGGGTTTTTATTCAGGCCCTCTCATTTTCTTCCATTTCCTGAAGATGTGCAGTTGTAGGTGAACGAGGTGAATGTTTGTTTCTGAGTACACGGCATGACTGGCACCCCACCTACACTCTGAAAATTGAAAGGTGCCAAAGCAGTTCTTCAGAACGAATAGGGGAACCATTTTTGGTTCCCTAAAGGACCATTCATATGAAGGTTGCAGGAAGAGAGATCTGTAACAGGCACCATGCACAGCCATGAATGGATGGTCACAGATTTGTGAAATACCAATGGCTCACGATTTTAAAAGGATTCTTGCTGCTATGGAAAACCAACAGGCAGACAGCAACAGTTCCCAAAACACCCACGTTTATTTACAATATTTACATTGACCACAGTCCCGGACACAACCCAGTGTCCTTACTCCACACACCCCCAAGTCCGGGCCTCTCAATAGTCCTGCCTTCACCGCCTCCACTCCTCTCCTCGGAGCTTCGTCCTCTTCCTCCCGACTCCGGCTAATGACTGGAGGGAGGCGGCCTCTTTTATCCCCACCCGGATGAGCTCCAGGTGCCCTCTGATGAACTTCCTATGGCACTTCCTGGTGTGGCGGAAGTGCCGTATGAGCACCCGGTAGCACTCTGGGTTTAGGTTTAGGTTTAGGTTAGGTTTCTTTATTTAGTCATGTTTACACAAGAAAACATGAAATTTGCCTTCTCAGTTGCATCTAATAACAGGTAACAGACAGAATGAAATAAAACAAATAGAAATAAGAAAGGTTAAGGTAAGGCAATTAGATAAAACATATTTACACCAAAAAAAAAGGTAACAGGATATATATCATAACCTTAAACATTATCTCCGATATTTCTTATTGAAAGTCATATGGCACTAGGAGGAAAGGAGTTTCTGGAGCGATTTGTGTGGGTTTTCAAAGCAACTATCCTTCCTGATTTACTGAAGTTTAGTTCTACATGTAATGGATGACTGTCATCAGTTGAGATGATTTCCAGTTTCTTTAGCATTGCCCTCTGACATCCCTGGAATTCCTTCCGCCAGCACCTGCGGGTGTGGCGGAAGTGCTGACCTCCAGGGCTCCACAATCGTCCGGGCGCCCCCTGGCCCCTATAGGGATGAGCTTCCATGCTCACTTCCCGTGGCCCCTGTCCAAACCAGAGCAGCTGCCCTCTCCTGGTCCTTCCAGGCGTCCCGGCTGGGCACAGCCCCCAGCCACCTGCCACAACTGGTACAGTCACACAGGGTGACTTCAGGTTTTGTACCCTGCTAGGTATCCTACTATTCATTAAAGATTTCTATTTTGTCCACATATCCAGGACCCTTTTCAAAGCTCAAAGAACCAGTTTCATATGCAAAGACCCCTTCCTAAAATGAAATGGTTCTCCATCATCAAGCAGTGCTGACCGCACAAACCAGTCAAGTGCCATTACAGAACCGTTATCTTTCAGATTGCTGTCTTGTCCCTCGGTGCTACCGGCCTGTGTGGCCCTAATTTAGGATTATGAGACTTCACAAGTTGGGTAAATGGTTGGATGAGCCCATAGTTATTTCATGACATGGAAGAGCACCCCTTTTTGGACTTTCTAAAAAAGGAGTGCTCCCCAATGATCTGAAAAGCCCACAGTTGAAAGTGTGACCTGTAAAATGCCTTGGGATATTGTTTGCTCTAAAAATCAGTGTAAGTCTGCTGTTGTCAAGACAGGTGCCTCTACTGGTTTAGGCATTGGACTGTGAAGTAAAAGGCTGCTGGTTCAGTTCTCACCATAGACGCAGTGTGTGACCCTGAGGAAATTATTATGCCTGCCAGAGCTACATTTTGAGAAATATGGGATAAAATGTACTGCACCTGTATGGGTGTGATGTTCATACAGTCACCAATCTCAATAGATTCCTAAGTGACCATGTGTTGGCAAACATTGGGAACAAAAACATCATCAGTGGTATAATAATATCAATATAAATGACATAGATATAGTGCTCACTGTAGAACGGTCCATCTATCGATTACTACAGTTGCTTTGTCCAATTTAGTGTCACAAGAGTCAAAGCTTCTCGCAGCAGCATTGAGTCAAGGCAGGAACCAACCTTGGAAAGGCAGGGCACACTCTCTCACAGTGGACCCATTTAGAGATGCCAGTTAACTTTATTGTCTAGCTGTAGATTAAAAAAGCCCAGTTTGTTAAATTCGGAGTGGTGGGGACTGAGCGTGTCCCAGTAGCACCTGGGTTCAAGGCAAGACCAAACCCTGGGGAGAGCACTAATACATCCCAGAGCACACTGACTCAAAATGGGCCATTTTTTGAGGTGTCAGTTAACTTTAACATGCACCTTTGGGATGTGAGAATGAAAAGCCAAAAGAAAATCCCCACACACATGGGGAGAACATGTAAACTGTACATGGACGACTTGCAAGCATTAGAAAAATGCACACTATTGAAAGGTACAATGTACATGACAGACAGATGGACGGACGGACGGACAGACAGACAAAGGGTTTTAAGTAATCAATATAAGTTGGGACACCTGAGCAAATTGTTTGCTTCAATTTGTAAAGCTTCATTTGCTTTAATCGCAGCAGAACATCTGTAGGTTGTAAACTGTTAGTTATTCCCTGATGAAGGCCCACTTGTAATTTTCTGATATTTCCTTTATTTTCAGTTTTTGCTAACCTGAACTTTAAATTTAAACCTCTGGCAGTTTACTGCTTATCTTTTCACCATTTTAGGTCATCCATTGCAATTCAACTGATTACATTTGAAGATAAATTGGGGTGTTGTAAAACTTTTTACTGGTAGTAGCTGTCCCCTGCGGCTCCACCTACATAGTAGTGAAACAGGACAAACATTAAAAATCAATTATAAAAATGTAATAATTTGTATTGAGCAGAATTTATATTGATAGCTTTCATATCCGATAGGGCCTCTTGATATACAATATTTTTGATTTTGCTATCAGGGGAAAGAATGTAGCTGTGATCTCTTTGCCAAAAATGTAAAAAGTTGGCAAGGTATCTCTGACCAAGCGGAAGGTAGGTACACTCCAACATCAAACGTTGCCACTGTATCTGATCGTGCTCAGCTCTCATGGCAGAGTATCCTCCGCATTGGGAGAAGAGCACATGACCGTGATATTTCTGCCAATGAGCAGGTACCCCCAAAAACACATGTAGGCTCTAATCTCTCTCTCAAAAAAACGTCAAGCGTTACTCCTTAACAATCTCTAGATGATAATGTCTACTGAACAAACAGGTATCACTAGCTAAGTGGAGGCAAGGAACGCTCCAACACGTGGAGAGAGGTAGAGCGACTCGAATGTGAGTGGGGAGTGGGGAGGGTTCCGGGGAGGGTCCCGCGGAGGGAAGCTCCCTACTCCTGAGGTCCTGCCTCCCCCTCCCCTTGGCCCGCAGCCTCACTCTCAGATTCGCACAAATAAATTGGTACTGCAACTGGACAATGATACTTAGCACGATGAGAGAAGTCCCAAAATCAACCGGAATGTTCAAGCAAATTATAGATTAAAACCTAAATCCGTTAAGTAGTTCTCTCATGAAAAGTGAACAGACATACAGACGGACGGAGAGATGGAGGGACGGACAGACGGACATTGGGTTTTTTATCTATCTATCTATCTATCTATCTATCTATCTATCTATCTATCTATCTATCTATCTATCTATCTATCTATCTATCGATCGATCGATCGATCGATCGATCGATCGATCGATAGATAGATACTTTATTAATCCCAAGAGGAAATTCACATACTCCAGCAGCAGCATCCTGATAAAGAAAATATTAAATTAAAGAGTGATAACAATGCAGGTATAACAGACAATATCTTTGTATAATGTTAACGTTTACCCCCCCAGGTGGAATTGAAGAGTCACATAGTGTAGGGGAGGAACGATCTCCTCAGTCTGTCAGTGAAGCAGGACGGTGACAGCAGTCTGTCGCTGAAGCTGCTCCTCTATCTGGAGATGATCCTGTTCAGTGGATGTAGTGGATTCTCCATGATTGACAGGAGCCTGCTCAGCGCCCGACGCCCTGCCATGGATGTCAAACTGTCCAGCTCCATGCCAACAATAGAGCCTGCCTTCCTCACAAGTTTGTCCAGGCGTGAGGCGTCCCTCTTTTTTATGCTTTATTCTTTTAGATGTAGACATTTTTCAGTGTGGGGAGGCACAGTGGTCCCATGGTAACACTGCTGCCTCCCATCAAGTAGGCTGGAGTTCATGACCTCCCTGTGTGGAGTTTACATGTTCTTGTCATGTCCATTTGGGTTTCCACTGGGTGCTTCAGTTTCATCTCACAATCCAGAGACATGCAGGATAGGTGGTTTGGCGATGCTAAGTTAGCCCTAGTTATGTGTGTGTGTGTGTGTTCACCCTGTGATGGACTGGCGCCTTGTCCAGGTATTGTTCAACCCTGCTTAGGATTACGTGAGATTAGAAAACGGATGGATGTTACAATGTGGCCTGAAAGTGTGAAGATGTTGGAACACAAATGGTGAAGCCCCTGGCTCAGACCCCAGCACAAGCTCAACGAGTGATCTCTTCACTTGCCAGATGCTGTAAACATGGAGCTCACTCTGATGTACCTTTAAAGTGCCTTTGGATGAGGAAAAATCTCATTGTACTGTCCTCATGTGGCGTTCAACAGAGAAGGGAATAGGATTGTGTAAAGTTTGCAAGTTTTCCCTTTGAATATGAAAATACATACAAATATACACATTTCAGAAGAATAGTCATTTTCATAGTGTCAGTTCTCCTAACTAGTGTCAGATGAAGTCATGGCTGTTTGATGAGGTCTGCAATTCCTTTTATCAGGTCACTAAAATGAACTTTGAGCAGGTCCTCAAATCGTTGTGTAATTACTGCTGTGAGACAGTTAAAGAAAGCTGACCAAATGTGAGATGATGTGCAGGGCTATTTATGGCAAATCGTATACTCTTTATTTAATTTAGTCTTAAACCCAGGGATTTTGTAGAATTGATCATCAGTATAAATGGCAGAGTTTCTCAACCTTTAAGTATTTGCGACCCGAGTTTTCATAACAGTTTAAATCGCGCCCCCCCCCCCCCCTAACATTTTTTTGAAAGGAGCCCACTAATACCAATTTGTTTCCTTTTTAATTAATGATATATCATAGATGCATATTTTATTATACCTACTTAACTTTTATTGACATTTATCTAACTCTATATTTATTTTTCTAGTATCAGAATGTAGTTTAAGTTAATTTGTTTTGGTTTCAATAGATGTATTTTTCATATTTTCGATTCTTGTTTTCTTTTTTTCACATCTTCGCGCCCCCCTTTTTTGGGAACCGCTGATATATGGAGATGATGAATATGAATCAGTCATGCAAAGCACCATCCAATTTATATAAAGGAATACTTTCTGTTCAAGTCTTTCCTATGCAATTCCAGAAATTTGTGATTGTTGATGCAGTGAAGGGTTTGATGGCAGAGGCAAGTTGGTGAGAAATGTCATTCCTGTGTGATTTTGTGTTCTATTTATGTGACTTGAAGCTTCTGGGTGGGATTGTAGAAGGTTCATCCATGCGGAGTTAGTTTGCTAAATAGCTGGGCAGTGTTTCCCCCTTGTGTAGGTCAGGGCAACATATCAGATTTTAAGTTTGATTTGATATTTAAAAAAAAAAGACTATTTAAAAGCCAATATAACAATGTTCATCACTTTTATCTGATTTGACTTATGAATGTTAAATGAAACCAACAAAATCTCCCGGGGTCTCATTTATAAAACTTTGTGTGGATTCAAGCGTAAAAACATGCTTACACTAAAAAACAGGAAAATGCATACAGCAAAAAAAAAAAAATTATATAACCTGCTATACACACATTTCTGTGCAATTTACCTATATATAAATCACTAGCTGCATCAAAGTAGACCTCAGAGTTATCGTTTGCAGTGCGCCATGCAATGCATGATGCATGTTCTCTGTTATATGCCATTTGGTACAGGATTTGTAAAAGCAGTGTTAATGTTTGTGATGCACCATATATTGGAGTGATAGAGTTTTATCAACTGGTGGTACAATGAGCTGGTGCACACAGACAGACACATAGACATTTATCCTTTTATTAAGGTGGACAATCATCTTCTAAATGTGCATACGTGAACACACCTCTAATTCTGCCTGGTTGCCACCCTGAAATAACTATGTATGGACTGTTATGTTTTATAAATGTATATCTACACCAAACGGAAACTGGATGTAGCTCCTCGTTGCTCAGTTAATGACTTCCAGCACAGCAGGCATGGTAGAGTGAAATGACCAATTCAGTGAGAAGTGACAAACTGATACACAGAACTGGTCCTCTTAAAACTAAACTACAGTCCATACATCATATTCAACACATCTAAAGTTTAATATGTTTGTCACCTCAATGCAACTTATAGTAACAGCTCGGTGATATCTACTATTAAGTGTGTGAGTCGTCATTCAGTCGGTTTCCCTACTTGATCAAGGGTGTCGCCATTTCCCACTTTCTCCAAAATGTTGCGTATGCATGGGTGAGAGTTGCCTTAAATATACGCACTTCCTCCCATCAAGTTTTCTTTTCTAAATGCTGATGTTTGTGTAGAAAGCTGCGTACGTGCATTTCAAGCTTCATTCCGTGTGTTTGCAAGATTTGTAAATCTGATCTCTGCTCTTTTTCTAAGCGTGTCTACTTCAACTCCATCCATATTGGCTGACGGTGATGAGCATGAGAAAAAAATGGAGGGCGGATTAGAAGAGGAAAAGTTTAGAAGAGGTAGAGTTAGCTCTGCTGTTTGGGTATGGTTTGGTTTTACCCTGGATGACAGTGCACACAGTTACGGAATATGAAGAGGCTATCCAAACACATTCATTCATTCATTCATTTTTCACTGCTTATCCAAAACTGGGTCTCAGGGGCAACAATCTAAACAATGAGGCCCAAACATCCTTTTCCCCAGCCAAACTGTGGGATCCCAAGGTGGTTCCAGGCCATCTGGGAGATATAGTCGTCCCAGCAAGCCCTGGGTTTTCTCCAGGGTTTCCTCCCAGGTGGCTATGCCTGTAAAACTTCCACAGGGAGACATTCAGGAGGTGTCCGTATCAGATGTCCATACCACCTCAGTTGTCTCCTTTTGATGTGGTGAGTCAGTGGCTTTACTCCGATCCTCTCCCAGATGTCTGTGCTTCTCATCCCCTCTCTAAGGGAGAGGCCAGCCACCCTGAGGAGAACACTCATTTCGGCTCCTTGTGCCTGCACTCTCATTCTTTTGTTCATTATCCAGTGCTCATGACCATAGGTGAGGGCAGGGATGTAGATTGACTAGATCGACTGGTAAATTGTAAACTTTACCTATTCAGGCACATATGGCACCTAAAGTGTATCCACTTGCCCAAGGCGGCGAAATGGGTCCCTGCTAAGCAAAGTTTCTTAAAACACAAGTCAAGTCAAGTCAAGTTGGGGAGCATGCACTGGTACAGTGCGTTGCCGCAACCACTACACGAGGCAGGCAGACACGCGGTCCAGTCCCACCCTCCGGAAATGATCCTCTATCTGCTGCAACCAAGTGTTACATGGGCGACCCCTTGGCCTGGTCCAGCCACTTGGGTCCCCAACAATGAGGATCTTACGAGCCAGATCACCCTTTGGGAAACGTGCCGCATGGCCGTAGTGCCGTAACTGACCTCCCTCACAATGCAGGTAATGTGACTCAATCAGCAACCGCTCATTCGACACAAAGTCAAACCAACGGTACCCAAAGATTCTCCGGAGAGATACAGTACCAAAGGAGTCAAGTCTTCATCTCAGGTCACTAGATAGCGTCCATGTCTCGCAAACATATAGCAAGACAGGAAGCACCAGGACTCTAAAGACTTGGACCTTCATCCTTTTGCATAGATATCAGGAGCCCCACACACCCCTTTCCAGTGACCTCATGACCCCCCCATGCTCTCCCAATCCGTCTACTGACTTCATAGGAAGAGTCACCAGAGACGTGAATGGCACTGCCAAAGTAAGTAAACCTCTCGACAAGGGTGACACTCTCTCCGCAGACAGACACACTGCTGATGGCCGTGCCCAAGAGGTCATTAAAAGCCTGGATCTCTGGTTTTTATCCAGGACACTTGCAAGCTCAGACACTCAGACTCCTCACTCAGTCTCTCGAGCGCCCCAATCAGAGCCTCCATTGACTCCGTGAAGATCACAGCATTGTCAGCAAAGTCAAGATCCGTGAATCTCTCTTCACCAACAGATGCCCCACAGCCGCTGGACCCCACAACCTTGCCCAACACCCAGTCCATACAATCATTGAACAGAGTAGGAGCAGAACACACCCCTGACGAACCCCAGAATCAACTGGGAAAAACGCAGAGGTCCTGCCTCCACTCTGCACAGCACTCACAGTACCAGTGTACAGGCCGGCCATGATATCCAGCAACCTCGAGGGGATCCCACGAACCCTCAGGATGTCCCACAGGGCAGTTCGATTAACTGAGTCGAACGCTTTGCAAAAATCGACAAAGGCTGCAAAGAAACTCAGCTGATATTCGCGTTTGCACTCCATGAGAACCCTCAGTGCCAGGATGCGGTCAATTGGTAGACTTCTTAGGCGTAGAACCAGACTCTTCTGATCACTGGTATGTGAGCAAGTGATCACGGATCCTATTGAGGATGACCCTAGCAAGAATCTTACCTGGCACCAAGAGCAGTGTTATCCCCCTGTAGTTGCTGCAATCCAGGCAATCACCCTTCCTTTTCCAGATAGGGACGAGGAGTCCCGTTTTCCAGTCAGTTGGGATGATGCCAGTCTCCCAAATGGAAGCAAAGATTGCTTGTAATGCCAGGAAGACAGCCTTACCACCAGCCTGGAGAAGTTCACCCTGGATACCACAGATCCCTGCAGCCTTTCCTCCCCTCAGCTGGTTCACCACCTGTGCAATCTCAGTGAGATTGGGGGGGTTCACAGCTAATTGGAGGATCAGCCTCAAGGACCGTGGAACTTAAAACACATTGTAAAGAAAAACAGAGACAAAGATAAAGAGTTGGGGCACCCGCAGGCAAATTGAAAGTAAATGCGATTCATAAATGCGGTGAAAGAAGGTAAAAAGATGTCTTTACAGGTGAGTCTCAAAGTGACTGCTCCAAGATGGTGACACTTCTGGTTAACTACAGGAAAGGGAGGAAAAGGTGGGTCCAGGGGGCCGAACACCGGAAGTGGCATCAGAGATGGTAGGGCCTATCAATCATTCAGACTGTAGAAGGTAGAAGAGCAGAGGTGTTAGTGAACATCGCCACCTTGTGGTTCAGCGAGGGATTACCACCATCAGAGCCTTTAAGCCAGCCCTGAGAGCTACTTTTACAAAGTGAAAATGGCAGAGAGTTCCTCATGTTTTCTAACGTTTATTCTCATGGCTTATTTCAACCCAAACAAACTGAATAAGCTTGTTTTGCCTGAACATTTAGAAAATGTTGGTGTCCACAACTCACATTTTGCATTAAAACATCACAAAAAATATTTAGTCCACCTGCAAGTGCATTCTGTATGTCTGTTTCTAGTGTTTCTCACACTATTGAATTAAAACATGAATGCTGTCAGAAAAAAAACAATGCAATTCCAAATCCACAGTTATGACTTATTCATTTGTCATTTTGTCACATGTCACTGTGTCACTTTATTCACAGGTCCAGTTCTATGTGTGATGTGTTTTTCAGTTAGTGAGATGACTGACACTGCATGGAGTCAACAAGAGAGGCAGGTGTGTGGTGGAGTGGAGCCACTGAGGTTCACTCTTCTAGAGTCATTTCAATGTTCGTCTCTTAGTCGTGTTCTGAACTTTGATTTCATGACATTCATGTCAGACTCACAGAAGTATAGAGACCCAAACAAAGCAGACATTTTCAGAGCTGCTTGGTGAAGATTCCTAGAGTTATCTGGCTCTACTAAGCACCAGAAATGTTGAGAATGCTGTCGAGTATTTAACTGCACATTATTTTGAAGGTTTACTGATATACGAGGGGGGACCCAAAAATAATCGGAATTTTGTTGTTGTTAGGTTGGTACTTGTAGTACGTGGTTGGGCCGCTAGGGCGATCTAGTTACACTCCTCACAAGTCAGTCTGCCAAGTGCCATCAGTCTGGAAGGTTGTGCTTGTGTTCAGTGAATTTTTTTGTAAAAGTAGTTTTGTGCAAGCGTCGTTTTTTTACGATGGCCGATTATCGTGAGCAACACGCGGCAGTGAAATTTTGTTTTCTTCTTGAAAAAAGTGTTGCAGATACTATTGTTAGAAACGGTATGACAACCCTGAACCACCCACCCTACTCACCGGATTTAGCTCCGTGTGATTTCTTTTTGTTCCCTGAGATGAAAAAAGACTTGAAAGGAAGGTGTTTTGCTGACGTCGAAGAGGTAAAACAAGAAATGACCAGAGCATTAATGGGCATTACTTCAGACGAATTTGAAAAATGTTTCGAACAATGGAACATACGGTTAGATAAGTGTATTTCCGCCAATGGAGAGTACTTTGAAGGAGACTAATTGTAGTTTGTACAGAAAATTAAATTAAACACGTTTTAAAAAGTATTTCCGGTTATTTTTGGGTCCCCCCTTGTATAATATATAAAATCCAATGTCTGAATGTCTGTCTGTCTGTCTGCTTTTCACGAAAAAACTACTTAACTGATTTAGATCGGGTTTTTTTCCATAATTTGCTTGAACATTCTGGTTGATTTTGTGACTTCTCTCATTTCGCTATGTATCACAGTTCGCTTGGGGTACCAATTTATTTGCGTGAATCCGAGAAACACGCAATGGGCTGAGGAGAGGGGCCTTCCTCACTCACTCGCCAGCTTCGGGGTGTGTTCCTTAACTCCGCTTAGCTGGTGAACGAGAGAACAATTGAATTCAACTTTGTTTGACATTTAAAATAAAGTGTTACTTAGGTCTTGATGAGTCTGAGTCTGGATATTCTCTTAAGTGTCTGCCACATTGAAATGACAGATTGCAACTCAGATTGTGGATCGTGATTTTGTGTTAAAAGGATCGTGATATGATTTTTTGGAAAGATCACCCACCTCTAATTGGACTAATCAAGTTTTCAAATTTATGTAGGATTCATTAACCCTTTGGCGAGCTACCTGGAAAGGGGTGGTGAGCTACCGGTAGCTTGCGAGCGACATCTTGGAGACCCCTGCTTTAAACTGTCCCCAAGGTACATATGTGTGACAATATTTGGGAGTGAACTGGCAGCAGATGGAGGGACATTAACAGCTGCAGTGACTTAGCATATTGCAAAACACACATTTGTCTACTTAACTTACAATACTTGTGCACTGTCAGTGGCCAGATGACTGTACTAACTGACAATTCGCATTGTACCAGAGGTGAGACGTTTGCGTCTCATCCATCCATGTCATGCCCTTTTCACGGACTTTGAAATGCTACTAGTTGGAATAAAAACAGCGGCCTTTGTAGTTTTCTTTTGTTTGAAATTTTCAATGTCTGTTTATGGGGGTAAACTGCATTACTGGTCATTTTATTTTCATTTTGAGTTTGTATTTTTGTTTAGCAAATGAATTGAGCTTCCTAATCACAATAATGAATATTCAAAGCACAGCGCATTCCTTTTTACATTAACATTTAGAAACATGTTGTCTTGGTGATCTTCGCATCTGTTAAGATTATTGGTGGAAGTCAACTGTACAACCATATTACTTAGTAAAAGCCAGATAAAATATGAATTAAATGCATAAAAATCTGTGTGATTGTATAATGCCAAATTGTAATAGGAAGACATAAATTCTCTGTTCATTGGGATTTAAAGGGAAAGTAAAGTGACTCTGGATTGTTGCCTTCCTTTTAAAAAACAGCCACCCTCTTTAGAACTTCAAGCGTCCCTACCCCTAACCTTAACCTTGTCACTGGCCCTGTGACGTGCCTGTCTGTACTGAGAAGGAAGGATTCAAGAAGCTGTTAAGAACACTGCGTGCAAAATACGAGTTGCCTGACCACAAATACTGTATTTTCTATGCATATGACTGTTACAGATAAGGAAAAAGGGCGTTTGGAACCATTGCAAATGATTTAAATCATAAAACAATGGAAGTATAATTTTCACATGTACATGTATCATGAGCTGTGACTAGCAGTGTAATGAATTGAGAGTTTTGTCTTTCATTATATAAAACAGTCTGAGAGAGAGAGCGAGAAGCGGCCATGTTTACTGACTGGCAGACTGACACCATTAGGCAGATAATACATACAATGGAAATGGAAAAATAACTAGGGGAGATCGAAAAGAAAAATGGTTGGCAAAAGCACATTATTTGAGTTGTTTCTTTGAGGCACAGCTATTCAGAAAATAGTTCAATTTTCACATTTCCTTTTCTAATATTTCATATTATTAGTATTACTGTAAGAAAACATACCAGGTTTTGGATTTGTTTTGAGAACATATTGAGATATATCAAACATCACATTTTGGGTCAAATTAATTGCAATACCAATTTAAGTCTACATCGCCCAACCCTAAGCATGTTTGGGCCCCGGCCAGTATTTGGAATGGAGACCATCTAGGAAAAGCTGGAAGTGGTGTTAATGAGCCCAGCAGGAGTCACGTACCCTGTGGTCAGTGTGTGGATCCCAGTACTCCACTGGAGTGACACGGACACTGTGTTGTCAAAATGGCGCCGTCTAAAATTGAGGTCCCGACTCTCTGTGTGCCTCTTTCAAAAAAGGAAAAGGGTTTATTCCGAAGTCCTGGCTAAATTGCCCATCATGGCCTAGTCATTCATTCCCCGTTATCATCCCCTGTTCTTTAGTTGGCTTTCTCTCTCACCCCTTCACCACCTAATAGCTAATGTGTGGCGACTGTACTGGCACAATAACGGCTGCTGTCACAGCATGCAGATGGGTACTACACGTTGGTGGTGGTTGAAGTGGCTCTCCTCTGTTTGCATAAAGCACTTTGATTAGTGAGAAAAGCACTATATAAATATCTCTCTATTATAATAAAAATATCTTGGGACGAGACGAGACTTTTTGGATGGAAGTCCCGCAAGATGGAGACTTTTACCATGAGATTCTTTCTTAGTCACGCCATACTTACAACCTTTGGAAGCAAGTCACGTGAGATGGAGACTTTTACCATGAGATTCTTTCAAGTCACGCCCTACTTACAACTATTTTCAAACAAGACCACGGTCATCAGGTGCATTCTGGCACTTAACCAAAGGGCTGACTTATGAACACACACACACACACATTTACGAAGATCCAGTTTAGAATCACCAATTTATCTAAATATGGCAGCGAGAAACGATGAAGTCAAATGAATTAATGCGAAAATTGTCGATTGGTTACACAGCAAATTGGTTAAATGCGTATCAATAGACTACGCTGAAACAGTTGGTGGTGATGGTGCAGAAGATGAAAACATCAACTTACAATATCACGAAGAATATCTACAAGCGTTAACACTGTACGGTCTTCCACCGGCCAACTTACCGTTGAAAGAAAGATATATCGTAATGTTATTGCGTAATTTATGTCTGAGTGATGGGCTATGCAATAGAACAAGATTAGTTGTATTAAAAATTGGTTGAAAAATTGTAACATGTAAAATTTTAACAGGCAACAAGAAAGGTAATGTAGTACATCTTCTGCGAATAATATTAGACACAAAAGGAGACCTTGATATGCCATTCGTATTAAAACATTAACATTTTCCCGTTAGAATAGCTAACGGTGTTCTTCCAGATGAACTTGAAGTGGAGATGGACAAGCAAACGGTGATTGCATTCACTACACTTTTGGCACGCAGACTTATTCTGTTAAATTTGAAGAATCCTAACTCTCCTCTGAGAAGTCAGTGGGAAACCGATGTTTTATATTATTTGAAATTGGAAAAAATCAAATTCTCAGTTAGAGGATCTGTATAAAATTTTTTCAAAACCAGGCAGGATTTAATCAATATTATTTTAGAATAAGAGAAATAACTATTACCGCATTTAATTCCCTTCTCCATCTCTTATTTACCTATATATTTATTTCTCCCTTTCTTTTATTTATTGTTGCCTTATTAAAAAGCCCTAAGCAATTCTCCTTTGGCTTAGCTCTCCTTCTCAGGGGTGGGGTTTGATTTGTCTTCAATTTTGTTTGGTTATAAATTGATCTATTTGTATGGAATGATTACAATGAAAATTAATAAAATAAAAATATAAAAAAAAAAAAAAAAAAAGAATAGCTTTTGCTATGACAATTCACAAATCACAGGGACAAACATTCGAAAAAGTTGGTTTATTTATTAGAGAGAAAGAAACGGTATTCACTCACGGGCAATTATACGTTGCGTTGTCACGATGTAACTCCAAACACGGAATCAAAATTCAATGTGATCTTGAAGAAAAGTTCATTCCAAAAATTGTTTTAACTGAAAGTAAACATGAAAATAATGCATATGTAACAATTCCCATGAAAATAACAATCTTTTTAAATTGTATATCCGGTTAACCAGACCTGGTGATTGGCAAACGAAGTGAGCAGGGGGCAGAGCCCCCTAGTAATTTATTATTATTATTACTATTACCCTTGGGGCATTGCACTGTAAATTATAAGGTTGCTCATTGTGCAAACTCTTAACATGCCAGGGCATACACTTAGGAATGTGCAATTCAAATGTTAAGAGCCTTCAGTAGACCTTGTAACACTAGATGGCGCTATACCAGCACTTAACCCAACACACAGACACTGACCACACTTCTTAAAAGCACCAAGAAGTTGTTTTTATTTCTTCTTTTTGTATAGTGCTCCTCAAGCACCACCGCCACCAATAAACAGGCCAATAAATACACTAAAAATTACAATTATCTCCTCTACACTTCCCAGCAAGCTCTCTCCTCTACCTCCCAACTCTGGCTCATTTGCTGGGTCTCCAACAGTCCTTTAAATAGTCCTTGACCCAGAAGTGCTTCTACGCTTCCGTCCATACAAATCTGCCTTCCCCACATCCTTCCATCGCAGGGGCGTACCGGCCCTGTTGAGCTGCCAGCCTCTATTCTGGAAAGGTGGTGCGAATGTTATAGTCTGGAAGTCCTACATGTTGGACTATAAAGCATAAGGTTACGAGTTCAATATGTATCCCTGAGTGAGTCAACTAGTCTGGTAAAGGAGTTAAAGGAGTGCATAGTAGAAATAGGCATATGAAAGTAAGGAGCCTTAAGAAAATTTTGACATTTAAGGTACTATATATTGTGTGGTCTGATGAAGTTGGACTGTAAACTGCAAGGTTGTAACCATCAGTCCCCAACACTACATTGTGTAGCCCCCAAGTAAATCCCTTATGCTGCCAGTCATCAAAACCCCCCATTAGGTTTACTTACTCCTGCACTGTGCTAAATGGAATTTATGTTTTCCTTTCACCTCTTGTTTTCTGGACATGTCTTTGTTATCTGGATTATGCATTAGGATGACTTCCATGACATGTTAGCCCACATTTACACCACCTCTCTGATACTTTTCACTTTAATTGGTGAGTGCTTATTCATGGAAGTGTTGCTTAGTTACACTTTGTACCCAGTGCTGCTAGAATAGACTTCAGCCCCCATCATGTGGGGTTTGTGAACCTTATGTTATATTATGCCTATTGCTGTACGTTTATGTTGCTGCATTATACAGAATTGTACAGAAACAATGTAGAAACTTAATTTACTTTACATAATAAACTGTGCTTCAGTATGGTTTGAGGATAGATAGATAGATAGATAGATAGATAGATAGATAGATAGATAGATAGATAGATAGATAGATAGATAGATAGATAGATAGATAGATAGATAGATACTTTATTAATCCCAATGGGAAATTCACATTCTCCAGCAGCAGCATACTGCTACAATAAATAATATTAAATTAAAGAATGATAATAATGCAGATGAAAAACAGACAATAACTTTGTATAATGTTAAATGTTAACGTTTACCCCCCCGGGTGGAATTGAAGAGTCGCATAGTGTGGAGGAGGACCGATCTCCTCAGTCTGTCAGTGGAGCAGGACAGTGACAGCAGTCTGTCGCTGAAGCTGCTCCTCTGTCTGGAGATGATCCTATTAAGTGGATGCAGTGGATTCTCCATAATTGATAGGAGTCTGCTCAGCGCCCGTCGCTCTGCCACATATGTCAAACTGTCCAGCTCCATGCCAACAATAGAGCCTGCCTTCCTCACCAGTTTGTCTAGGTGTGCGGCGTCCTTCTTCTTAATGCTGCCTCTCCAGCACACCACTGCGTAGAAGAGGGCGCTCGCCACAACTGTCTGATAGAACATCTGCAGTATCTTATTGCAGATGTTGAAGGACGCCAGCCTTCTAAGGAAGTATAGTCGGCTCTGTCCTCTCTTGCACAGAGCATCAGTATTGGCAGTCCAGTCTAATTTATCATCCAGCTGCACTCCCAGGTATTTATAGGTCTGCACCCTCTGCACACAGTCACCTCTGATGATCACGGGATCTATGAGGGGTCTGGGCCTCCTAAAATCCACCACCAGCTCCTTGGTTTTGCTGGTGTTCAGGTGTAGGTGGTTTGAGTCGCACCATTTAACAAAGTCCTTGATGAGGTTTCTATACTCCTCCTCCTGCCCACTTCTGATGCAGCCCATGATAGCAGTGTCGTCAGTGAACTTTTGCACGTGGCAGGACTCCGAGTTGTATTGGGAGTCCAATGTATATAGGCTGAACAGGACTGGAGAAAGTACAGTCCCTTGTGGCGCTCCTGTGTTACTGACCACAATGTCAGACGTGCAGTTCCCAAGACGCACATACTGAGGTCTGTCTTTAAGATAGTCCACGATCCATGCCACTAGGTATGAATCTAATCCCATCTCTGTCAGCTTGTCCCTAAGGAGCAGAGGTTGGATTGTGTTGAAGGCGCTAGAGAAGTCTAGAAACATAATTCTTACAGCACCACTGCCTCTGTCCAAGTGAGAGAGGGATCGATGTAGCATATAGATGATGGCATCCTCTGCTCCCACCTTCTCCTGATATGCAAACTGCAGAGGGTTGAGGGCGTGTTGAACCTGTGGCCTAAGGTGGTGAAGCAGCAGCCTCTCCATGGTCTTCATCACATGTGATGTCAGAGCAACAGGCCGGAAGTCATTCAGCTCACTAGGACGTGATACCTTTGGGACTGGGGTGATACAAGATGTTTTCCAAAGCCTCGGGACTCTCCCCTGTTCCAGGCTCAGGTTGAAGATGCGCTGTAGAGGACCCCCCAGCTCCGATGTACAGACCTTCAGCAGTCGTGGCGATACTCCATCTGGACCCGCTGCTTTGCTGGCACGAAGTCTCCTCAGCTTTCTGCTCACTTGCGCTGTTGTAATTATGGGTGGGGATGTCTCTCCTATGCTGGTATCAGCAGAAGGATGTGTGGAGGGTGCAGTACTCCGAGGTGAGAGTGAGAGTGGGTTAGGGTGGTCAAATCTGTTAAAGAAGTTGTTCATCTGGTTTGCTCTCTTCACGTCTCTCTCGATGGTGTTACCCCTCTTCGAGCTGCAACCAGTGGTGATCTTCATCCCATCCCACACTTCCTTCATGCTGTTATTCTGTAACTTCTGCTCCAGCTTTCTCCTGTACTGCTCCTTCGCCACCCTGAGCTGGACTCGGAGTTCCTTCTGCACGCGCTTGAGCTCATGCTGATCACCGTCTTTAAAAGCCCTTTTCTTCTGGTTCAAAAGGCCCTTGATGTCACTTGTAATCCATGGCTTGTTGTTAGCATAGCAGCGTACAGTTCTTACTGGAACTACAATGTCCATACAGAAGTTGATGTAGTCAGTAGTGCAGTCAACAACTTCCTCAATGTTCTCACTATGAGATCCCTGCAGGATATCCCAGTCTGTAGTTCCAAAACATTCTCTCAGAGCATTCTCAGCCTCCGGGGTCCACTTCCTGAATGACCGTGTGGTTACAGGTAGGACTCTCACTTTTGGTTTGTAGTGAGGCTGAAGCAGAACCAGGTTATGATCTGCTTTCCCAAGAGCAGGCAGCGGGGTGGCGCTGTATGCATCTTTAACGTTTGCATACAGTAAATCAATAGTCTTATTTCCCCGGGTGTTACAGTCCACATACTGGGAGAAGGCAGGTAATGTTTTGTCCAGCGTCACATGGTTAAAGTCTCCAGCGATTAGCACAAGTGCCTCAGGGTGCTGTGTTTGTAATTTAGCAACAGCAGAATGGATGATGTCACTCGCTGACTCCACGTCCGCCCGAGGAGGGATGTACACGATGACAACAATGACATGTCCAAACTCTCTGGGCAAGTAGTAGGGACGTAAACTTATGGCCAACAGTTCGATGTCCCTGCAGCAAGTGGACATTTTGACATTAATATTTCCAGAGTTACACCACCATGTATTAACATAGAGAGCGAGTCCTCCTACTTTGTGCTTCCCACAGGTACTTGCATCTCTGTCCGCTCTAACTGTGCTAAACCCGGGTAGCTCCACGTTTGTATCTGGGATGGTGTTAGTTAGCCACGTTTCGCAAAAACACAACAAACTGCATTCTTTGTAGGTTCTGACATTTTTCACCAGCGCAGCCAGTTCGTCGATCTTATTTGAGATTGAGTTCACATTCCCCAGAATCACAGAAGGCACCGAAGGCTTAAAACGCCACTTTCTCGCAAGCCGCTTCATTTTTAGCTTAGTGCCGGCTCTGCTGCCACGATACCGCCTTTTTACCTCGTCAGGTAAATAGGGAACTACACCGGCACTGGCATTTGTTCTCAGTGCTCGAAGTTGAGTACTTGAATAGGCGAGTCTCGGCGTGTAAAAATCCATGCCCACGTTGTAAAAGTAAGTGTGTCCAGGGAACGAATCCACATAAAATAAAGTGATAGGAGTGATCAATAAATAAAAATAGAAAAATAAAAGTAGAAAAGTACACATCCACATATACAGTCATACACGGAGCTGCTGAAAAGGCAAAAAGATAGATAGATAGATAGATAGATAGATAGATAGATAGATATGAAAGGCACTATATGATAGATAGATAGATAGATAGATAGATAGATAGATAGATAGATAGATAGATAGATAGATAGATAGATAGATAGATATGAAAGGCACTATATGATAGATAGATAGATAGATAGATAGATAGATAGATAGATAGATAGATAGATAGATAGATAGATAGATAGATAGATAGATAGATAGATAGATAGATAGATACTTTATTAATCCCAAGGGGAAATTCACTTACTCCAGCAGCAGCATACTAATACAAAAAAAAACAATATTAAATTAAAGAGTGATAACAATGCAGGTATAACAGACAATAACTTTGTATAATGTTAACGTTTACCCCCCCGGGTAGAATTGAAGAGTCGCATAGTGTGGGGGAGGAACGATCTCCTCAGTGTGTCAGTGAGCAGGACGGTGACAGCAGTCTGTCGCTGAAGCTGCTCCTCTGTCTGGAGATGATCCTATTTAGTGGATGCAGTGGATTTTCCATAATTGATAGGAGCCTGCTGAGCGCCCGTCACTCTGCCACGGATGTCAGACTGTCCAGCTCCATGCCTACAATAGAGCCTGCCTTCCTCACCAGTTTGTCCAGGCGTGAGGCGTCCTTCTTCTTTATGCTGCCTCCCCAGCACACCACCGTGTAGAAGAGGGCGCTCGCCACAACCGTCTGATAGAACATCTGCAGCATCTTATTGCAGATGTTGAAGGACGCCAGCCTTCTAAGGAAGTATAGTCGGCTCTGTCCTTTCTTGCACAGAGAATCAGTATTGGCAGTCCAGTCCAATTTATCATCCAGCTGATATATATATATATATATATATATATATATATATATATATATATATATATATAGTGCCTCTCCCTTGCACTGTGGGGGTCCAGGAAAGGTGTAAGGCACCATCGCCTGAGTGGGTAGCTGCTTTCACCTGGCACATGTAATGACAAGATTGCTGCTGTAATAAATAGTAAAGGCCAGCACCGTCATGTCTATCAAAACAAATTTGCCTCAAAATAAATGAATCACGGTTTGTCCCAGGCAACTGAGACACAATGTTTGCCAGTCGCATCTTGGATGACTTGTGCATTAACTAACAAAAGCAGCTTCATTCTCACTAGATGTCCTTATTGCAAAATGAGTGTAAGAAGGTGATCCGATTACATTAAGCAAACCAGACATCATGAACCTCATCATGCCGGTAAAAACATGTTATGTTTTATGTATGTTCACCCACACCATATGACAATTGGAGGTAGCTCCTCACCTGTCAGTTAATGGCTTCCAGCACAGCAGGCATGATGGAGTGAAGCTTGGATGAGATATTGTTGACCTGTTGGCCAGTTCCCTGCGAAGTGCAAACAGGTAGCTGATATAAACTGAAGGAAACGCTTTTCTTCACTGTAAATATGCAGCATTGGCCCCCATAAAAGGGAACAAGAATACATTCTATACATCATATTCATTGTTTTTTTTTTAATCTTTTATTAAATTTATTAAAAGCATGTAACATTCCATACAATCAAGTCAAACGTAACAAAACTAAATTCAAATCAATCTCCAAACATGAGAAAGAGAGGAAGGCTAGCAGCCACAGTAACACTATTGAGAGTAGTAAAGAGACAAAGGAGTCTTTCTCCCCAGTTTAAATAATAATAATAATAATAATAAATTTTATTTATATTGCACTTTATATGCTTAATCTAAAATGTTATTGATCAGATCCTGCCAGGTTTTAAAAAAGTTTTGAACAGATCTTCTAAGTGAGAATTTGATTTTTTCCAATTTCAAATTTTATTCACTGACTTAAAAGTGGTGGGGTGGGATTCTTCCAGTTGAGCAAAACAAGTCTACATGCAAATAGTGAAGTAAAGGCAGTCACAGTCACAGTTTGTGTGTCCTTCTCCACTTTAAGCCCCTCTGGGAGTCCACCAAACACGGCTCTTAATGGACTAGGAGGGATTGTGACACCTAAATATTCATTAGTTTTGAGGTGTAGTACGTCTGTCTTGTCAATACACATTATAATAACAACTCAGTGATATGAATTATTATGGGTGCAAATCATCGTTTAGCTGGTTTGGCTGCATTTCCCTACTTGATCAAGGGTGTTGTAATTTCCCAGTTTCTCTGAAATGCTCCATACTCATGGGTCACAGTTGCCATAAATATGCAAGTTTCCTCATCAAGTTTTCTTTTATATAAATCCCAACGTTTACATGGGAAGTCATGCATGCACATTTCAAACTTTGCTTTGTGTGTATGCAGGCTTTATAAATGAGGCCTTTGGTCTTCTATGCAGCCATTCCAAATACACTTCGTGGCAGCCTGCAGAACGGGGTGGGGCTGGACATTTGGGGGCGGGGTTACATGTTAGTGATGTGCAGTCCCACTCTCAGCCATTCATAGAGAGAATGTGGTGTTCACACTGCAGCATGCAGACTGGGACGGGCCGTTATGTTTGGGGCAGAGGAGCATGTTGGTGACACATTCTGAGTCGTTTATGGAGCGGATGCAGAGTTCAGATACTGTCGTCATGGTAGTCTCTGAACTTGGTTGGGCTGGATGTTAGTGACATGTTAGTGACAATTGATGCTGCTGCCTTCAGTCGCTGTCCTCGTGTCTGCAGTGCGGTGCTGTGGTTTGCTCACCTTGTCATTTGGGTTGCTCACATGTCTTCTCACATTATCCTGGGCATCACAGCTCCAAAGCAGGCCATGAACTACTTGAATGTGTAACTAGAAGTGATAAAGTTAAGGTTGTGGCTGGGTGCAGGAAAGACAGAAAGGACAGCAGGAAAAAGTTGGAACGCCACTCGGGTCATCCCCATTTAATTAAGGGAGTCCAACACAAATAGTGCCTTGAGGTCAAACAAACCAAATGGCTACTCGGGCTCAAAACAACAAGGCTACAAAAAGGACATAGCAGCGCTAGAAAAGGTCCAGAGAAGAGCGACGAGGCTGATTCAGGGCTACAGAGGATGAGTTAGGAGGAAAAATTAAAAGAGCTGAGCCTTTACAGTTTAAGGAAAAGAAGATTAAGAGGAGACCTGAGTGAAGTGTTTAAAATTATGAAGTGAATTAGTCCAGTAGATCGAGACTGTGACTTTAAAATGAGTTCATCAAGAACACGGGGACACAGTTGGAAACTTGTTAAGGGGAAATTTCACACAAACATTAGGAAGTTTTTCTTTACACAAAGAACGATAGACACTTGGAATAAGACACCAAGTAGTGTGGTAGACAGTAAGACTTTAGGGACTTTCAAAACTCGACTTGATGTTATTTTGGAAGAAATAAGTGGAGAGGACTGGCGAGCTTTGTTGGGCTGCATGGCCTGTTCTCATCTAGAGCATTCTAACGTTCTAAAGATAAGCTTTTATGGCTTCTTCTTAACCAAGGGTTGTTTGTTCGGGAGCTCCGTCTAGTGGTTCACTTTCGGAGAAATGACAACTCCTTCCGGGCAGCTGGCCTTCTTATTGTGGTGCGTCCCGGAAGGAGTGGAGCCCTCGTTGGGTGATTGCTCAGAGATGTGGGGAGAGAAGGAGAAGAGAACGTTAGCAGCAGCGCCCTCTCTTGTCCTGGTGGGTTATCACACACCTTGATCAAGACCATGAGGAGGTCCTCCGATGCGTGTGTGGGACAACATTATGTAATGAAGAGAATGCTTTATTAGGGTTTGTTTTGACGATTAATGTTTTCATTGAACTATTCTGTCACATTTTGTGTGGTTTGGTGTCATTTAAACAGAAGTGAGGGGCAAGACTTAAAAATGTTTTCCATTTAAATTCATTATAATCAGTTATAAAAGCTCACTTTACGAAGAAATCTGCAGAAGCAGGTGAACTCCTTCTTAAACTGTGGGAAGCCTGCACACCTCTCATATAGTGCCTTTTGCACTGGAATAAGATACAATCATCAAGATGTCCGCTTGCACTGAATGTCGCTGTTCAAGTTACAATTATCTGGCTCATATTTGTTGATAATAATAAGACTCACATGCAACAAGAAAATACTATGAATTATTTGAGGTTTTCAAGAACATTTTAACTATATATAAAGCAGAGATGGATCTTACATTGACTTGTACTTCAAATGCTAAATATCAGACACTTTAAAACTTCTCATGGGAAAGTTTTACCTTTGTTTGAGTCACTTCTTCTTGTGAATTCACTTTTTTTGTGAATTTCCCCTTGGGATTAATAAAATATCTATCTATCTATCTATCTATCTATCTATCTATCTATCTATCTATCTATCTATCTATCTATCTATCTATCTATCTATCTATCTATCTATCTATCTATCTATCTATCTATCTATCTATCTTTTCAGAACGTTATGTTTACTTTTACTCAGGTTTGGTTGTTGGATTCTTTCTATAATAGGGCTCACCGACTCCAGTCCTGGAGGACCACCGTGGCTGCAGGTTTTCATTTTAACCCTTTTCTTAAGGAGTGACCCGTTTTTGCTGCTAATTAACTTCTTTTAAATTCATTTTAATTGACTTGCTCTTGAAGACTCAGACCCCTTAATTGTCTCTTTTTCCTTAATTAGCAGGCAAACAATAATGAGATACAAAATGAGCCAAAACAATTGGTGTCCATCATATAATATCTGAAAATAAAGAAAGTTGAAGGTCTCCGGAATGTCAATCTGCTCAGGTCCCCAAAACATTTTACCAGAGCTCTTAGAAAGAGAACATTAACAATTTCAGAAATGTCTGCTGTTGCACAATGAGAACAGCAACAAGCCATGGAATTAAAGAACGAGTTTAATGAACGACAAGAATCACAGCCTAATGAAGCAACTGGTTGGAGTTTGAGGCCCTGACTTAGTTGGTCTTCTCTTGACTTCCTCACTTATACAATATAATACAATACAGTTTATTTTTGTGTAGCCCAAAATCACACAAGAAGTGCCGTAATGGGCTTTAACAGGCCCTGCCTCTTGACAGCTCCCCAGCCTCGACTCTCTAAGAAGACAAGGAAAAACTCCCAAAAAAAACCTAGTAGGGAAAAAATGGAAGAAACCTCGGGAAAGGCCGTTCAAAGAGAGACCCCTTTCCAGGTAGGTTGGGCGTGCAGTGGGTGTCAAAAAGAAGGGGGTCAATACAATACAACAATACACAGAACAGAACAAATCCTCAATACAGTATAAAAATAAAAATTTTAGAAGTACGGAGCAGAATTTAGCAGTAGATGATGTCACATACCTGCGGTGGATTGGCACCCTGCCCGGGATTGTTTCCTGCCTTGTGCCCTGTGTTGGCTGGGATTGGCTCCAGCAGACCCCCGTGACCCTGTGTTTGGATTCAGCGGGTTGGATAATGGATGGATGGATGGATGGATGATATCACATAATAAGATTTGGATTTGTTTAGAGTCCTAGAGACCTCATCCTTCAAGCCGCCTCCCCCATTTGGCCATTCCACGGCTGAAACAGCTCTGGGCCAGCCAATCCAATGACAGGACCCCTCTACCCGATGATTCCTGTGATCCTCCATCAGAGATGACTTTACCTTAGGCAGGCAAAACAACTTGGCAGGTGGGCAGTGGCACCAAGTGCCACATTTGAGTACCGAGAAGAGAAACAGAATAGGTGAGGGTTAGTAACAAATTATAACTATCATGTTACTTATGTTTAAGTGCTAATGACTAATAACAGAGATGCGGACTGTACAGTTAATCAGCAGCTCTAGTCACGGTGTGCTAAACTGAAGTAGTGAGTCTTCAGCCGGTGCCAAGTTGGGTGCCATTTAAGGAAAGAAATTAAGCAACAATGGAACGATGAAGAAATTCAGGAGAACAAATCTTAAAAAAGCAATTCAATTAAAATTAATTCACAAGAAGTTAATTAGCAGCACAAACAGGGCACTCATTAAAAAAAGGGGTTAGAATGAAAACCTGCATGGTGATCCTCCAGGACTGGACTTGGTGACCCCTGTTCTATAGTACTGGTTTCATATTTGTATACCTAACAGTGAAGAACACTGCAGCAGAATAAGAAACAGTGAACTGAATTAGAGCACTAGGGGGCGATATGGTGGTGCAGTGGTTAGTGGTGCTGTGTTGCAGTTTCGGTGTCATCCTATTGCAGAGTCACAGCACCACATGTCACCACACGTCTAGGCCAGCACTTGTGATGAACAGCAGCTTCTGGATGATAGTTTTCAACAATTTTGTGCTGCCTAGTGTTTTGGTGGGGAATCCCGCATGTTGTGTTATAGTTAATGCTTCCAATATTTGTTTTTTACATTTTAAGTTAGACCATTCTTGAAAACTAGAGTTATAACAAATATCAAAGTTAGAAAATGAAGTGATTAAAGGGAAGGAAAAAGAGCAAATCAAACCAAACTGTGGGTATCGTATTGATTTCCAATTGATAGCTGTGTAGAAGACAGTGGAGCGGAGTGGTGGCTCTGAGGTACGGATCTGCACTGGCAATTGGAAGTTTGGCGGTTTGAATCTTGTAAACGCCAAAAGTGTCTGTGCTTCATTGGGCCCCTGAGCAAGGCCCTTAACCTGCAATTGCTCCGTCCTGGGTATGACGTTAACCAGCATGTAGGACCTCCAACCTGCAGGGAAAAACCTGGGGTTTGGTGGCAGGATTGGTACTCCAGTCACCATAAAAAACCTCTCACTGTTCCATTCCATCTGAACTAGTGTGGTGCTGTGGTGTCACCCATCGCATGCCTGGCACTCGGGTCCCAATCTGGGATGCTGAGTTGGTTTGTCATGTGGTGGGTGCGGCGATGCTCCTAACGTCTCTCCTCGTAGAACACAGAATTAAGAGAATTATCTTCATGCTTCAGGAAGAAAAATTTAAATACGATCTTTGTACACTACTGCATTACAATGGGAGGCTATCCAACATGATCAAATATTTAAGAACATAAGAAATTTGACAAAGGAGAGGAGACCATCAAGCTTGTGTGTTTTGCTAAAAGCTAATCTGTCCCAATACCTCATCCATATTCTTTTTAAAGGTTGTCCAGGTTTCTGCTTCAACTCCATGTCTTGGTAGTTCATTCCAGATTCCCACAACCCTTTGCACAAAGAAGTGCTTCCTGGCTTCAGTCCTAAATGCGCTTCCTCTTCATTTCCACTGATGTCCTCAACTACATTATTCACCGTTTACCTGAAAGAATTCTGCTGGATCAGCTGTACCAATGAGGATTTTAAATACTTGGAATGTGTTTGATCCTCCCACAGTCCAAAGACATGCAGGTTAGGTGGATTGGCGATTCTAAATTGGCCCTAGTGTGTGCTGGGTGTGTGGGTGTGTTTGTGTGTGTCCTGCGGTGGGTTGGCACCCTGCCCGGGATTGGTTCCTGCCTTGTGCCCTGTGTTGGCTGGGATTGGCTCCAGCAGACCCCCGTGACCCTGTTTGGATTCAGCGGGTTGGAAAATGGATGGATGGATGGATGGAAAGTATTTGAGTAACATGTTTACTGACTTGTAAAAACACAATATTACATGAGAATAAATTGTACAGTGGCATCTTCAAAATTTCCTAGACAACGTCAAAAAAAAAAAAAAAGACAAAAATCAGGATGGCTTTAGCAACTTTGATTCTGTACGTACAGCAAAACCTTGTGATACACATCAAACCCTTTTTACTGAGTATTTTCCGTTAAGCAAGAAAACAGACATGAAGTTTGTGTGAAATTCCCTTTTATTGTAATTTCCTGATAATATAACATTAGGCGTCGATTGCCTCAGTTTTCATGAGCCAACATTAACTGACAAGATAATTTGTGTTACATAAAAACAAGTCTCTCTCCAGACAAACAGAACGGTTTAAGTTCAGTCAGTCAGTATCCAGCCCACTATATCCTAACACAGGGTCACGGGGGTCTGCTGGAGCCAATCCCAGCCAACACAGGGCACAAGGCAGGAACAAATCCTAGGCAGGGTGCCAGCCCACCGCCGGGCACACCCACACACACACACCAAGCACACACTAGGGACAATTTAGGATCGTCAATGCACCTAACCTGCATGTCTTTGGACTGTGGGAGGAAACCTACGGGGAGAACATGCAAACACCACACTAATTAAATCCTGCCTTCATGCCATAATCCCGACTGTTACAACAATAATAAACTCATCCCTTGACACTGGCTCTGTGCCGCTGACTTTTAAAATTGCTTCTGTAACCCCAATGTTAAAAAAGTCTGGTCTTGATGCTGACAATCTTAACAACTTCCGGCTTATTTTCCACTTACCTTTTCTGTCAAAAGCTCTTAAGCGTGTTGTAGCTTCCCAACTCACCAAATACTTAACTTCTAATAATTTGATGGAACTCTTTCAGTCTGGTTTCAGGGCGCGGCACAGCTGTGAAACTGCTCTGCTATGGGTAACCAATGATTTGCTTATGGCAGCAGACTCTGGACAAACCAGCATATTAATTCTGTTAGACCTCAGTGCAGCATTTGACACTCAGGTCAGACATGACATCCTACTGTCCAGAATGGAGAACATGCTGGGTATCTCTGGCACTGCCCTCCAGTGGTTCAAGTCCTATCTGACTGATAGGTAACAGTTTGTTAGTCTTGGCAACAGCAGATCCAGCTCAGCGCCAGTCACACAAGGAGTCCCTCAAGGCTCTGTCCTCTGTCCTCTGCTTTTCTGTATTTACATGCTTCCCCTTGGCCATATTATCCGTAGTTATGGATTGGGTTATCATTTTTATGCAGATGATACTCAACTCTACTTCAATGTTAAAAGTGGAACTTCATCAGAGCTTTCTCAGCTCACAACCTGCCTTAGTGAAATTAAAACCTGGATGGAGCAGAACTCTTTAAAATTAAATTGCAATAAAACTGAACTCCTGCAAATTGGGACTAAAATGCAACTTAATAAAATGAGCTCCTTCCCAGTCCATCTTGGCGGTGATCTCATCAGACCTGCCTCTACTGTAAAAAATCTTGGTGTCATTTTTGATTCCTCCCTCACTTATTCCGCCCACATAAATCACATTAAGAAACTTTCTTACTTTCACCTCCGTAACATATCCCGTGTTCGCTCCTTCCTCTCCTTGTCTAATGATGAGAAACTTGTCCTTGCTTTTATCACATCCCGCATCGATTATTGTAATTCCCTACTGGCAGGTGCCCCTTCTAATCTTATATCACAGCTCCAGCTTATTCAAAACTCAGCTGCAAGAGTCCTTACTCGAACCAGCAGCAGCGAGCACATCACACCCATCCTGCTCCGTCTTCACTGGCTCCCTGTGTCCTACAGAATTGAATATAAAATCCTACTAATAACCTACAAAGCTTTAAATAACCTCGCACCAAACTACATCAGTGACCTTCTCCATCACTATGTGCCTGTCCGCCCACTAAGGTCCTCTGATTCTGGCAATCTTGTTGTGCCCCTCACTAATCTACACTCCATGGGTGACAGGGCCTTCAGCTGTATAGCGCCCAGACTCTGGAATGACCTACCAAAATTAATCAGGTCAGCTGACTCCACGAATTCTTTTAAAAAACAACTCAAAACTCATCTGTTCAGGAAGGCTTTTAGCTCTACTTGACTTTATTACCCTTCTCTGTCAAGATGCCAATGTAACCTGTATGTGTGTGTGAGACCATCAATTATGTTGTCTGTTTTTTCTCAGAATTTACTGTCTTAATCTTCTTTATTTATTTATCTGGTTTGTACAATGCTATATACTGTATATTCTGCCGTTCTTTATTTATTCTGTAAGTGCCTTGAGCATGGGAAAGGCGCTATATAAATAAAATATATTATTATTATTATTATTAAACTCCACGCAGGGAGGACCCAGGAAGTGAACCACAGGTCTCCTAACTGTGATGGCAGCAACGCTACCACTGGTATAAGTTCATTGCTCACATATTATAACCAGAATAACATGGTTGTAGAGAACATATAACGTTCATTAACTTGTCAATTTGTTTAAAAATTCAGCATGGAATGCTCTACACCAGTGCTCCCCAACCTCGGTCCTGGGGGTCCACTGTGGCTGCAGGTTTTTATTCCAACCAGATTCCTAATCAGTGACAACACCTGATAGCACGGAGCTCATTTAATTAGCTGGGATTATTTTTCTCTTATTCTACATTCAGAAAAGCACAGCAGTATAATTTTTACATTTCTAAGACATTTAGAAATATTTCTGCTTTTGCTATCGATTTAAATGCTGAACTCTCTTTTGTTGTTTTCATTATATTTTGCCCTTTCTCTGTGCAGTTTTCCGCCTTCGTGGTATCTTAATAATGACAATTAAAAACGAGCAGAGCAGACATGCTGGCGATCAACACTGAATAATCAAAGGCTGCAAGTACTTTAGCATCAGACCCACTAATTAGTAAATAATGGATTAATTAACAATTAGAACACCTAGAAAAGTAGAATGAAAATGAAGATGAAAATATTGTTAAAAAGAAAACAATACATTATTTCCACATAACTGCTTGGTACATTTTAACATATATATTTTTTTACCAAACTTAGTTTTCTAATTTCTATATTGTTCCTAAAACACAGAACATGGTAAATAACAGTTCAATTAATTCGGCCAGGAGTCCAATCAGAAACAGAAGCCGGTGGGAACAAAAACCTGCAGCCACAGGGGGTCCCCGGGACCGAGGTTGGGAAGCACTGATCTATACAGCATTTCTGTGTAAATTACACTTTAGTGATACTGCAGGAAATGGAGGATTATGCAATACAGTAGAACCTGTACTACTATACAATACAATATAATTAAGTATATTAACTTATGTAAGAGTTTATATGTACAGAAATGTAGAGTAAAATGAACAGGAAATCGAATCAAATGAGCAGCTTCAATAATATTTCATTTGAAAGTAAACACCGTGGAGTGACTTGTGGTGACTTACTGCCTCGTTTATTAGCAAGGCAGCAGAAACAATAATAAGGTTCAAAGAAATAAACAAATGCAAGAGGGGGCCAGAACACAAATAATCACTTAACCAGTATTTCTCTATTAACTGGTCTGATTGGGAGCTCCGTCCTGCTGAAGGCTCAGGTCACAAGTGAGTCACCTCCTTCCAAGGACTCCTGTTTTTATATGCTCTGCACTGGAAAGGGCGGGGCTATTGAGGTGATGGGGGCGTGGTCAGTCAACCCCCTGGAGCATCTTCTCTGATTTGAGGAGGAAAGAGCCAGGAGAGTTAGTGACAGTGACCTCCTCTCACCTCGGGGTGATACCACATACCTGATCAGAGCCAACAAAATGGTCCTCAGATGCACATGCATGACAACTTATTCAGCCAAATGATATATTTACATTTTATATTTATTTAGGGTGGCACAGTGGTGCAGTGGGTAGCACTGCTGCCTCGCAGTAAGTAGACCTGGGTTCGCTTCCCGGGTCCTCCCTGTGTGGAGTTTGAATGTTCTCCCCGTGTCTGCGTGGGTTTCCTCCCACAGTCCAAAAACATGCAGGTTAGGTGCTTTGGCAATCGTAAATTGTCCATAGTGTGTGTGCTGTGTGTGCCCTGCGGTTGTTTGGCACCCTGCCTGGGGTTTGTTTCCTGCCTTGTGCCCTGTGTTGGCTGGGATTGGCTCCAGCAGACCCCCATAACCCTATAGTTAGGATATAGCGGGTTGGAAAATGGATGGATGGATATTTATTTATTTGGCCAATGCCTTTATCCAAAGTGACTTACAATATCTGAAATACAATTGGTTACATTTCTATTTTTTTTGTTTTTCCCATTGAAGCACAGGTGGGTGAAGTGACTTGCTCAGGGTCACACGCTGTCAGTGCTGGGATTTGAACCCACAACCTCAGGGTCTGAAGTCCAGAACCTTAACCACTGTGCCACACTGATGTAAACAAGCTGTGCAGATAGACAGATTGGCACGGGAATGGCTTAATGCCTAAGTGTGTGTATGTGTGTTCATTTCTTTCCCTCCATCATCCAGTGTGTGCTCTGGTAGGGCAAACAAGTTGTCAGTTATCTGTATGTGCCTCCATATATGTATACATTATATTTAAATACATTACAGTATATGACACAGAAACGTCTAATGCAAAAATTTAGCAAATCAATAGGCCTGGTCTCATGACCAAACAATGCAGACTATAAAAATCTGAGTTAGATGAAACAATTTCTATGACAGTTACTGCAGAACACTAGTCAAATGGTGGAGCCTGTGACAACATAAACACAATGCAGTTTGTTTGAAGGACGTACAGTAGGTCCATTCTTTTAGAAGTTACCACTTCTTCTAAAATGTTCAGTCTTCACTTGGGATGCAGTCATCCAGGAGTTGTACAGAATGCAAAGTTTTTTGTTCCAACAAAAGTTGTAATTTTTTAAGACATAAAAATCTATTTTGATTTTACACACACACACACACACACACACACACACACACACACACACACACACACACACACACACACACACGCACACACACAAAGACAATAAACTAAAATCAAACATTCTGGTCTTTTTCAACATCACACAATCAGAATCTCAACTTAACTCAATAGCGGATTTTTAACCCCATCACCAAACTTCCATTTACACGGAAGTAAAAACATTATTATTTTGGATGTTCCTGTCTGTAAAACTCCCTCCAGAAACTCCTGGTCTTCAACTGCTGGTCTAAACCTGTAGCGATGTGTGTTGCTCTGGCTCTGTAAATGGAGGTATCTCTGTGGATCCAACACCCTGGCTTCAAATCCCACATCTGGTTGTTGTCTATGTAGAGCTTGCTTGTTCTCCCTGTGTGTGTTCCCTTCTACTCTGGATTTTGTCCTACAGCCCCAAAGACAATCTGGTCAAGATAACTCTGGTCTTGAATTGCCCCTGTGTATGTGAGTGGGCTCTGTGATTGTTTGCCAGCCCATCCAGTTGCTTCCTGCCTTTCTGCTCATGTAAGTTTCAGTAGAATTAATCAACTTTGAGACTGTCAGTTTATTTTATGTTTTAGAAATATGACAACAACCTTAGCTTACATGTGTGACATGTAATTCACCTTGGATAAAAAGACTCGTCTAAATTCATAGTTCAAGCACATAGAACTAGATGTTTCAAGCCTGATCCTAACTGAGGTCATAGCATGGGTTGAGGTGGGGTTTGATGGATGGCAGACGTCAGGAGTCATCGGGAGGGCACCCCTCTCTTAGAAGTTTCGTTGATTTAAACCCATTACATCTCTCAAGGTACCATGCACCCTGGCGTCCCACGTGCATCCCCCTTCCACATCCACCCATCCCCTTATATACAGGTAGATCATTTTGGGACAAAGCTGCTATCACTCCTCTCCCCTCCTCTTCATTCATAACCAGTGACTGCTTTGCTCAGCTGTCCCCTAAAGCTATTTTATAACTTGTTGTTAGTCCTGGCCTCTGACTTCCTACCTCTTTAGCAGTCTAAATAGACAGAACTTCATTTGTCCCCAGGGGGAAATTTGGCTTAAAGCTCGATAGATAGATAGATAGATAGATAGATAGATAGATAGATAGATAGATAGATAGATAGATAGATAGATAGATAGATAGATAGATAGATAGATAGATAGATAGATAGATAGATAGATAGATAGATAGATACTACATAACAGATAGATAGATAGATAGATAGATAGATAGATAGATAGATAGATAGATAGATAGATAGATAGATAGATAGATAGATAGATATATAGATACTACATAACAGAGATAGATAGATAGATAGATAGATAGATAGATAGATAGATAGATAGATAGATAGATAGATAGATAGATAGATAGATAGATAGATAGATAGATAGATAGATAGATAGATTTGGCTTACAGCTCGATAGAAAAGGAAGAAATTTAAACAGAAAGAAAAACCTATGACTTCCAGTGAGATGCTGTACAGATGTATTGCTGTTGGTATAAAGGACCCCCAGTCGCCTGTATTGACATACTTCAACTGAATAATTCTTTGTCTGAAAGTCCTCAGTGTTGGTGTGACACAGAGAGGATGTGAAGCATTGTTCATAATGGTACTCAGTTTTGTTTTAATTCCCTTTGCTACGATCTCTGGGAGTCCAGAGTGTGTCCATAACTGAGCCTGCCCTTTTAATTAGCTTGTTGATTGGGTGGGCCTCTCTTGAAGTGATGTGACCAGCCCAGCCCAGCCTTCTACACCATAGTGTAGAAAATCCCACTGATCATCAAAGAGTTATAGAAGATTTTGAAGGATGTCACTTCCCACATTAAAGGAACGCAATTTCCTAAAAAAGAGCCTGCTCTGCTCTTTCTTCTATAGTTCCTCCATGCTATGAGACCAGTACAGTATTATTGATGTGGACCCCCAAGTACTTGTAGGAGAGGACCACCTCTACATTCACTCCTTGAATTGTCACTGGACATAAAAGCTCTTTGGTGTGGTCAAAGTCAATGACTAGTTCCTTGTTATTCTGATATTAAGTTGCAGACAATTCTTTCTGCCCCAGTGCTCTGGAGACTCCTCTCCGTTGTCTCATCCCCTTATCAATAAAGCCCATAAATTCAGAATCATCTGAGAATTTCTCCAAATAAGTAATTGCATATATTCAACTAATCACATATATTCTTGAAGTGGTGGAGAGTGGGGCCTTTTAGGTCCTCAACTTACTATTAATACTGCTTTGACAATCTAGGTGAACAGGATAGGTTCAGATGTTCCAAATAAAAAGAAAATTAGCACTCAGTAAAGCATTGTGAATTTCCCCTTGGGATTAATAAAGTTATCTATCTATCTATCTATCTATCTATCTATCTATCTATCTATCTATCTATCTATCTATCTATCTATCTATCTATCTATCTATCTATCTATCTATCTATCTATCTATTCCTGCAGAAACCCACTGGAGCCATTTCGAATCACCAGTTAACCTGACACGCACACACACACACACGCACACACAGACACACACACACACTTGTTTAGGGATGGGGGTTGCATGAAGCAGATATGAGGACATGCAAACTCCATACAGACAATGATCAGGTGCAGGATTTGACTCCAGGATGTCGGATGTGTGAGGCAGCAGCGCTAACCACTGTGCCACAATGGTGCCCAGTATTGTGATAATTCAGTTTGGTTCATTTTATTCTTAAGGAGTGTTCTTGGATGACGACAGTCTCAGAGCTGTAACATTTTGTTATACATTATCTTGCCATCACCACTTGAATCAGACTTCATTATTTTTTGAATGTACCTCAAAATGCATTTGAGATTATTTTTCACTCATCTTTACTTTTTATCCCCCTCTCCATTTGCTGACCCATTTATCCAATTCAACACTGCATGACGTTAAGCTTTTTATCTAGCCAGCCATCCATGCCTTTTCTGAGCCTGCTTAATCCATAATGGGGTCACAGCATGGAGTGAAAGGCAGGAGCCCACCCTGGATGGGATACCAGTCCATTTTAGGTTAGTCTTACTCACAATCCCCACAACTCACTCATAAGGGATCCCCAGTTTGTGATTTGGGGTACCAGAGTCCCTAAAGCAAAACCCACAGAAAGTGAGAAGGCTCAAACTCCACTTAGGAGTAATCAGTCGAAGAATTGGACTTGTCTTTTTGGAAATGCAAGGCAGTGGTTGTCAAAAACAGCTGTGTCAAAAAATGGAAAAAAAAATCCTTAATGTTAATTTGGTTCTGCATATGCATATTTGGGTGTAATTAAAATGTGTGAGATGCGGCTGTACTTTTTGCCTTTAAGACTTTTATCTCACAAAAATGTACTGTTAGAATGTAGCGATTGGAGGTGTTGCTATCTGCCAGATGTGATCCTGTGCAAACACCCAACCAAAGTGTGGAGGTGAGATAACAGGCCTTATGAATGCGCCACTGGGAGGTCGAGAGGAAAAGGAGATTTCAGAGGGGGACACCCCTCCCCCAATACCACCCCCCCCATCCCCCCTCCCCCCCAAGGCTTGAGAGCGATTTCCGCCTTAAGGCCGACTGATCAGCCCTCTTTGTCTCTGAGAGGTTTGGGCAAACGGAGATACGGTAAAATAAGTTGGGCTGCGTTTCCTCTGAAATGCAGAGCAAAATTTTGGAAGCGGTGGGGTATACCTCAGAAGATCCTAGTCAAACCTGCTAAGTGCTGATCCTTTCGAATGCAATTAATTAATTAAACCTGCTAAGTGCTGATCCTTTTGAATGAAATTAATTAATTCATTAATCAAGTAATCAAATGCAATTCATTAATTAATTTGAACGAATCCTTTTGAATGCAGATTGTGCCAAGCAAATTAACCATAAAATTTAAAATAATCACATGATAGTGTCATGAAATCGATTGATTTGGAGAAGACTTATGATAGAATGCCACATCAAGAAGTCTAGAGGTGCATTAGAGAGAAAGGAGGACCAGAGGGGTACGTGAGGGTTGTCTAGGATGTGTATAAGGAATTGAAGACTTGGATTAAAGGCAGTGTCGGGGTAACAGACCCGACCCCAGTTAGAGGAGGTCTATACCAGGGATGTTCTTGAAGTTCTTAAATGTTTGACCTGATTATGGATGTGTTGACCCATGGGATACAAGACCAGTCCGCCTGGTGCAGGCTGTTTGCTGATGACATTGTGTTGTTGTGTAGCACCAGAAAAGAGGAAGTTGGAAGATGGAAAAGAGCTTTGAAAGATGGAGGATTGAAGATAAATAGGAAGAAGAGAGAGAATATGGGAGGTTTGATGATAATCAAGACTCAGAAGTTAGCTTGCAGAGAGAGCTATTGAAAAGACTGAATACATTTCAATATCTGTGATAGTAGTGCAAGATGGAAAATTAGAAGTAGAGATAACTCACGGAGTGCAGTGTGAATGGAATGAATGGAAGACACGGTATGAGGAGTATTGTGTGATTAAAGAATTAAGGCGAAGGTTAATGGTGAGGTTTTTAAGACGATGGTAAGACCAGCAGTGATGTATGAAACATGGACGGTAAAGGGAACCTTAGCTGACTTGCCCAGAAGAGACTCCTACAGACTAGCTTGACCCAGACAGCTACAGTTAGGTCCATAAATATTTGGACAGAGACAACTTTTTTCTAATTTTGGTTCTGTACATTACCACAATGAATTTGAAATGAAACAACTCAGATGCAGTTGAAGTGCAGACTTTCAGCTTTAATTCAGTGGGGTGAACAAAACAATTGCATAAAAAAGGTGAGGCAACTAAAGCATTTTTGAACACAATCCCTTCATTTCAGGGGCTCAAAAGTAATTGGACAATTGACTCAAAGGCTATTTCATGGGCAAGTCTGTCATTATGTCATTATCAATGAAGCAGATAAAAGATCTGGAGTTGATTTGAGGTGTGGTGCTTGCATGTGGAAGATTTTGCTGTGAACAGACAACATGCGGTCAAAGGAGCTCTCCATGCAGGTGAAAGAAGCCATCCTTAAGCTGCGAAAACAGAAAAAACCCATCTGAGAAATTGCTACAATATTACGAGTGGCAAAATCTACAGTTTAGTACATCCTGAGAAAGAAAGCAAGCACTGGAGAACTCAGCAATGCAAAAAGACCTGGACGTCCACGGAAGACAACAGTGGTGGATGATCTCAGAATCATTTCCATGTTGAAGAGAAACCCCTTCACAACAGCCAACCAAGTGAACAACACTCTCCAGGGGGTCGGCGTATCGATATCCAAGTCTACCATAAAGAGAAGACTGCATGAAAGTAAATACAGAGAGTGCACTGCAAGGTGCAAGCCACTCATAAGCCTCAAGAATAGAAAGGCTAGATTGGACTTTGCTAAAGAACATCTAAAAAAGCCAGCACAGTTCTGGAAAAACATTCTTTGGCCAGATGAAACCAAGATCAACCTCTACCAGAATGATGGCAAAAGAAAAGTATGGAGAAGGTGTGGAACAGCTCATTATCCAAAGCATACCACATCATCTGTAAAACACGGTGGAGGCAGTGTGATGGCTTGGGTGTGCATGGCTGCCAGTGGCACTGGGACACTAGTGTTTATTGATGATGTGACACAGGACAGAAGCAGCCGAATGAATTCTGAGGTGTTCAGTGACATACTGTCTGCTCAAATCCAGCTAAATGCAGTCAAATTGATTGGGCGGCGTTTCATGATACAGATGGACAATGACCCAAAACATACAGCCAAAGCAACCCAGGAGTTTATTAAAGGAAAGAAGTGGAAAATTCTTGAATGGCCAAGTCAGTCACCTGATCTTAACCCAATTGAGCAGGCATTTCACTTGTTGAAGACTAAACTTCAGACAGAAAGGCCCACAAACAAACAGCAACTGAAAGCTGCTGCAGTAAAGGCCTGGCAGAGCATTAAAAAGGAGGAAACCCAGCATCTGGTGATGTCCAGGAGTTCAAGACTTCAGGCTGTCATTTCCAGCAAAGGGTTTTCAACCAAGTATTAGAAATTAACATTTTATTTCCAGTTATTTAATTTGTCCAATTACTTTTGAGCCCCTGAAATGAAGGGATTGTGTTAAAAAAATGCTTCAGTTGCCTCACATTTTTTTGCAATCATTTTGTTCACCACACTAAATTAAAGCTGAAAGTCTGCACTTCAACTGCATCGGAGTTGTTTCATTTAAAATTAATTGTGGTAATGTACAGAACCAAAATGAGAAAAAAGTTGTCTCTGTCCAAACATTTATGGACCTAACTGTACCTGCTGGCTTCGACCCACGCAGGCCTAAAAAAGGGAAGTTGGCTTTGCAAGTACAAAAATACTATAAAAGTCATGGACTATACAAAAAAGGTCTAACATATAGAGATAAACTGTGAAATCTGTGACTAGTAGAGGCAAGTCGGACTAAGAATCATTATAAAGGAAAATATTTATTGCCAAAAGAAAAAAGAAAGAAAAGAAACATGTAACAAAATGAGACAAAAGGGATTTGCCTACAAAGGCAATCCAACGTAAACAAGTAACAATACGATATCTGCAAGCAAAATCCAATAACAGACGTGAACATACAGAACAAGAAAATAATCAAATGTCCAGAACTTCAACAAACAACTCACCATCATCCACTGGCTGGGTGTCTCACTCAGACCTCCTGATAAAGGCAGAGGGAGGAGCCAGCAGCATTGATGTCAGGGTGGCCCCGCCTCCTGGGGCTCCACCCCCAAAATGTGCCAAATGGAAACACATGTAAAGACACAGTGTAATATTAAATAAGCCAACGTAGCAGTAATTACATAAACATATGAAAAAATAATTATTTAAATGAAACAAAAACATAATAAAATAAATGCAAACCGGAGAAAAAACCCTGACTGTATCACAGCATTTTTAGTTTTTAGTTGTCTCTCAGTGCACTTTGCAATGTTGAAATCACATGAAGTGCAATGTTACTGGGCTGGCCTCCTGACCAATGAAAGAGGGGAGGGGGCGGGTCTTCAATTCAAAAGCCCGTTCACATCTGAGTGTTTTCCAAAAATGTTTATTTAACAAAAATGCATGTTTTTCAGGACATTGTGAGCATACTGGATAACTTGATATGTGGATTATACAACACAAGTAACATGAGATTATTTTTATGGATGACTAGCTGTCCCCTGCAGCTCTGCCCATGTAGTAGTGAAACAGGACAAATCAATTAAAAAAAATATAATAATTTGTATTGAGAAAAATGCACTGTATATTGATAGCTTTCGTATCCAAGGGCCTCTTGCTATGCAGTATTTTTGGTTTTGCTACCAGGGGCGAAAATGTAAAATGTTGGCAAGGTATCTCTGACCAAGCAGAAGGTGGGTACGCTCTAACACCAAATGCTGGCACTGTATCTGATCGTGTTCAGCTCTGACGGGAGAGCATCCCCTGCGTGGCCGTGATATCTCTGCCAATGAGCAGGTACCGACTAAAACACACGTAGCTGTGATCTCTCTCTCAAAAAGTCAAATGTTACTCTTTAACATTCTCTAGATGATAATGTCTGCTGAACAAACAGATATTGCTAGCTAAGCGGAGGCAAGGTACGCTCCAAGACGTGTTGAGAGGTAGAGCGACTAGAACGGAGGCTGGCATGTGAGTGAGGATGGCCCTGCCCGGCTTCCTACTCCTGATGCCCCACATCCCTCCCCTCGGCCCGCAGTGTCTCTCTCAGATCTGCATGAATAAATCGGTGCCGCAACCAAACTATAATATTTAGCACGATGAGAGAAATCACAAAATCAACCAGAATGTTCAAGAAAATTATAGAAAAAAACCCGATCTACTGTAAATCTGTTAAGTATTTCTCTCGTGAAAAGCAGACAGACGTTGGATTTTAATATTGATATTTTAATATTGTTTGCTGTTATTCAGTATTGGTCAACATAGACACCCATCCCATCTGAAACTTCTATGAAAACTCAAGATTACAAATTTTTCTTGTTTATCACTACAAGCTATTTGGATTACTTGGGATTAGTAGGACATAAAACACATCATTTTTAGCTGCGGTATTCCTTTAACAGCAGGTATTTTCCAAACAACACATTTCCGAGTGGCTCTTTTAACGTAATACCAGGGCTGTTTATTTCAGAATGTTTCTTTTCACGGTGGCTTTGTGATTTGTCAATCAAGATCAACGGGTTGAACTTTTTCCTGTTGGTTAATCCTTTGCTGTTAAATACTTTTGCCTGATTGTGCTTGGTAGGATATTTTAGTGCTACTTTTCTTCATTTCAAGGTGGCAAAAACATTGAAGATGCAACAACTGCTAAAGTTAATTTTGCAGATGAAATATTTGAACATACTGGAAGTGGTTAGGCAGAATTAATTACAAGGCAGGAAACCATCCTTGAGTGGTGTCCCCACACATACACTCAGGCCAGTTTGTTTAAGCTAACCAGCAAGGGTGTGGGAGAAGGACCAGAATGATGATAGTGCCACATCAGTAGAAGAAAAAAAAAAGAATAAATCAATTCAAGAAATTCAGTTTCAGATTATTGTAGACAAACCAGTAATGGCACACTGCTATAACGATAACGTGCAGTGAATACACTTGACTTGTAGTTTTCCTCCTCTTTCTCTGTACGTTTAGCATTCGTTTGCTCAGAAGTTGATGTGCTTGCTGTTTCTGAGCAGATCTTCTTTTCTCCACCCAAGTGGCCCACTTCTTCTCTTCTTCCGTCGGCATCTTTTCGTGTTAAAACGGATTACGTCAGTGTTTGTGTTGCAATTACTTAGTACTTTTTCTTAATTTTTCACTAAAGCTGGCAGTTAAGTCTTCAATCTGCCTCAAGAATGATGTAAGATATGAAGAGGTAGAGGAAGTGACGGTGAAGGTGGTAGGGATGAGAATGGCTCCCGTATGCATGGGCCACACGACCACCCTGCTGGCCGCTGCCAAGAGTTGATTCTACAATAAAATAAAATAAAAATAAAAAGAGGAATAACCTTGGAGGTCAATCTTCACCCCAAAAGCGGATAGTAGATGTCACGTAGTATATGTGTACCAAATTTCAGGTCAATCGGTCAAACGATTTGTGAGCTACAGGTGATTTAAAATCCTGGACAGACAAACGGACAGCCATGGTAGCGTATTATATAAGGAGATACAGCTTAGCTTCATCGGTATTTGAATGAAGCGTAATATAATAATGGCAGACTGTGTCGTAAACTGTGTTCTGAGAGTTTTCAGACAGGAAGACAGAAGTTCTGAGGTGTAGTTCTACTCACTCATCATGGTGCTGGTGCTGGAGAGTAGTGGATTGTTGCATGTTGATTAGCACATGCACTGCACTCTACATATGTGACAATAAGGACCCATTAGAACTATTCATTCATGTCAGAGAGGGCTAGCCAGTGAATGGTGGGCATATAGGAAAAATATGGATTAGTTGGGAGAATGTGGAGTTTTAGGCAGACAGGTCTTTGTGGACTTGTACCAGCAGGTTGACACCCCAGACATGTAAAATGTAGAAGCTAATCCATCTTCACTTAATTAAAGCAGACCAGCAGCTGCCTCCGTGCACTGTCACACATTAACGGCACATTCGTTGTAATGTAGTGATTGGCACATTCAATGTAATGTCACTTACAGAGTTAAGAAAAATCAGTTTGTCCAGCTTCTCTACTTTTTCAGTGTGACATGAACATTTTGCCTTTATCTTCATGGTGAAGACAATTGGCAGAGGAGTGCAGATGAGGCAGAGCAGGGCAGCTGCTGCTGAGGGATGTCTGATTCCAAATCACATTCAGAAATGCAAAGAAACATTGGGAAAAATGGATGATGGTGGCACAAATCAGCAATCTTAAAATTTCTAATATTAACATGATATGAGAGCTGGACAGAAAATGCTGATTTGAATGAAACAGACCGAAACCAGAGAAGGGAGACAAGACCGACTGGCTTCGAAAGAAGGTCAAGGACCAGTAAGAGTAGCACTACTATATTCTCCTTTGTGATATTTGCCTGGACACAACCAGTCGAAGACCACATCTTTATACAAAAACTTGGTTTATTTTCACAGTTCTCCTTCACAACACAACACAGTCCCACACAACACACTGTGCCTCTAGCCCCAGTCACCTTTTACTTGGTCCTTCTCTCTCCTCGGCCCTGGGCCACCTGTCCTCTTCTCTTCAGGAGCTTCGTCCTGTTCCTGCTCCCTGATAGGAGGGAGGTGGCCCCCTTTATCCTCACCTGGATGAGCTCCAGGTGCTCTACCTGACGTCACGTCCTGGTGTGGCCCTGGAAGGATCATCCTCCATGGGTGTGGCTCTATGAGGCTCGGGGCGCCCCCTGGCGGTGGATACTGGCCTCCATGGACTTGAGCCTCCCTGCTCCCCTTCCGTGGCCCTCTTCTGCTCCAGGGCGGTTGCCCCCGCGTGGCCCGGAGGACAAATATGCCACCTCTTGGTCCCTCCAGGCATCCCGGCTGGGTCTGACCCCCAGCCATGTACGACACCTTTAAAAAACGCAGACATCAGTCTCTGTTTTTTGCTTTTCGTCCACACTGCTGCGGCTTTTTAAATCCCTGAAAGCATATGCTTCTGAAAACGCCGTCTCAGTGTTGTAGTACAGACGGGTGAAAATTGAGCTTTTCAGAAAATGCAGAATATAATCGCGTTCTGATTGGGTTGGGCTTGTTATGTGGCCCTTTCCCTGATTGGATTCTGCTCATTGCAACGTCTTATTCCCCGATTGGTCACCCTTCATGGGAGACAAACATATTCCAACGTAGCGGACTTACAGGAGTGCTTGTTGTGTTGCCAACCTGTATGCGACTAAACTGCATTTTATATGTTTGAATGCTGCATAAATACGCAAAGAGTCAAGTCATTTACTGGTTGCTACAGCCTTGCAATAAATCCTGTGACCAGTGGCATTTCCATTGTAGAGCCCCACAAAAATCAGATTGTAAATGACTCAGTTGTCAGCCTGTTATCAGTGTTTATTACTTAAACTCGATCCATTAAGTAGGCACGCTCTCCGCAGTGAAATTAATAACAAGGCGCTCCACGAAGTGAACGGGCCGAGAATGCAGTCGAGCTCACAAGAATACAGGATAGAGAAAGAGAGACACAATGGAGTAGTAAAGTGAAGAAACAGACACACATATTGATTGATTGATTGATTGATTGATTGATTGATTGATTTTCTCTGTTCAGTTAGTTGGGTACAATATGCACTCTGATTGCTGTGAACGGCTTATAATCAGCCCTCATAAATATCATTTTTCTTAAGTGTTGCTTTACTATTTACTGTGTTTTTATTTAATGTCAAGACTCCTATAACAATTTACTGCTACTTTCAACTGTAATCAGCACATCAATGTGACACGGGGGCAATTCGCTGAATCTCCTTTAAGAATTTTATTTTCTGTGGTGTGACCGCACCATCAGAGTCCATCGTGTGCTGATAGTTTTGAGAGTTCTAGGCATTCACATAATGCACAAGGAAATGTAATTTTCACAGGGATTTTTCCACCGTGTAGGTAAACGCAATGGTATCACAAGTTTGGCGTCACCCAGTGCGGTAACCGAGACCAGCTATTAAGACACTCACAGGCCCATGGATGACTTTATGGACAGAGCTTCTTAACAGAGAGTTGATCATACTTTTAAACACTTGGCCATTTAATGCACTGCGGTAACTCCCACTATACTCTATTGTTTCATCGTGCATGTGTGGGGAGTTGTCCTTCTCAGAGGTGGTCTTAGGGGTGTGCGGGGCTTAGGGCTGACCAACCCCACGCTGGGCCGGTTACGTCAAACGCTGTTACCGGTATGTGTGGACTGTATAAACTTGCGTGCGAATTTAATAAAAATAATGTTAACATACGGCGGCACGGTAGCATAGTGGGTAGCGCTGCTGCCTCACAGTTAGAAGTCCTGGGTTCGCTTCCCGGGTCCTCCCTGCGTGGAGTTTGCATGTTCTCCCCGTGTCTGCGTGGGTTTCCTCCCACAGTCCAAAGACATGCAGGTTAGGTGCATTGGCGATTCTAAATTGTCCCTAGTGTGTGCTTGGTGGGTGTGTGTGTGTGCACCTTGTGGTGGGCTGGCGCCTTGCCCGGGGTTTGTTTCCTGCCTTGCACCCTGTGTTGGCTGGGATTGGCTCCAGCAGACCCCTGTGACCTGTAGTTAGGATATAGTGGGTTGGATAATGGATGGGTGGATGGATGGATGTTAACATACAGTACACCAGATTTTCTCATTACAGTATTCAGCAAAATTTTTGCAAGATAACACGCGGACTTTATCAAAATATAACTGAAGAATGTAACTTGACAAATCTACTCGAACAGGACACGCGGACCTCAAAAGCGGACCCCCCTTATCCGCGGGGCCTGGGGCAGTCACCCCACTTGTCACCCTCCAAACGCTGCTCTTGGTCCTCCTTGATGAGTTCAACTCATGGACACTTGATTGTTTCATCAAGTGAGGAAAGGGAGGTTCCCCCTTAGCTGATTTCAGCGCGAAACACTGCACAAAAAATGTACAGACAGTCATTTGGGTGTTACCCCCTCTGATGACATCCCGAGATATCTACATCTATGTCATGTACATTTTTCCATTGTTTTAGTGTGGACAGGGACACTTTTGTAAACCATGTGAAACCGCTAGTGGGGACAGAGCTTGTTACTGTGGAAAATGTCATTTTTAAATGAAACCTTAGTAGTGTGGACATAGCCTTAGGTGGGCCAAGAAGATGAACTGGATGATGGAAGAGCACTTTGGGTGTATCAAACAGAGAAAGTCTGGAAAAGAGGGACATTTGGGATCAGTGCTGCCCTCAGCCAAACTGGGGCCCTAAGGAGAATCTTCTTGCATTATAATTCAGTGAAGTTACGTGATATGCCCGGTTACACTATGGATAAGATTGTGGGAGGAGTTATCTGAAGTGAGTCAAGTAAACCGTGCAATCCGATTGGCTGTCCAGCAGAGCTCCTGAATCATGGAGGTCTGTAAACCCTCAACAGACCCGTCCACGTCGTTACATTGATTGCGGGCCCTACACACATTGTGTGATCTGCACATCAGAGGGGCCGTCTCTGTTTGGTATCACTTAGCCTTGTAAAACCAGATGTACAGAGATAACCAGAAATGAATTTGGGTGGAAACTGTTATGATTAGGTGTGCGCTTTGCGTGGTAATTTTTTTTCTTTTTGAGTGATCTTACACTTGTTTTGGGGGTTATTGGTGCCATAACATCCATTTGTAGGGTTTAGTTTTCATTCTCTGTTTACTTTTCCAGTTCTATAATTTTTTGGCTCATTTTTGGTGCCACCTTGTATTCCTACAATCACTGACATGTTTGTTCACCATCACTAGGACAGCCTGGGGCGCATCCTCTGAGGTCGTAAGCCACGAGTAATCGACACAGCAAGTTAAAAGGTCATTGAAAAGAGCACTTCCTTATGCGAGCTGCAGATTCAAAACCATTATTTATCAGCTTTGCTAAAAACCTTTTTCTTTGTGGTATTTCTGGTTCTGACCCTTTTGCAAATGCACTTTTGATTTTGATTTTTGTCACACATCTTGACACCTTTGCTTGTGTTGTTGTGTTTCCTGGTTTTATCCCATTTTGCTATTTTATCTCCACTTTCTGGTTCTCCCATAAAACATGTCATCAGCCTCTCTGGCAGAACATAGTTTACTGGGAGTGACATTTCTAAACCAGTCCAATCCCTCAGTTAGGTGGAACTCAAAGTAGGGGCTATGATTTAAACTGCAAAGAGCAATAAACTGACAGCAAACCTGTGGTTATGATGGATAAGCCATCTGCAGCTAGAAAGTCTTCCTAAAACATACAAATGTGTATCATGTATGTGGGGAACACATTACATATGTTAAAACAAACTAATCTGTAAAAATAGATTATAGTTTGGCAACTATTATCAAGTCTGTGGCTATGATAGATAATGGCTGAAAATTCACACAAAAAAACCCTGTTGAACATGTGTCTTATGTTTTGTGTGTGTTCTCTGTTGCTCACAGTTAGGGTGATACAGTTGGAATAATTGTAATGCTAAAAGATCTGGTGGCTTTGTCAGCAAAATGTGCATTTGTGCTAAATGGTCTGCCGTCGCACTCACATACAAGAAGGTGAGAAGAACTCCTGTTAGGTGAGCTGATTACAAAAAGCCACACAAGATGCAGATCTCTCTGTTATGGTATAGGAGTTTCCTCCAAGGCAAAACGGGTGAGTCTCTCTATTGTCTCTCAACACCAGATAATAAAAAATAGTGTAGCGAAAAACGTAGACAAGCGTAACGGTTTGGGGACCTCACAGGCAATCCCCACATAGTCTCTCTATATATAAAATCCAACGTCTGTTTGTCTGTCTGTCTGCTTGTCACGAGAGAACTACTTAACAGATTTAGATTGGGTTTTTTTCTATACTTTCCTTGAACATTTCTATTGATTTTGTGACTTCTCTCATTGCGCTATGTATCATATTCGCTTTTGGTACTGAGTAATTTGTGCGAATCCGAGAGACACGCAGCGGGCTGAGGGGGGAGGGGGGGAGGGGATTGGGGACCTCCTCACTCACGCACTAGCCTCAGGGTGTGCTCCTTACTTCCACTTAGAGAACTAGCTAGAGAACTACTTAACGGATTTAGATCATCTTTTTTTTCTAGAATTTGCTTGAACATTTCTATTGATTTTGGGACTTCTGTCTTTGCACTATGTATCATAGTTCACTTTCGGTGCCGATTAGTTTGTGCAAATCTGAGAGAGACGCAACAGGCCAAGGGAAGGGGGCGGGCCCTCCTTACTGACACACCATCCTTGGTGCGTACCTTACCTCCACTTAGCTAGTGAACGAGAGAGCTACTTAATGGATTTATTTTTTTCTATAATTTGCTTGAACATTCCGGTTGATTTTGCGACTTCTCTCATCGCATTAAGAATCATAGTTTGCTTGCAGGAATGAAATATTCATGTTAATCCGAGACAGAGGCTGTGGGCCGAGGGGAGGGGGAAGTGTGACGTCAGGAGTGGGGAGCTGGGCGGGGCCCTCGTCACTGTCCTGTTTCACTACTACCGTGTTTCCCCGAAAATAAGACAGGGTCTTATATTAATTTTTGCTCCAAATGATGCACTAGGGTTAGGGTTAGGGTTAGGGTTAGGACTTAGAGCTAGGGCTAATCCAATTATTTTCATTGGATGTCTTATACAGTTAGGTCCATAAATATTTGGACAGAGACAACTTTTTTCTAGTTTTGGGTCTGTACATTACCACAATGAATTTTAACAAACAGTATGTCTCTGAACACCTCAAAATTCATTCGGCTGCTTCTGTCCTTTGTCACATCATCAATAAACACTAGTGTCCCAGTGCCACTGGCAGCCGTGCACACCCAAGCCATCACACTGCCTGCACCGTGTTTTACAGATGATGTGGTATGCTTTGGATAATGAGCTGTTCCATGCCTTCTCCATACTTTTTTCTTGCCATCATTCTGGTAGAGGTTGATCTTAGTTTCATCTGTCCAAAGAATGTTTTTCCAGAACTGTGCTGGCTTTTTTAGATGTTCTTTAGCAAAGTCCAATCTAGCCTTTCTATTCTTGAGGCTTATGAGTGGCTTACACCTTGCAGTGCACCCTCTGTATTTACTTTCCTGCAGTCTTCTCTTTATGGTAGACTTGGATATCGATACGCCGACCCCCTGGAGAGTGTTGTTCACTTGGTTGGCTGTTGTGAAGGGGTTTCTCTTCACCATGGAAATGATTCTGCGATCATCCACCACTGTTGTCTTCCGTGGACGTCCAGGTCTTTTTGCGTTGCTGAGTTCACCAGTGCTTGCTTTCTTTCTCAGGATGTACCAAACTGTAGATTTTGCCACTCGTAATATTGTAGCAATTTCTCGGATGGGTTTTTTCTGTTTTCACAGCTTAAAGATGGCTTGGAGAGCTCCTTTGACCGCATGTTGTCTGTTCACAGCAAAATCTTCCACATGCAAGCACCACACCTCAAATCAACTCCAGGCCTTTTATCTGTTTAATTGATAATGACGTAACGACGGACTTGCCCACAGCTGCCCATGAAATAGCCTTTGAGTCAATTGTCCAATTACTTTTGAGCCCCTGAAATGAAGGGATTGTGTTATAAAATGCTTTATTTGCCTCACATTTTTATGCAATCGTTTTGTTCACCCCACTGAATTAAAGCTGAAAGTCTGCACTTCAACTGCATCGGAGTTGTTTCATTTAAAATTCATTGTGGTAAAGTACAGAACCAAAATTAGAAAAAAGTTGTCTCTGTCCAAATATTTATGGACCGAACTGTATTCATTCATGTACAACAATATACATTTATCCAAATACAGTCATGTCATCTTCTTCTGGAATATCGTCATAACTTTCCACATTCAAACCCTGAATTAAAGCCTGAACTTCTTGCTACAGTCCTGCGGTGGGCTGGCACTCTGCCCGGGATTGGTTCCTGCCTTGTGCCCTGTGTTGGCTGGGATTGGCTCCAGCAGACCCCCGTGACCCTGTGTTCGGATTCAGCGGGTTGGAAAATAGATGGATGGACTTCTTGCTACATCAGTTGCTGTTAGGATCCTCCAGGATCGATGTTTGTTTGATGAATGGTTTGATGTGGTGAAGCAAAATGCCAATATACAAACGCATTCATGGTGCTTTGATATTCAAGAGTCGCATATTCCCGATTGTAATGACACGATATATTTTAAAAGTCTCACATGCCATCTTCTGTGGCGTCATTTTTTTTTTTTTTTGCACCTTTACAATACCGTCAGAATGTACGCCGGTGTATTTGAGCCACAGAGAAAAATAAATAAGGGCATAATGAAAATGTCTATTTTGTGATTGAAGTAAAAATTTCGGTTTTAACCTCGAAATGTCCACTTTAACCTAGTAGTTTACTTCATCATTAAAGCAGAACGTCATAAACGTCATCTTAAAACTGATGACGTTAAATCGCTACGTGCTTCTGGGTCTTCCTCCTGAACTGACAGCAGCCATCGCCACACAGAACACATTACATTTATAATATTCCATCTCTTTGCACATTTAGAATTCTTAGATTTATACTTAGAGAAAAGCCAAGCAAAATGACACCTTTTATTGGCTGACTACAAAGATTACAATATGCAAGCTTTCGAGGCAACTCAGGCCCCTTCTTCAGGCAAGATGTCATTTTGCTTGGCTTTTCTCTACATTCATAATGGCTAACACAGTACAACACCCTAGTACTTAGATTTATACTTGATATCACTTTCATAATGAAATGCATTGAAATATGTATGTTACATTTTACAGATAAATCATTAACTTTGCTTAAATAATGAATACTGCTAACAGTTACACATACTGTATGGGGTAGCACGGTGGCAGCGCGTTAGCGCTGCTGCCTCGCAGGGAGTCACATCCCTGGTGTTCCCTGCCTGGAGTTTGCATTTTTTCCTCGTGGGTTTCCACAGTGGGCTCAGTTTTCCATCCAAAGACATGAAGGTTTGAGGATTTGGTGAAGCTACAATGACGTTGGTGTATGTGAGTGTTTGTGTTCACCTTGCAATGAGCTGATGCCTCGTCCAGGGATTTTGTTTCTGTCTTTTGGGGATGCTGCTGGAATGGGCGCATCCCCGAATTGATGGACCTAATTATTAAACATCCTTTTCAGAGATATTGTGGCCAGGTGTCTTCAGAATTTAATGGATGTTTTGGGCACGTTGCATCGCATGAAGTATAACACTGGCCTTAGGCGCCTTACTTTTCAGCTGACGATCTTGACTAGGGCTTATTTTTGGGGTAGGGCTTACATTACAGAGCAGCCTGAAAATCATGCTAGGGCTTATTTTCGGAGTTGGTCTTATTTTCGGGGAAACACGGTACACAGACAAAGCTGCATTGGACAACTAGTTAAAAATAAATGCAAGTTATAAAGTCTCAAAGTGATTGCTCCAAGCTCCTGACACTTCCAGTTAAGTAAGGGCCAGACAGGAAGAAGTGGGTCCAGGGGGACGATTACTAGTGGTGAACAACAAGTGGTTTGGCAACTTCAGCATTAAGAATATAAACCATCTTAACAACATTGTAAAAATCAGCAATTAAACGATTAGTTTGTAGCAGATGTCTGTCACTGAGCTGTATCATAAACATGAGAGGAAGAAGGCCAAATCAGATTATACTTTGGCATTCGAAAAACATCAATAGTCTAGTGGTAAAAGTGAACAATACATTGTCGCTGGTGCTTTATCTACTCTGTGTTGTTTAGTTTAGGAGTTGATGTAAAGTTGAAAGAGTTGGCAGAAATCATTCATGAAAATACGAATTACAAGACATGCATTCAAAGTAAGTGGTGTGTCACACCCCGTCATAATGACTGTCATTGAGAGAGTTGTTAACAAAGAGCCACAGGTGGTGCGGATTTCAGTATTTAAAACACCAGAATCAGTAAATGTGCCTAATGACAACAGTAGAAGTACGACAAGGCTGCATAGCATCCACACATCTGACTTCACATGTAAATGAATAACTAAAGTACGTTAACATTACTGTCTAATTGGAAATGCAAAAATGCCATGCCGGAGTAGCCAGAGTGTTTTAACACATTGTATGTATATTCATAGACCACAATGCTTATCTAAACTCTATTTGCCGCAGTTATGCTCCTGAATAGTTAATTTTAGCTTTTTATTTTCTGTAAGAGTCAGTCTTTTGTTCAGTTTCTTTTGCCTGGTGGTTTAAATTACACAGACTAGAGAAACCTGAGGGTGGGCTTTTAGGAAAAACACTGTGGGTGTAGCCTTTGAAGAGGTGAATGTCACTGCTATTTGGTACAAACTTTGTAACGAGTCGTCCCCAAATGTGTATTCTCGTCTGGCCCCGCAAGTCGAAAAAAAAATGAATACAGAAACATCCATACATAAATGATTACCACTTCTGAGCCTTCTCAACCAGCTTAAATATCCTGAGGGTGGACTCCGAATTGGTGACATCGGGGTGGTCCCGCCTCTTGGAGTACCAACTTCAAAGAACATGGAACAAAAATAAATTTAAAGAGAAGGTACACAATAAAAAACACAATAGAAAGCATGTAAAAATAAAACACATGATTGCTAGAAAACAACAAAAATAACAATAACATACATACACATACAACAATATATAGCACTGTAGTCATAATACCCAAAAAAGTAAATCTACCTAACAACTCTGACACCGCAGAACCGCAGACCACGGATGAGGCTACACAGCACCCAAGTTCTGCCTGCGCATCTAATTGAATAACTAAAGTAAGTTAGCATTAATGTCTAATTCCAAACATGGCATACCAGAATATATACAGACCACAATTCTGAAGCGAATGTTATTATTATAACATCCCTTTTAAAATGATGCCATTAGTGTCTCCTCATCACATTTACTGAAAGTTACTAGCCATCGAGATGTTTCTTCACTTGTGTTTTCTAGTTATACTCTGAATGTTTACAATGTGGGGACTGGAGGAAGTTAGGGGCAGGTTTTTAGAAAGAACACCCTGTGGGCACGGGAGTTTTAGCTCCACTATCCGCTGCTCTGCTCCATTGACAAGCCCATCCAACTGCATACATACAGTAGTGTTTAGCTGTCTTTGCATAACGAATCAGTCATGTCATGCGGTGTGTCCAGTCATTTATGTCTTTCTGAAACACTCCCTTTTCAAGGTATACCTTGCAAGTCACTCTCATGAAACGTCCTTACACTGTGGTTAAAGGTTAGGGTTGTGGGAGGGTTTCCATACTCAGGAGTCGTGACAGCTATCGAGTAGGTGGATCGTGCAGTAAGAAAGCTGTGTAGCCAGACAGCCAGACCCGTCTTGGAGTTGTGGTTGTGTAATTCATGAGGCATGAGCTCTGGAGGTCTTGCTAGATGCTGTTATGACGCACAGAATGTCGAGGATTATTGTGAGTGAGAAGAGACCTGGGGCCTCATGTATAACGCCGTGCATAGAATTCACACTAAAACATGCCGTACAGACAAAAAGAGAAATCCAGATGGATAAATCTGTGCGTACGTCAACTTCCACATTCTTCCGCTACATAAATCCCGGTAACGCACGTGCACACGCCTGCCCCCCACTCCGACTCCTCCCAGAATTACACCTCTTTGAATATGCAAATCCATCCATCCATCCATCCATCCATTTTCCAACCCGCTGAATCCGAACACAGGGTCACAGGGGTCTGCTGGAGCCAATCCCAGCCAACACAGGGCACAAGGCAGGAACCAATCCCGGGCAGGGTGCCAACCCACCGCAGAATATGCAAATCCATATAAATAACCTCTTAATTTCAGCATTCTGTGAAAAGAAAATGGCAAAAGCACGGGGGAAAAAGGAAGAATTTAAATGAATATCAAGTGGAGGCAAAGAAAAACGTACTATTTGTTGCAGCAGTAGTGTCTCTTTCAAGCGTACTAACCCCCAATTCCTGTCCTTCCTTTTCTTTCTCTTAGTAACCAATCACCACACAATCAGCTCTTTGATAAATGTCCAGCCATCTGTAATCTTAGAACAATGATTCTACAAAACCTTTAAGGAACATTGAAATATCTTTGTAGTACATGCTTAATTATTCCATCCATCTATCCACCCAGGGTCGCACCAGCAAGAACACAGTGCGAGGCAGGAACAATCCCTGAACGGGGCGGCAGTTCATAACTACCACTGTCCACCGTGTCCACACATTTAATTATTAACAGTATACATTATTTACATGAAGTTTAAAATTTATCTTTATAATCTGTACTAATAAAAGGCAAAGCCCTCACTGACTCACTCATCACTAATTCTCCAACTTCCTGTGTAGGTAGAAGGCTCATTCCTTACAGCTTACTTACAAAAGTTAAGTAGGTTTCATTTCGAAATTCTACGCGTAACGGTCGACAACGTCCGCCATGTTAAACTTTCTTATTTATGGCCCCATCTTCACGAAATTTGGTAGGCGGCTTCCCTGCGCTAACCGAAACCGATGTACGTACTTATTTCAGTGGTATGACGCCACTGTCAACCGCAATATTGAACTTTCCAACGGTCTTTGTTACTTATGGGCCCATCTTCAAGAAATTTGGTACGAGGGTTCCCAACGCTAACTGAATCCTACTTACGTACATATATATGTCTATAGCCTGCAGCTCGGTCGCCGTGTGAGGCGGCGTTGGGTCCCCCATCCCCACACGTCCCATGTAGTTGGCTGCCTGCCTATATAAGGTCATCCGTCGCTCCGGTCTCTTCATTCCCTTCCTTGCTTCGCCACGGTATTCACGTCTCCCTGCTGATAACTGCAGCCTTTTTATTTAATCCACGGCTTCTCCGCTGTTTTATTGTTCATTTATTACGATTATAGTTATTGTGTAGGTATTCAGGTTCAGGTACCCATTTCCTTTATCGTTCCAACCGTACCCCCATTAACATGTCTATCGAGGTGATCACCATCGATCAAAGAACTGTCACTTACCGAGTGGTTTCCATGCCCGGAGATGGCGACTGCCTTTTCCATTTTCTGTGTTACATACTGCACGGCCATATCAGGCTCACTCTTGATATCCAGAGGAACATTATGTCTTATGTATTGAATGACTGGGACAGGTTCAAGGTGTGGACTGATGATGGTACAGGAGATAATTATACTACACAGGAGAACTAGAAGAGTGAAATGCTTAAGCCCTTCACCTATGGTTCTGCATGTGAGTTGATGGCTGCCGCTGAATTGTTCGATTGTCGCTTTCAAGTGTACCGAAATGGCCAAATATTTTACACCTTTGGACAACCGCCAATGCCTCTTAAACATCTTAGATTCACAGGTAACGATTTCAGTAGTGGACACTTTGATGTTTATGAATGTTTAAACTCTCAAAAGCTGGATGCGAAGTTATCAATGAAACCCATTTCAATTCAAACGCCTCCAATTTCCAGTAAGGCTCTGCTTGGCAATGACAATTAATAAGTCTCAGGGACAGACCCTACAAAAGATTGGCATTGATTTGATGCTAGATTGCTTTTCACATGGCCAACTATACGTTACATGCTCAAGAGTAAGCTCAGCGCACAGCTTGGTCATATTACAACCGGAGGGCTGAACTGACAACGTGATATACAAAGAGATCCTTAACAAATAATTATTGGTATATTTTCCCTCAGTTTAAAAAGGTTTACTTTTCTTCTTAATAAAAATTTTAAGGCAGTACTTTGCCGCTGCGAAGCGCAGGTATTTTGCTAGTGTAATATAAATACTTTATTGCATTTCATCTTAAAGAAGATATCAAGAGCTCCAAGAAGATAGTTGGACGACTAAATCGCCAGTCATCATCATCTTCTATTGAAATGAATTGAATTCCTTTATTGTTTTTGTATGGTACAATGAGATTCAATACGCAAATCCTCCTTAAACTTATTTAAATTTAAAACGGTAAAATAATAACTACAACAACAACAACAACAACAACAATAATAATAATAATAATAACACAATAAAAACAATGGAAAATATACAATATGAAAGCATAAGTGGCTCAGGTTGTGCAATATTACAACTGCAGTGCAAGTTTACAGTGAGGTAATTGTACTTATAAGTTCAAACAGTTCTACCAGGAACACTTGATGGACTGATTGAGTGTGCTTAGAGCTCTTGGGATGTAACTGTTTTTGAACTGCGAGGTCCCTACAGGAAAAGCTCTGAAGCATTTGCCTAATGGGAGAAGTTCAAATAGACTGTGCACATGGCTGAGGCAGTGTGTTCTAGAAGCTCTATCCCGATACTTCTCTCCACACTTGACACAATCTGCCATAGAGCTTTACGATCAGCTGCTGTACAGCTGTGATTCTCCACTCAGATACAGTGGGTTAAAATACTCTGAGTGGTGCACTAAGAGTAACAACACTAAAGCAGCTGTGGTATTTGGAATAGTTTGGCCATTCTGTGGACAGATTAATTACAATCAGATGCATTAAACTAATAAACAAGATGCGGTTAATTTCAGTGTATTTGAAAGAGACGCGTCAGGCATATGAATCTAAAAAATAAAGGGAAACCACACAGGAACAGTAGCAGTAGCCGAAAACTTGCATACACTATGGTTTGAGCTGTCATGACAATGTGTTTGGCTTTATGGCAAGTTTAGTTTTCATACATCACAAAGTGAGCCTGGAAACGGGTGTATGCAACATTTTTGTGTGTATACACCATTTATACATGAGGCCCCTGGATAGGATTAGAATTCCAAAAAAGTCATGAAGTCAAAACTAGTCAAACAACATGATCACAAAGTCAAAAACAATAAATACTGAAAAGAGGTCAAAACCAGAATACCAAAACCTAACACTAGAACGTCCTTGGGAAAAGAAGCTAACTAGCATTAAGGAGAAAGAGTTTTTTTTTTAATCCATTGAGGGATTACTTGAAAATACAAACGGCACCGTATTCATACACAATTTCCCGTGACATTACAAGTGCAGCAGTGCAGTCATATGATCACTATTGGGAGCGTTGTGTAAAGAAGGTAAATCAAGATGGTAACCAAATATAATTTTTTAAAAATGACTTCAAACCATAAATAATATATAGTAAAAAAATCTTGAACACAAAAATACACGCTATCATTTTATAAAAAACTGAAAATAATACTGGAAGGAATCAGAATGGTAGGACGATTTAGGTCCTTGTATGCTCCTTGGTTAAAGGTGTGGTCCAAGTGGGCACAGACTTTAGAACATTAGAAAGATGTAGATGAGAACAGGCAATTTAGCCCAACAAAGCTTGCCAGTCCTATCCACTTAGTTCTTCCAAAACAACATCAAGTTGAGCTTTGAAGGTCCTTAAAGTCCTAAGACTTCCGGCGCTGCAGTTGTTGAACTCGCTCCCAAGGTGGAAGGGTTGGATCCTCCTGAAGTGTAGCGGAACTGGCGTTACTGCTCTTCTCGATGTTCATTGAAGAGAGACTAGGTTGTTAATATTTGCTCCTATTTTTCATTTGGTTGGGCTGTTTTGACACTCCGCCAGTCACTCGCATGTGACAGCACATAGAAGTGTGTGTATATTAAGGGACCTTCTTAAGATCTTAGCGAGTTCTCACCAGAAGTGTACTCTCGTTTTCGAGAATTGTATCTGGCCACTTAGACTGATTGTTTTATGGGCTATTGACAGGATAGAAGGTGATGGTGAGGGGTGTAAGGATGACACAATGGATGACTAAACAGAAGAATGGTCCATGGTTCATACAGGAAGCAAGATGGGTGAAACTGCCAGGACTGAAATTTCGTGAGGACAGAAATCTCAATTCATTTAATGAATATTTTTATAGCCCACCTCTCATATTAAGCCTGTTTTATAAAGTCCCATTAATAGGAGGTACTTTAGTAAAACATCACTCACCTTTATGTAGCATCCTTCAGATCACATAAGATCACAAAGCAGAATTTTATTGTATCTGAAAGCCATTAACATTTGTTATTTCTAGGCACCACCACAAAGACATTCCTTGGTGTTTTATGTACAGTAGCAGTGCTTGGCGTGGGCTTGATGTTTAGAGTACTGGGAGTTTTTCCAGTGTTTGAAGTCAGCCTGGACCTACCAGTATGCTGTACTGGCACTACTCACAACCTCTCATCATTATAATGCCACACACTTTAATGGGCTGTTATTTCCTAGGAATCATAGCAAATCCATCTCTTTACCTTGTACCTTATATATGTAAGTTTGTAAACACCACTGTAAAAAGAAGTATATATTATGTATTTGTAGGTGGCATCTCAGATCCCCAAAACCCAGACACAATTCCTGGGTTCAGATAAATGTTTATTTAAAGAAATATTTTCACAGAGGCTTTCTTCTTTCTTTTCTTCTCCTCCAATCCTCCCAGGTGAGCTTTGTCCTTCTCTCCTGACTCCAACTCGCTTGTGTGAGGTTCCTAAATGCCAGACCTTGGAATACTTCCAGTGCCACACTATTACACGCAGGAAGCACCTCTGGGTCAAGCAGAACCATTCTTAAACACAGGATCCTCCTACCTGCAGCTCCCCCTGGTGGTTTCTAAGAAACACAGCAGGGCTGTTCATCAGGACTACAACTCCCATGAAGCCCTATGGGTGTGCACACATGAGATCCACAGTAGGGTTGCTGCCACATGACACTGGGAAAGCATGTAACCCCAGGAGGCCATCTCTTTCCACGCATCCATTATGAAAGCCTCCCGGCGTGTTAAGGTTCTGTCCATCCTAGTCAGGATGCCAGGTCCTCAGAGTCCATCCATCCATCCATCCTCTTCCGCATATCCGATGGTCGGGTCGCGGGGGCAGCAGCTTGAGCAGAGATGCCCAGACTTCCCTCTCCCCGGCCACTACTTCTAGCTCTTCCGGGGGAATCCCGAGGCGTTCCCAGGCCAGCCGAGAGACTTAGTCCCTCCAGCGTGTCCTGGGTCTTCCCCTGGGCCTCCTCCCGGTTAGACGTGCCCGGAACACCTCACCAGGGAGGCATCCTGGAGGCATCCTGATCAGATGCCCGAGCCACCTCATCTGACTCCTCTCGATGCGGAGGAGCAGCGGCTCTACTCTGAGCCCCTCCTGGATGACTGAGCTTCTCACCCTATCTTTAAGGGAAAGCCCAGACACCCTACGGAGGAAACTCATTTCAGCCGCTTGTATTCGCGATCTCCTTCTTTTGGTCACTACCCATAGCTCATGACCATAGGTGAGGGTAGGAACATAGATCGACTGGTAAATTGAGAGCTTTGCCTTACGGCTCAGCTCCTTTTTCACCACGACAGATCGATGCAGAGCCCTCATCACTGTGGACGCCGCACCGATCCGCCTGTCGATCTCACGCTCCATTCTTCCCTCACTCGTGAACAAGACCCCGAGATACTTGAACTCCTCCAGTTGGGGCAGGATCTCGCTACCAACCGAGGACCATGGTCTCGGATTTGGAGGTGCTGATCTGAGGTCCTCAGAGTCCTCTATGACAAATGAAATTATAAATAATTAATCTCTCTGGTGAACTGCTAACCTGTCCTGAGTTGCTTTCTGCCCTGTGCCCGATGCTGCTGGCATTGGCTTTGCAGAGAAATCCACACAGATATGAGGAGAATGTGCAGACTCCAAATTAACAATGCAAATGGGCTTTGGACTTGAACACAGGATCAGGATCTGCCTACCACTGCTCACTACTTGACCATAGGTTAAGGCAATTGGCAATTGTAAGTTGGCCTGACATGAGTGAGAGTGGTTATAAGGACTGATCCTCCATCTATGCCTTGAATCAGAGGCTTATGATAGAGGCACTGGTGCACTGAGACCGTACAATGTGACAAAGTTTGTCAGTCAGTTTTGAAACCCACTAAATCCAAAGGTCATTGGAGCCAACACCTATCCTAACTACATTGGGCACAAGGCAGGAAACAACCATTAGCAGGGCACCAGTCCATCACACCCTGCCACTGTTTTTGGAAGAAAACAAACATACCGGAAGAAAAGCCCGCATAGACACAGGAGACCATGTAGTCTCCACATGGGCAGCATCCAGGCCCAGGATATGAACCCAGAGGATGCTAGCAGCAATGACTGCTGCATTACTGTGCCCGCCTAACATTTAAGTAAGTGGGTGCAGACGTGTGAGTGCAGGTGGATTTGGCCATCCCCATATCTCCTTATGTTTCTCTCATTCACTTTGGGTTGGTTGTTGGCTTTACGCTGAGATTGTGAGAGCCCCCTCTGCTGGTGAGGTGTTCTTTCTATGGTGTTTTGCTGCCCCTGTAACTCTGACATTGTATTAAGCAGGTGCAGTATGGGTGGGTGGCCTTTATTACTCAGTCCCCCCCCCCCCCCCCCCCCCCAAGTTATCCCATAGGGTAAATGCACTTTTAAACAAGCCACGTGATTTTGGCTTTACTACCTGTGATGGAGGTTAACACTAGAGAGATACTCACATTCTTCTTCTGGTCCTCTCAGCTTGCCAGCTGTAGTAAAACTGTGCCAGGAAAAAAAAAGTCACAGACTGGGCACGTTTAAGTCGTGCGAGCTCCATGTTTTCTGGTTGATTGCCAAGACTGAGATTGAAAAGTAGAATGTTGAAGCAGCTGCTGTTGTAGTTATGTCAGAAAGGGAGGGAAAACTCATCTGAAACTGGTTACTGATTTATATGCATACTAGCCGTGCTACCTGTCGAGGACAGGTAACAGAATCATTTAGAATTGTTTGCTCTCGCTTGCCCTACATGTCCTTCAGCATTTTCCTTAGTAGTGGCGTATGTCTGAACTCCTCTTGACCGGTGCTCGCTTTCTTGAGCATGTTTCTTGCTTCTTATTTCTGAGGTGGTCTTCCCGTCTCCTGTCCACTTTTGTACCTTTGAGGGCGACTCTCTCAGCCTGCCTTCTATTCCTTTTCTCCTCCTCATGTGTCTCACACTCGCACTTCCTCTTTCAATTGTGTCACCAAAGCCAAACTGACCAATCACACTAAAGCCAAATTGACCAATCAGATAGATCCATCCATTATCCAACCCGCTATATCCTAACTACAGGGTCACGGGGGTCTGCTGGAGCCAATCCCAGCTAACACAGGGTGCAAGGCAGGAAACAAACCCTGGGCAGGGCGCGCACACACACCCACACACCAAGCACACACTAGGGACAATTTAGAATCGCCAATGCACCTAACCTGCATGTCTTTGGACTGTGGGAGGAAACCCATGCAGACATGGGGAGAACATGCAAACTCCACGCAGGGAGGACCCAGGAAGTGAACCCAGGTCTTCTAACTGCGAGGCAGCAGCGCTACCCACTGTGCCACCGTGCCGCCCAAATCAGATAGATCTTAGTGTTTTATTGTATAGTAGACTAAAAAAATGACAGAAAATGTCTGTGTTTCTACTGTTTACTGCTTGTTATTAAAAATGGCCTCAGCACAGCAAAGAAAATTAAAGAAATAATCCACCCAAAAATATTTTTTACTTATTACTTACCTCATGTAGTTTGTACTAATGGCTGAGAAAAAGTTTTAATCTCATGTTTTTATTCATAATTTCTGATAGAGTAGGCATCTGTGGTGACCAATGCTGGCAAACAGCAAACGATATCAAAACATCCATGAGAATTCTTACGTTACTTGAGTTACATAATCCACATGTCTAGTCATCCACTTGCATGACCACAACTTCCCAAACACAAGTATTTTAGTCAAATATTGTTAAACTAGCTGTGTAAGCCCGTGCTATAAAAAGCCCGGGGTCCTAGAAACTATTAAAATCATCAGAAACAAAACTGAAATGTAGAGATGTCAGGTAACTAAAAGGAACTACTCTGGGCGTCTCTCTGGTGAGGAAGGCAGGCTCTATTGTAGGCACGGAACTTGACAGTTTGACATCCGTGGCAGAGCGACGGGCGCTGAGCAGGCTCCTGTCAATCATGGAGAATCCACTGCATCCACTGAACAGGATCATCTCCAGACAGAGGAGCAGCTTCAGCGACAGACTGCTGTCACCGTCCTGCTCCACTGACAGACTGAGGAGATCGTTCCTCCACCACACTATGCGACTCTTCAATTCCACCCGGGGGGGCAAACGTTAACATTTAACATTATACAAAGTTATTGTCTGTATACCTGCATCATATAGTGCCTTATCTATCTATCTATCTATCTATCTATCTATCTATCTATCTATCTATCTATCTATCTATCTATCTATCTATCTATCTATCTATCTATCTATCTATCTATCTATCTATCTATCTATCTATCTATCATATAGTGCCTTATCTATCTATCTATCTATCTATCTATCTATCTATCTATCTATCTATCTATCTATCTATCTATCTATCTATCTATCTATCTATCTATCTATCTATCTATCTATCTATCTATCTATCTATCTATCTATCTATCTATCTTCTAGGAGGATTCATTTTGCTGATGTGCTCGTCTCACTTGTGCATTAGCGGTGGGAAGTAAATGTTTTGCCAACATGCTTGCATCGTTTGTGTATCAGCGGCTAAGCGAGTGATTCTTTCTTTGAAGGTTTCGTTTTGCCGATGTGCTCGCCTCGCTTGTGTATCCTCGGAGGTGGAGCCCTTACCCCGACTCCACCTCTCACTTCCATGCCGACACACACACTTCTACGCATAGACATTTACAGTATATATAAGATTAGTCAGTTAAGACTTAAGGGACCTTCAAAACTTATTGATGTTATTGTACAAGAATCAGTTGTTTAGGACTGGTAAGCTTTGCTGGGCTGAATGGCCTGTCCTCATCAGGATTGTTCTATTTCGGTAAAGCAAGAATGCAGCATGCTCAAACATGAATGAATATTTGAACTGTCACAGCTGTTATGATGCGGAGTCGCAGACATAGTGAAAAGAGTAAAAAAAAAATATGTTGGATGCCTCTCAAGGGAGAGAAACGTTGATAAAACTCTGGCTTGAAAGGACAAGGCCAACGCTGAATCTTTATAAATAAGGATATTTATTTGAAAATTACAAAACAAAAGCTCAAAAAGAGCAAAAAAGATTCCTAAAGCTGAAATCCAATACCCAGAGCGAACAACCTAAAAAGAATAAATCTAATACAAAAAAAACCAAACAATGCCCCACTCCTGAGAATCTTCTCTCCAGCTTTAATTAGCCAGAAGGAGGTCTCAGAAGTGGCAACACCAGGGTGGTCCTGTCTCTTGGAGTACCACTCATAGAACACAAGGAATCAACTCACAGTTAAAGTTGTAGTACACAATTTATTGAACATAAACAAAGCCAACAGCAAAAACATGAAAAATCTTCTTCTTCTTTCGGCTGCTCCCGTTAGGGGTCGCCACAGCGGATATCTTCTTCCATATCTTTCTGTCCTCTGCATCTTGTTCCATTACACCCAGCGGTTGACAAACTGGGGTCTGTGGTCCCCTTTCGGTGGGACCGTGAGAAATGATTGCATATTTATACCATTTATATTTTTATAATTATTAACCTTTACCATCCGAGGGGAAGTAAGTGACTGAGCTCCGTCGTTACCCCCACCACCTAGACCCGACCACTAATCCGCTGTTCCGTTATTCGCTGCCTCCACATTGTTTTCCCACTGTTATCACTCTGCACAAACCAGCCCTTATTATTTTTATCATAATCAAAAATTATTGATTCTTTCGTAGAATCAAAACACTCGCAAACAGTTTTCGTATATTTTAGAAGTAAATAAGAGCACTAAAGGTGGATACAGATAATCAACAAACAACATATTTTACATTTTTTGTGTTTTTAAGTGGTGAAATTGCCTGCTCAACGCAAATGGTTAAGGCAAAGTTGATGCATCCATCCCATTAAAATTTTAACTTAAATTTAATAACTAAGATGTACGTAATATTTTCTGAATAAATAATTGTTTGTCAAAAAATGTTTTATTCACAGCAGCCTGTACCTATGCAGTGCTGCGCAGTGGGTATGTGGCACCCTTGTGTATTTCGTGCCCCCAATTTTCTTGAAATAATATCCATCCATCCATTATCCAACCCGCTATATCCTAACTACAGGGTCACGGGGGTCTGCTGGAGCCTATCCCAGCCAACACAGGGCGCAAGGCAGGAAACAAACCCCGGGCAGGGCGCCAGCCCACTGCAGGGCACACACACACCAAGCACGCATTAGAGATAATTTAGAATCGTCAATGCACCTAACCTGCATGTCTTTGGACTGTGGGAGGAAACCCACGCAGACACGGGGAGAACATGCAAACTCCATGCAGGGAGGACACGAGAAGTGAATCCAGGTCTCCTAACTGCGAGGCAGCAGCGCTACCACTGCACCACCGTGCCGCCCTGAAATAATATTGATTTTTTAATTTTTAATAAAAGGATCCGCGAGCCATCGAACAGTTTTTAAAGAAATTCTGCAAGAAATTCTAAAGGAGTTTGAGAACCGCTGGTTAAACCCATCACCTGCATGTTCTCTCTCACCACATCCAGAAACCTTCTCTTAGGCTTTCCTCTTTTCCAGGAAGTAACCTATTATTAATAATAAAAACATCTTAATACATAATTCGCCAGTCTCCTCACTCACTCACTCACTCACTCACTCACTCACTCACTCACTCACTCACTCACTCACTCACTCACTCACTCACTCACGTCCGTCCAAAGCCGAATGCACAGTCGCCTTCTGCGCAGCTGCCCGAAAAACCTTACGAGACCGACATCATGGCAGGTGGCGGATTTACAGTCGCGAAAATTCAAAGAGAAAGGCGACTTCGATTAAAGCTCTAGGGCCATGAAAGGCAATTTTGACTACAGCTCGAAGCCTAATTACGCATTCATTCAATACACCTATATCAGGTTTGTGGTTCTTATCTATAATAATAAAAGGCAAAGCCCTCACTGACTGACTGACTGACTCACTGACTGACTGACTCACTCATCACTAATTCTCCAACTTCCCGTGTAGGTGGAAGGCTGAAATTTGGCAGGCTCATTCCTTACAGCTTACTTACAAAAGTTAGGCAGGTTTCATTTCGAAATTCAAAGCGTAATGGTCATAACTGGAACATATTTTTTGTCCATACACTGTAATGGAGGAGGCGGAGTCACGTATCGCGTCATCACGCCTCCTACGTAATCACGTGAACTAAAAACAAGGAAGAGATTTACAGCACGAGTCACACGCGGGAACGAAGGTAAATGACGTTAATTTTTGACTGTCTTTTAATACTGTGTAAGCATACATATTAACACATGTGCAATTAAACGTGTGCATTTACGGGGTGATTTCTCAGGCTTAAAAGCTCGCCTTTTACTAAAAAGGTAAATGCAAAACTATTTTCAATCAGTTTATTGAAACGCTCCCGTTAAGGATTGCAATAACATATTCGCGAGATAAAAGAACGAAGTAGGGGGAAATGGAGGAAGAGCCGCGAACAGCTAAGAGCAAAAAATTAATTAAACAATTGAGAACGGAGCGAGTTAAGCATACAAGCATGTTCATAAGGGAAAGAAAGCACGGTGTAAAACGTAAGTTTAAATTAAGTTTATAGAAACGCTCCCGCTGCGGATTGCAATAACATATTCGCGAGATAAAAGTTTAATGAGAACACACGAGGTATAAACGAACCACACGCCGTGGCGCAACGTTAGGGGCAACAGTTTCAACCATTCTATGATCTGCTTCTCGCAAGTGAAAGACGGCACATGGCGGATGTTAGCCGACTTGCTGACCGCAACGTTAGGGGCTTCAACTATGGCGCTGACGCCACATCTCAGTGCCAACACTTTGCAGACTGTACTTAAAAGACACGCCCTCCTCACTGGACAGTTAAAAACACCAATCAAACTAACGATGACATCAAGTATTACCCAATCAAAAGTAGGAAAGGAGGCATCTTCATAAAATGCGTGTGGGATGATTTGCATGAGACGCTGCTTTAAAAAAAAAATGATAAAAAAAATACGGGATAAATCCCGTCCAGTATTGATTCAAAACGGGACGCGCAATTTCATTCTCAAACGCGGCACGATTCTGTATTTTAAAGGACGGGTGGCAACCCTACAGTGCCAGGTAACCACCCATACAATCAGATTGTGATTCAGACTAGGAATGCAATGAATGTAATTACCCCGATCTACATACAAGGCGAAAGTCTTGCAACATTCAAAGATGATGGTTTGGGATAAGTACACCATACAACATAAAAGAGCTTATGAAGCCTTGAACCGAAAAAAGCAAGATCTCAGAGATCGTAAAAAAAAAATAGGAGGTAATGTCGTTTTACTCGCTGTAGATTTTAGTCAAACATTACCAGTTATTCCACGAGGGAGACCAGCAGATGAACTCAACACGTGTTTAAAATCCATGCTTCTCCCACGCTCGGTTATATGTCGCGTGTTCTCAGGTAGGTGCACCAAAAAATGTATACATTTAAGCATGTAATGGGCAAACAAAAAATGAGGTATACCCGAAGGCACTGCAGTAGTACTTTATGTAACTTTACTTCTTAAATGTTAATGTTTTACTGTTTAATAATTTATACGCTTCTTATATGTTGTTCAAATTCTTTTATCAAAATACCACTGACAGCGCAATGCACGATAACATGGAGTGAATACACCATACGCATCCGCCCACGGCTGCCCTGCTGTGCGCAGATAGGAGTTGATTCTACAATAAAATAAAATAAACATAAAAAGAGTAAAACAATCATCACCCATAAACCGTGTGTGTGTGTATATATGTGTATATATATATGTTGATATGTGGATGTGTATATGTGTATATATATATATATATATATATGTAGATATGTATATATATGTGTATATGTATATGTATATATATGTTTATATGTGTGTGTGTGTATTTTATATATATAAAACACAGCAACACTCATAACAATGACAACACAATTACATTGACAATCATGTTACGTTATTTTTAAAATGTTTCCTTTTTTTTTCATAACCTCTTTAACACACTACTTCTCCGCTGCGAAGCGCGGGTATTTTGCTAGTACTTACTATATATTATACTATTCCACTCGTGCCGGTTTCATCTTACATTGTCGAAACGGGCTCTTTGTCTAGTTAAAAATAAAGATACATAAAATAAACACAAGCCAGGGAATAAAGCTCAACTAAAACATACAGTAGCCACATGACCGGTCATTTGAAGGAGCAGGTGACTTGTGTTAATGAGCAGCTGGGCCTAATAAAGTGGGCACTGAGAGCAGCTCAACACGGGCAGAACTAGTCCCACTAGTGTTACTGGTGATCATGCATTATTTAAAATTATGTTCTCAAAACAGAGCCAGTGTAGGCAATGTGGCCCCGTGGTCACCACACAGGACTGTACACAGGTTACCTGCCCAAAATCTCACATGGAAGTACCGTATATACTCGCAGATAAGTTCTCCCGCAGATATGTCCAGACTTGATTTTACCGTATAATTTCTGGTCTTTTATAATGTCGGTCATATAAGTCAAATGCAGAAAACACGCGATTGGTCCAAGAGATTGCGATATGCTAACACCCACCTGAGAGAGTCACCACGGAGCACATGGCCTTTTTATTTTTATGTATTGTGCCCACGTGACCACACAGTAATACCCGAACTATTCTGAAGCGACGTTTGCACTCATTTGTGTTTTTTGTATCTCACACCCTCATACACCTTTATCGTAAGAGCATCCCTTATCTATGAGGGAGCGTTCAATCAGAAGAAAATATGAAGCTGGTTTTAAATTAAAAGTCATTGAAGTGGTGAAAGAAATTGGTAACTGCGCTGCTGCAACAAAATTCGACGTGTCTGAAAAACTGATGTGAGATTGGAGGAGGGAAGAAGATGTAAAAAAAAAAATGAAGTGACGTATTTTTGAACGGGCGTATAAGTTGGGGTCTGATTTTATGATCGATTTTTCGAGCTTCAAGATTTATACGCGAGTTTCTACGGTAATTACAGCACAGTGTACTTCTAAAGCACAATACGTATGGTGTTGATAAGGAAAGGTGCAGTGAAATAAACTTAGTGCTGGCATCATGGCTACGAGGTCACCATGAAGGATTATACACAGACTACCTGATCAAAATTTTTCATATAGAAACAATTACACTGTAAAGGACATTTGGGGTAGTGTTGACTATAGAAAGGCACCTTAAAATAAAGCTAGTGTAGGCCTTGAGTGGTTACAATGCAGGACCGTACACAGATTACCTACCCAAAGTCTATCATATAGAAATAACTACACTGGATGGTGCTGACTATAGAAAGGTGCCCTAAAATAAAGATAGTGTAGGCGTTGTGGTTCAGTGGGCACAATGCAATGCTGTACACTGATAACCTGCCCAAAATTCCTCATTTGGAAATAATTATGCTGTGTTTGTAAAGCACATTAGAGCGGCATTGACAATGGAAAGGTGCTGTAAAGTAAAGCGAGTTGTAGGCATTATGACTAAGTGGGCCCCATGTAAGGCCGTACACAGATTACCTGTTTAGAATCTCTCATATAGAAATACTTGTGTTGTACTTGTGAAGCACATTGAGATGGTGTTGACCAGAGAAAGGTCATATGAAATAAAGGTATTGTAGATATTGTGGCTCAGTGGCCACCAAGCAAGGCAGTAATCAGATTACCTGCCCAAAATCTCTCATATGGAAATAATTACACTGTACTTGTAAAGCACATTGGGATGGTGTTGACTATAGAAAGGCACTATAAAATAGAGCTAGTGAAGGCATTATGGCAAAGTGAACACCATGGAAAGCCATAGACAGATTACCTAATCAGAATCTCTCGTATATACTGCTCAAAAAAATTAAAGGACCACTTTTTAATGAGAGTATAGCATCAAGTCAGTGAAATTTGTGGGCTATTGATCTGGTCAGTTAATTAGCAGAGGGGCTTCTTCATCAGGTTCAGCTGCTTTGGTGCACTAGAGGGGCAACAATGAGACGACCCCCAAAACAGGAATGAATGGTTTAACAGGTGGAGGGAGGCCACTGACATTTTTCCCTCCTTATCTATTTTGTCACTCATTTTGCATTTGGCTACGGTCAGTGTCACTACTGGTAGCATGAGGTGATACCTGGACCCTACAGAGGTGGCACAGGTTGTCCAGCTTCTCCAGGATGGCACATCAATACATGGCATTGCCAGAAGGTTTGCTGTGTCTCCCAGTACAGCCTCAAGGGCATGGAGAAGATTCCAGGAGACATGCAGTTACTCTAGGAGAGCTGGACAGGGCCCCTCATAGAAGGTCCTTAACCCATCAACAGGACCTACTGGTATCTGCTCTTTTGGGCAAACAGGAACAGGATGAGAACTGCCAGAGCCTACAAAATGTCCTAGAGCAGGCCACTGGTGTGAATGTCTCTGACCAAACAATCAGGAACAGACTTCATAAGGGTGGCCTGAAGGCCCGACGTCCTCTAGTGGGCCCTGTGCTCACTGCCCACCCGGCACTGTGGAGCTCGATTGGCATTTGCCATAGAATACCAGAATTGGCAGGTCCACCACTGGCGCCCTGTGCTTTTCACAGATGAGAGCAGGTTCACCCTGAGCACATGTGACAGACGTGAAAGGGTCTGGAGAAGCCATGGAGAATGTTATGCTGCCTGTAACATCTTTCAGCATGACCGGTTTGGTGGTGGGTCAGTGATGGTTTGGGGTGGCATATCCATTGAGGGACACACAGACCTCTACAGGCTAGACAACGACACCTTGACTGCCATTAGGTATCGGGATTAAATCTTTGGACCCATTGTCAGACCCTATGCTGGTGCAGTGGCTCCTGGGTTCCTCCTGGTGCATGACAATGCCCGGCCTCATGTGGCGAGAGTATGCAGGCAGTTCCTGGAGGATGAAGGACTTGATACCATTGACTGGCCCTCACGCTCACTCGCCTGACCTCAATCCAGTAGAACACCTCTGGGTGTGACATTATGTTTCGTTCCATCCGACACTTCAGACTGTCCAGGAGCTCAGTAATGCCCTGGTCCAGATCTGGGAGGAGATCCTCCAGGACACCATTCATTGTCTCATTAGGAGCATGCCCCCCCGACATGGTCAGGCATGCATACAAGCACAGGGGCGCCATACAAACTACTGAGTACGATTTGGAATTACTGCAATGAAATTTGGGCAAAATGGATACGCCTTCCTGCCACATCATTTTTTCACTTTGATTTTCAGGGTGTCTTTGAATTCAGCCCTCTGTCGGTTGATCATTTTCATTTCCATCAAACGATGTGCCATCCCTTCGTTCCTAACACATTACCATATCAGTGCATATCAGTAGAGATAGCCAGCAGGATTTTTTTCCCATTGAGATCTGATGTGTTTTCAAAGTGTTCCTTTAATTTTTTTGAGTAGTTTATCAAATAAAGCCAGTGGTTACTATGTAGAACTGGCCACCGATTACCTGCCCAAAATCTCTCATGTAGAAATACTTGTGTTGTACTTGTAAAGCACATTGGGATGGTGCTGACTATAGGATGAGCTAGTGAAAGCATTGTGGCAAAGTGGACACCCTGGAAAGCCATAGACAGGTTACACCTAATCAAAATCTCTCATATATAAAACTAGCCATGTGCGCACAACTACGTTGCGCGTGTTAAAGTTGTCTGTGAAGGGCTCCCTGTTTAAACGCGGCTGCCAGTCGTGAACTGGGCCCTTCGTCGCACAGCATTATGATTTTTTATAAGGGAAACAAAATTACAAAACAAAACCCTTGGACATTGATTCGATAGGAACGGCCTACTCGGAATCACTGTCCGAATAGTAATTATGTGGTGGTGGAGGAGCATTTCTGCTTCTCTCCGTTCTCAGTCCGTCTCGTTTTCACGACGCTGTCGTTTCCTCTCACGATCTCTTCTCAACCTTTCTCCAATCTCGCAGGTTGCTTTGTGGCAATCCAAAGAGTAAGGAAGAACCAATGCTTCTTTCTTGAACTCCAAACGCCGACTGATGGAAAATCACAGAAGTGTGTCTGACTTATATACTCTGACTGCCAACTCCAAGAAGCGGGTGATCGTTCGATTTGGACGAAGTGCTGCCAACGACGGTTGATAGAAACAGAAAAAAACACAGTCTCGACCTAACGCCAGATCTAAACACAAAGAGTGGTATCGACAGTGTTTGTAAAGAAAAATAACAACCAAGGCAGTGTCAGGGGAACATGAATTCGCGGACAAACAAAGATCAAGATCCAAATGAAGATTATATATACAGATTAGTTAATTTAAAGCACAACAATTTGTTTAGTTTGTGTTTTGAGGTGTGACTGGAGTACTACAGTCTTCAGTAGTATAAGCCTGGAGGAGATTCTTAATGCAATGCCTATGTTTTAGCTGTCTCTCTACTGCCATCTAGTGCTTCTTCTTCTAATTCATTCGCGGACAAACAAAGATCAAGATCCAAATGAAGATTATATATAGAGATACAGCCAGCGTAGGCATTGTGGCTCAGTGGTCACTATGCAAGACTGTCCACAGATTACCTGCCCAAAATATCTGCTATGGAAGCAATTACACTGTACTTTAAAGCACATTGGACTGGCGTTCATTATAGAAAATGAAGCTAAGAGTAGCCATTATGGCTTAGTGGTTAGGGTGCAGGACTGGGCACAGATACTTTCTAGACAAAATATTTTTTTATATGTAAAAAATTACAGTGCTTCTGTAAAGTGCATTATGGTTGGTAAAGTCACTAATCATGACACTTGAGAGTTGTAACACGTTGCATGTTGATTAGCAGATTATAATTTCACTGCCCTCTGTCTGTGTGACAATGTTGACCTTTAAAACCAATGAACCTCTTACACTATTTGCAATAGGAAGGTTCATTCCAACATAAAGCGGGTGTTGGCATTGTGTTGGCATTGTCACATAAAGGCCCAGCTATTGAATATGAAGCCACAAAGGATGCCAGATCAGTTCTGATTCCTCACACTGATTCCTTGTGTGACCTTGCTAGAACACACACAATATGGTAATAACAGTGTTATCAACCTATACAAACAGAAAGGTGCTATAAATAATCATTTATATGATTGTATATGTCAGATCAACCAAGCCCTACATGGTTGACAAACTTGTGGTCCATGGTCTTCTTTGGTAAACCCACCAGCTTCACATGCCTCTCCACCAGACTGTGCCCTCCCTGTTTGTGAGACAGTAGGTGCTAATGTTCACTGCAGAATGAACTCAAAAATGTTTATAACTGGAATAAAAAAAAATCATCTTGAATGACAGGAAATTCAACAGTCCATCTGGAAAGCAGCAGACGCAAAATGTTACCGTCACACAACATCAGTCTTTATTTTATGCAGCAGCTTTGAAACTGAGCACTGTCTCAAAGAGCAGTCATGAAGAATGGAACAACATGCCAGGAGTGGCTCCGTGTAGGGCAATGTCACTTTATAGTGCACTGGCCTACGACGTGGCAGCCATACAGTCTGTAGCAGCTGTGACAGGGTTTGGAATTCTGCAAGAAGATGGGATGCCATTCTTGTAAGAGATCAGTTTGAAGATTTGAAATGGGCCATGATTAATGACTGTTGACTGAGAAGGTTTTAGCACACAGAGAACTCATGTTGAATGTTCACACTGCATGCATTAAGTTAGACTTGTTCCCAGAATTGCAGAACAGGTGCAGCCAAATGGTTGAGGGGTCCAATTCGGTGTCTCTGCTTTTTGCAGATGATGGAGTCTTGTTGGCTTCACCTCAGATGCACAATGGGGTGGTTTGCATCAAAGTGTGAAGTGCTAGGGATGAGGATCAGAACCTCCAAGACTGAGGTCATGGTTTTCAGGTCATTAGAGGGTGGAGTGCCACACCAGTTTGGGGAAGAGGAGTTTAAATATCTTGGGAACTGGTTCATGAGCGTGGGAAGAAGGGAGCGAAAGATTGACAGGTGGATTGGAATGGTGTCTGCAGTTGTGTGGACATTGTAATGGTCAGGGGTAGAGAAGAAAGAGCTGAGAAGAAAGGCAAAGCTCTTGATTTACTGCATCTTCCTTCCTACACTCTCCTATAGACATGAGCTTTGGCTAGTAAGTCACAGATACAAGCGGTGGAAACGATCTTCCTTTGCAGCCCTTCCTGGGCTAAGCCTTTGAGATAGGACGAGGAGTGAGGAGCATTCAAAGTAGAGCTGCTGCTCTTCCTTATCAAAAGGAGCCAGTTGAGATGGTTCACGCATCTGATTAGGATGCCTCCTGGATTATATCTGTCACCCGGCCCTGAAATGCTTTGATATCCCTTCAGAGAAGTTGGAGGAATTGGTGGGAAAAAGGACATCTGGGAATCTTTGCTTAGACGGCTGCCCCTTCTGCCCAGACCAGGATAAGAGATATATAAATAACTAGCAAAAAACCCGCGCTTCGCAGCGGAGCAGTAGTGTGTTAACGAGGTTATGTAAACATATATATATATATATATATATATATATATATATATATACACATATATACATATATATACATATCTACATATACACATATCTACATATACATATATATACATATACAAATTTACATATCTACATATATATATATATATATATACATATGTACATATATATACACATAAATATATACATATCTACATATATATACATATGAACATATATATATAAATATAGACATATATATATATACATACATACATACATTCACATATATATATATATATATATATATATATATATATACATATCTACATATATATATATATATATATATATATATATATATATATATATATATACATATCTACATATATATATATATATATATATATATATATATATATATACATATCTACATATATATATATATATATATATATATATATATATATATATATATATATATATATATATATATATATATATATATAAAATATTCACGGCATTCGTAGTCTGAATCACAATCTGATTGTATGGGTGGTTACCTACCAGGTAACGCTTATGGTTGGCCAACAAGTCAGCTAACATCCGCCATGGTGCCTTCAGTTGTGTGAAGCAGATCATAGAATGGTTGAAAATAGTTTACTGTCAAATAATGCAAAGAGTACGTGACACGTGTTTCGCCCTAATTCTGGGCTCATCAGGCGTACACACTCACTGCACTCCCTTACGGGAATCAACCTCGGACGTCAGTGCTAGAGGCGAAGCCCCTAACATTGCGCCACGGCGTGTGGTTCGTTTATTTGACAGCATGTAGATCGGGGTAATTACATTCACGGTATTCGTAGAATGAATCACATACATAACATAGGTAACCACGTAACGCTTGTGGTTGGCCAGCAAGTCAGCTAACATCCGCCACGGTGCCCTCAGTTGTGAGAAGCAGATTATAGAATGGTTGAAAATAGTTTACTGTCAAATAATGCAAAGAGTACGCGACACGTGTTTCGCCCTAATTCTGGGCTCATCAGGCGTACACACTCACTGCATATAGCCAAATTCCCGCTTCGCAGCGGTGAAGTATTGCTTTTAAATTTTAATTAAGAAGAAAAGAAAACCTTTTTAAATTGAGGGAAAATATACCAATAACAATTTGTTAAGGATCTGTTTTTTTGTGAAGCTTCCTTTACACAGCCTGTCCGCTGTTTTATAAACGAACGCCATATAAGGCCGTCCTTTCTCCTTGCTTAGCAGTTCTGTATTGTTTTATTGTTTGTTTATTACGATTGTTATAGTTATTGTGTAGGTATTTGAGACTCACTTTTCTGTTCAGGTACCCATCTCCTTTATGTAATCCGCGGATTCTCCACTATTTTTTGTTCGTTTATTACGATTATAGTTATTTATTGATTCCCTTCTTTAGCTGACTGCCTGCTCATATAAGGCACTCTGCTGTTTTTTTGTGAAGCAGTCTTTACACAGCTTCTCCGCTGTTTTATAAACGAACGCCATATAAGGCCATCCTTTTTCCTTGCTTCGCCAAGGAAGCAGCCTTTTTATTTAATCCACGGGTTCTCCGCTGTTTTATTGTTCATTTATTACGATTGTTATGGTTCTCTTTGTATACCACGTTATCAGTTCAGCACTCCGGTTGTAATATGACCAAGTCGTGCAAGCTTACTGTTGAGAATGCAACGTATAGTTGTACAGGAGAAAAGCAATCTTGCCAAACTTAATTTAAATTTACGGTTTACACCGTGCTTTGTTTCTGCCGTAGCTGCACTTATGAATATGCTTGTATGCGTCACTCGCTCGCTTCTTATTGTTTCGCTGCCTTCTCAATTGTGTAATGAGTGATCACATGTGCTGTGTTCAGTCAGTTCGCGTGAGCCGCTCTCTTGTGTGATGTTGCGATGTCCACGGCTTTATTTAATGTTAGCTAAGACCCGGCACTTAAAAGTTTCTCGCTACAGCAATTTTAACTCTGTTACAAAGTGATCCAAAGTCTGGTTTATACCTTGTGTCTTCTCATTAAACTTGTATGTCGCGAATATGGTATTACAAACGGCAGCGGGAGCGTTTCTATAAACTTAATTTAAACTTACGGTTTACACCGTGCTTTGTTTCCGCAGTAGCTGCACTTATGAATATGCTTGTATGCGTCACTCGCTCGCTTCTTATTGTTTCGCTGCCTTCTCAATTGTGTAATGAATGTTTTCTTCAGTGCTCTTTGGGACTCTTCCTTGTTTTCTACGTACTGCGTTCACAGTCAGTTCACGTGATTACGTGGGAGGCGTGATGACGCGATACGCAACTCTGCAACAAATTTCAGCCTTCCACCTACACGGGAAGTTGGAGAATTAGTGATGAGTCAGTCAGTCAGTGAGTCAGTGAGTCAGTGAGGGCTTTGCCTTTTATTAGTATAGATAAGTAATATCTCGGAGCTTATAACAAAATCTAATTCTTCCACATGCCAATTAGATCCAATACCTACAAGCTTTGTTAAGTCCTGTCTGTCACATATTTCCCCCATGATAACTACTATAGTTAACCCTTCCCTTACTACAGGCATGGTCCCCTTCTCACTAAAAACAGCATCAATTACTCCATTTCTGAAAACACCTGGTTTTGACCCAAATATCCTTAACAATTATCGGCCTATTTCAAATGTTCCATTTATATCTAAAGTTCTCAAAAAGATACTTGCCTCCCAACTCCAGTCCCGTCTTTCAAAAACTAACCTTTTTGAACAGTTTCAATCTGGTTTTGTCCTAAACACAGCACAGAAACTACCCTGGACAAAATCATAAATGATCTTCTCCAGGCAGCTGACATGGGACTTTTATCAGTTCTTGTGCTTCTTGACCTCAGCTACGCATTTGACACCATATCCCATCAGATACTTTTGAAACAACTAGCTAGTTTTGGAGTCTGTGGCCTTGTCCTCCAGTGGTTTTCTTCCTACCTCACTGATAGGAAGCAATTTGTTCAAATAAAGGGCTTTAAATCTGAGAACGCAGTCGCTACTCAGGGAGTTTCGCAGGGTTCTGTTTTGGGGCCGCTTCTTTTTCTCATTTATATCTTCCCAATAGGTAATATCTTCCGGCACCATGGTATTGAATTTCATTGTTACGCTGATGGCACACTGCTATATCTATCCACTAAATCCACTTCTGTTTTCCCTCCAGATACTCTTACAGCATGTCTCCAAGACATAAACACATGGGTGACTCACAATTTTCTCCAACTAAACAGCAATAAAACTGAGGTGCTCCTCATTGGCTCTAAATCTACACTTGCTAAGGTTAACCATTCTTCTATTTTAATTAATAATATTAACACAAACATCTCTTCCCAAGTTAAGAGCCTGGGCGCCAATCTAGACAGTACTCTCTCTTTTTCCTCCCATATAAGTAACATTACTCGGACTGCCTTCTTCAATCTCCGAAACATTTCTAGACTTTGTCCTGTTCTTACACAACACAGTACTGAAGTATTGGTTAATGCCCGAGTCACTTCACATTTAGATTACTGTAATGCTATTCTATCTGGCATCCCACAAAAACTTATCCATCGCTTACAACTTCTTCAAAATTCTGCTGCCAGAATAATAACCTGCTGTTCTAAATCCACTGAACATATTACACCTTTTCTCTCTCAGCTTCACTGGCTCCCTGTTAACTACCGAATACAGTACTAAATACCGCTCTTAACATTTAAAGCTCTCCACAACCTCACTGATCTCCTACAAACTTGCACTCTCTCTCATTCACTCTGATACTCATCTGCAGCTCGACTTTCTGTACCGCACATCAACCTCTGTTCTATGGGAGCTCGAGCGTCTCTCATTGTGCTCCTTAACTCTGGAATTCTCTTCCCTCCCATATACACTGCCTGGCCAAAAAAAAAGGTCACACACTCTAATATTTCGTTGGACCGCCTTTAGCTTTGATTACGGCACGCATTCGCTGTGGCATTGTTTCGATAAGCTTCTGCAATGTCACAAGATTTAGTTCCATCCAGTGTTGCATTAATTTTTCAGCAAGATCTTGCATTGATAATGGTAGAGTCTGACCGCTGCGCAAAGCCTTCTCCAGCACATCTCAAAGATTCTCAATCGGGTTAAGGTCTGGACTCTGTGGTGGCCAATCCATGACATTCTTCCATTGCTCCAGAGTCCAATCTTTATGCTCCCTAGCAAATTGAAGCCTTTTTTTCCGGTTTGCCTCACTGATTAGTGGTTTTCTTACGGCTACACAGCTGTTCAGTCCCAATCCCTTGAGTTCCCTTCGCATTGTGCATGTGGAAATGCTCTTACTTTCACTATTAAACATAGACCTGAGTTCTAATGTTGTTTTTCTTCGATTTGATTTCACCAAACGTTTAAGTGATCGCCGATCACGATCATTCAGGATTTTTTTCCGGCCACATTTCTTCCTTGAAGACGATGGGTCCCCACTATCCTTCCAGTTTTTAATAATGCGTTGGACAGTTCTTAACCCAATTTTAGTAGTTTCTGCAATCTCCTTAGATGTTTTCTCTGCTTGATGCATGCCAATGATTTGACCCTTCTCAAACAGACTAACATCTTTTCCACGACCACGAGATGTGTCTTTCAACATGGTTGTTGAAGAAATGAGAAGCAACTCATTGCACCAGTTGGGATTAAATAACTTGTTGCTAGCTGAAAGATAATCGCCCATGCAGTAATTATCCAACAGGAGGCTCATACCTATTTGCTTAGTTAAATCCAGGTGGCGACTTTTTTTTTTGGGCAGGCAGTGTACGTCAGCTCGATTCAGTAACACATTTTAAAACTACCCTCAAAACTTATCTTTTCAAACTGGCATAACAATTGTGAATTTTGCACTGTTAGTGCCAGTTATCTTTGTTTGTTTGCTAATTATTGCTTTTTGATTTATCATTCTCCTGTTTTTATTTTACTAATGTTTAATTTTATTGTAAGGTGACCTTGAGTGCTAAGAAAGGCGCCTATTAAATAAAATGTATTATTATTATTATTATAACTACAGTAATAGATAGATAAATAAGAAATGCACTATATAACAGATATATTTTGAAAGGCACTATACACTATATGGCGAAAAGTTTGTGGTCACCTGACCATCAAACCTATATGAGCTTGATGGACATTCTATTTCAAAAACCATGGGCATGAATAATGAGATGGCCCTGCCATTGCAGCTATTACAGCGTCGACTCTTCTTTCCATAAGATTTTGGAGTCTGTCTGTGGGAATTTGTACCCATTCAGCCAAAAGAACATTTGTGAGGTCAGGTGCTGATGTTGGACCAGAGGGCTTTACTCACAATGCGTCCCAGAGGTATTTAGTTGGGTTGAGGTCAGGGCTCTGTGCAGGCCACACGAGTTCCTTCATGTCTTTATGGACCTGGCTTTGTGCATAGAAGCACAGTCATGATGGAACAGAAAAGGGTCTTCACCAATCTATTACCTCCAAGTTGGAGATGCTCAATTGTGTACAATGCCTTATAGCAACGGGCCGAGCCCAAGCACCTTCATTATTCCCCAGCAAACTTTACAGTTGGCACTATGCAGTCCAGAAGGTAGTGTTCTTCTGGCATCCACCAAACCAAGATTTATCTATGCAGCTGGCAGATAGTGAAGTGTGATTCATCACTCCAAAGAACACATTTCCACTGCACCAGAGTCCAATGGTGGTGTGCTTTACACCGCACCAGTCGACGCTTGGCATTGCATAGTGATCTTAGGCTTGTGTGCAGCTGCTTGGCCGTGGAAAGCCATTTCATGAAGCTCCTGACGTATACAGCGCTTGTGCTGATGCTGCTTCCAGAGACAATTTGGGACTCTGCTGTGAGTGATTTACACTCACTGACTCTCCTTTAATCAATGGGCTCAGCTGTCAGGTTCATATATGATCAGTCAGAAGCTGAATACTTTGAAACAGTGAATAGTGAATCACATAATTTAGGGCACATAGTGGAGATTATGACAGAAGCCAGCAATCACGTCTTCACAAAAAGGATTGTAAGATTCTGCTATGAACTGCTGAGTCATGTAGTTGAAGAGGCTGCCATAAGAAATTTTAACAAGTTATCCACATGGGACAACTTAGGTATTAGCTCTGCATACATGAGTCAGCTAAGTTAAGAAGTCCATCCATCCACTTTCTGAAATGCTTACCCAGGTCAGGGTCATGGGGACCCAGTATTGGGAACAAGGTAGGAATCAGCCTTGGATGAGGTGCAAATCCATCATATGGCACACACCATCACTCAGACTGATAGATAGATAGATAGATAGATAGATAGATAGATAGATAGATAGATAGATAGATAGATAGATAGATAGATAGATAGATAGATAGATAGATAGATAGATAGATAGATAGATAGATAGATAGATAGATAGATAGATAGATAGATAGATACTTTATTAATCCCAATGGGAAATTCACAAATTTGACTGGACCAGCTAACAAACATGCTGTAATGTCAAATATTGTATGTCCCAAGTAATGCTTATATAACAAAGAGTTTGACCAGCACTTCTTTTACCCAGAACCCCCTGGGCATTCAAGCCATGCTCAAAAGCAGCCCTGTGTGTTCCTCTGTGTTCATTATATCGGCTAACCTTGCAGTGCAGAGCCTTTTTAGTTTCCATTTCCTTATCTCATCACAAGGTGCAAAGACTGCCTGCCTTGATTTAGCAAATAAAGGTCACACATATTTACAACTGGATAAGAGGGAATTGTATCTCACTTATCCGCTGTCAGTAGGGTGTAGCCAGCACAGGCTTAAAATAGACGAAAACCAGGCTAACTTTGACTGGAATCATGTCTGATGAGCTCTTGATTTCAGAGCTGCTAATTGGTTTCTGCTTTTGAGATAATAAATTCTGTAAACGCTAATGACAACCTGTGTCACTCTTGCTTGACAGAACTCTCACAGTTCCAGCTGGCCTGGCCATCATAAACACACTCAGTGTCGATTTTAAGGTCATGGGGTGTGGAGCCTATCCATACCACACAAGGTACCCTGGATGTAGCCCCTTTTGATTGCAGGGGTGAATACTGATTAAGAAAAATGCTCTAACCTAAGCTACAAGATTTTGGATGGTGGAGTAACCAAAGATAAAGCCACTTGAACATTAGGAGAGCACACAAACTCCACACAGAAAGATAACTACTGGGTGACTATGCTGCCCAGCAAAACTAGAAGAAGACCAGTTTACTTCAATTATGACACATCTTGCTGGGTTTAATAGTCATTATCTGGGTCTAGTCAGGCTGTTACTGATTGCCTCTCCCATATTTTGTGGGTGTTGGAGCAGATGTTTTTATGGCCAGATGCTGTTTCTGCTGCCAATCTGCTTTAATCTCTTTTTGTGACATGCAGGAGATTAAGAGGAGACCTGACTGAAGTGTTTAAAATTATAAAGGGAATTCATCCAGTGGATCGAGACGGTGATTTTAAAATGAGCTCATCAAGAACACGGGGACACAGTTGGAAACTTGTTAAATGTAAAAATCTCACAAACGTTAGGAAGTTTGTCTTTACACAGAGAAACACAGACAAATGGAATATGTGACCAAGCAGTGGGGTAGACAGTAGGAATTTAAGAACTTTCAAAACTCCACTTGGTGTCATTTTGGAGAATTTAGGTGAATAGAACTGGTGAGCTTTGTTGGCCTGAATAAACTAAAGAGAGATGGTGACCTTTTTTTCTAACCTCGAGACACAGGAGTAGTTGTGCTGAGCAGACTACACAAAAAAACAACAGCCATCAGTAAAAGACCACCACATACAAACGGTCAAACAGACAGGGTATGTCCAAGAAATAGTAACAGCAGAGAAGAGGAACACAAAAACGTACTCCATATGCTCCATTGTTACACTGGCAAAGGTCCATCCTTCCAGGTATGGTTTTTGAGTAGGCTCTTTCAGTTCAGACAGAGTCCGAGTCTGTCATGGCAGAACTGGGCAGAAGGCATCAACCAGAGCTGAAAGGCAGGAATTGACTGCAGATCCACTGGTAGCCACTTCGTTTGCTTTTCAATTGGCCATGGCCTCTCTTATAAAAATCTATTGCCAGGCAACACAAATCAGGTGGCAGTCAAATGATAGGAGGGGCCAATGAAAGTAAAGGACAGAGGCCTGCCTTTGAAAAAGCTTCTCCTCCAGTGGTTCTGCATTTTTGACTCTTGCTAGCGTCATGGATTTCTTATAAATGAATGTTGTGAAGCCACTCTGCAGTGTTTGTTGTGTGTATTGTGACTGGGTGAAAACAGACCAAGGATGCCAACAAAATGTTTGGGTGCCAACCAGACAAGCCCGTTTAATCAGAAACAAGAACCAAAAAAAAAAAAACCCTAACCTAATGCCCTTGGCACTCTGGTTTAAAGCTTTCAAAACCCAAAGTTTCGGCAAGTCGGTGGGAGCTGTGTCTCTGTCGATGTCCAGGTCCAAAATGTATGCCTCCTTCTGGGGATGGCCTGTTTTTTAAAAAATCCAGGGCAAAAGGGATGGAGCCTTTTGTGGGTGTTATGGGAGGGGCAAGGATTCATCCTTTGACGTCTTCCCAGAACTGTGGTGAAGAGAGAAGAAAGTGTTAGTACCAGTGCCCCTCTTGTCCCAAGATGTTATTGGTTAGGTTTTTGGAGCCTGGAAGGTGGCTCCCTGGTATGCATGCATGACATGCAACATATATATATATATATATTGTAATTAGAAAGCCAGAAAACGTAAGTGTTTTGGAGCAACCTAGCAGCCATCCCCGTATAATTGAAAAATGATTTTAAAGAAAACGCAAGTAAAATGCACAATGAGTCTTGTGTGTAGCTTATGTTGACTGCTGAAGATGGTGAATCTTCTGTTTATGAGGCATTCTGGGTGGAAGAGGTGGGTCTACGTGGACTGACGCCAGAAGCGGCATCAGAGATGAAATAACAGTCAATCTTCCTTTTTGAAGATGGAGAAAAAGAGAGATTGTTATTACCCTGTACCATTATCTGTCTCGGTGGAGAATTTCCATCGTCCAAGCCGTTAAACTGTCTTCCGTGTGCAGGCATGTGACAATAAAAAAAAAAAAAAAAAAAAAAAAAAAAAAAAATTTGTACTAACTTACTATTTTCTTCTAGCAGGGTTTTGTATACAACTTGGTCAGCGGTAACTTGTTTAATGACAGTAGATTTAATCCTAGCCTTAAAGACTGAAGAACAGTCATAGACTACTAAGCACTGTTGTAAGTCGCTCTGGATAAGAGCGTCTGCTAAATGATGTAAATGTAAATGTAAATATATATATATGTATATATATATATATATATATATATATGGTTGAAAATTGTTTTACTGTCAAATAATGCAAAGAGTACGCGACACGTGTTTTGCCATAATTCTGGGCTCATCAGGCGTACACACTCACTGCACTCCCTCTCGGGAATCGAACCACGGACGTCAGCGCTAGAGGCGTACTCTTTGCATAATTTGACCGTAAAACAATTTTCAACCATTTTATGATCTGCTTCTCGCAACTGAAAGAGGGCACCGTGGCGGATGTTAGGCGACTTGCTGACCAACCACAAGCGTTACCTGGTAGGTAACCACCCATACAATCATATTGTGATTGAGACTACGAATGCCATGAATATACTGTATATATATATATATATATATATATATAATATATATCTTTGTCTTCCTACTGTTAGTCTTATATATATGTGTCTAAATGCACAAAAATATATTGAAAAAAATACAACAAACAATTTCCTTCACTCCTGCCTCTTCTGAATTTTGATTTTTTCCTTAGCACTTTTGCCAATATTTGTCACATTTTTGTATTTCTGTCCGTTTCAGCTCAGGTTTTCAGTACAAACATTTACAGTATTATACAAGCAGTGTTGCCTCCTGCTGGCTAAGACGTTACATTGCAAACCTAAAGGCAGCGTGGTGTAGTATCCAGAGCTTATGAACCCTACATCATATGACTGCTCTTTTGGTCTCAATCCGTGACCGTGAGCTGGTCATCCAACAATCCCTGTGCTTCTGTCATAATAAATATGTGAGGATATTTGTAAATCCAGTTTGATCCTGTGATATTACCGAGGGCAGCACTTTCTCCATCCTTCTAGCTAGAATTTTTGAGAGTATCTTAACATCATTATTCAGGAGTGAAATTGGTCTGTATGATGCACATTGTAACAAGTCCTTATTTTGTTTAGGAAAGACGGTGATTAATGCTTGTCGAAATGTTTGAGGTAGACATTTGTATGTCTACATTTGTAAAATATCCTTATCTAGTGTGGGAAATGGCCAGCGGTTCATCCCGGCCAATACCCATAGGCCGCTAGATGGACCCCTCCCTGTAGCATGGAAGTGCCCCGAAGACCAGCAGGGAATTATGGACAATGGAGTTTTTATTCCCAACCCTGCTGGACACTGTGGGGCCCAACAGAGCACACTGCAGGGAGGCTCAAGGTCTCATACGTGCCCTATAACCCGGAAGCACGTCATGATCATATGACCAGAAGGAACGACGTGTTTCCGGGTTGAAGAGAAGGACTTTTTATCTGACCCGGAAGTGATAAGAAATCATATGGACTGTAGGTTGGGAAACACTTCCGGGTCAGGGAATATAAAAGGACTGTGGGAAAGCCCAGACGTCGAGCTGAGCTGGGTGGAAGGGTGGCAACGCATCTGGGAGAGGAGGATTTGTGATTATTGATTTATTATTGTGTATTTATGAGTATAGTGGAGTGGAGAGTGCTTGGTGCACATAATTATTATAAAATAAAATCATATTGAACTTTTATCTGGTGTCTGGCGTCTCGAACAAGGGTTCAAGGGAGCGATAGCGCCCTCTATCTGTTACACTAGTAAGTCAAGTAGGCTAAAGGTGTCTGCCTTTAAAAACCTGACATTCTTTTAGACAATCATCTCTATATTGTTCAAACTTCATAAAATATGACCAAATTCCATAGTACTTGTTATGTGTTTTGTGCTGGTGTCACATGTAGAAAGGTGCTATATGAAACAGAACAGGTATTCTGTTGCCAGGTCAGCCTGTGCTATTATTATTTTCGGCTCCTTTCTGCCTGTCATTTTACCTGCCAGTGCTCACGTAGTACCCATGTGCAAGAAATCGTGTTTTATAGTGCTTTGGGATGGTGCTCATTATTGAAAGGCTCTTTACTAAAATAATGATTATTTGCTTTGTACTATAATTTAAAAGAACATCTATTCCATGTTCAACATGGACTCCTTTTTAAACCCTCAGTGATCCAATTCACCACCACTGTGCACAATTTTAAATGCTCTGAGTTTGCAGTTTCTTAGGTTTACCTATCTAGTAACATGTCGACTCACCTTTGGCTTTCAGAACAGCATGAATGTGACAGGATTGTATAAGAAGCTGTGATTGTGATTCAAAACTTAAAATAACAAAAACATTTTTTGACATAACACATTTTCACACGGTAGCTCAAAGTGCTTTGTGACAATAATAGTAACCAATCATAGTTACAAAAAGAAAGTACAAACTAAAGAAAGAAAAGTTATTTATAATATAACAGAATCTTAACATCCAATTTATTTGCAAACTACAGTCATATGGCCAGGGAGGAGATTAATATTAGAACTGTAGATGGTAGGATGTTATAGAAAATAAACCTGGGGTTCCAAGACCAAAAGACCACCTATTCCCACATTTTACAGTCCATTAATATATCGACATTAACAGGATACTCCTGCATATAGTGCCGCCACCAGAAGAAAATAAAACACAGAAGTAGTGAGTAGTGACGTAAATATAAAACAGCACATAGAATCGCATTGAAATAAAAATAATTAATTTCGCCTGCCCTCAGTATAAGGCAATGCTAGTGAAAATAAACTCAGAACATATGTATGTTGCGAGTTGGGATCAGAACCATAGCAAAAATACAATTTGAAATCCCAAAAGGCTCCACTGACCAGGCCAGGCCTCCTATGCCTACCTTGAAAAGGCCTCACCACAGTGGGCCTAATCGTAGATATTTTGCAAACCATAAAAGGGGTTTAAGCTTTGAAAACAAAGTCTTAAATGTCCCAAAAATATATCAAAATCCCCCAAGAGGAGGGTGACCAAAACCTCAGCTGTCATGTCTCAACCAGGGTTCTTCCACTAGCTGGTGTTCAAATTCATGTTTTATGTGTACTTTTGTTCACTTTTAACACTAGAATCCCTGAAGCCTATGGAAAAACTCGGAATCCCAGACCACTTTAAATTCTTTGGACTTTGCCCAATACCTTGGTGAGCTCTGTAAGCCCTGATGTTTCGTTGAAGGACATGCGTGTGGCAGATTCACTGACAGGATGACACCCGACCTCTTGCTACATACATCTTTTGCCTTTACGCCTGGTGCAGCTGCGTTGTTCTTATTTGTGAGTGGACGTTTCTTGCAGGGAGGGCTTCTGTTCTCTTTCTCCGATGTAGAACCCTCGTCCTCATCTGAGCTCACCTCTGTTATAGCACATCTTTATTTGAAAACTAACAGTGTCAGATCGGGGGGAGAATGAATGTGACTGAGAGAATAAAAGTGAATAATTAAACAAAACACTTTTACAAGTACCATACATTTACACCAGTGGTTACAGACTCAAATAAATCAAATGTATGTTTTTCTTCTATGATAGTAATAATAATAGTCTCTCACTACTCAAAATAGTTAATATGTGAAGGACGCGGGATCGAACTTACAACCTGGAGACAGTAGTTCTTACCTCTGCAACATCCAAGCAGACATATAAGTGTGTGTATGTGTGTGTCGTACCCTATCCGAATTTCTTTTACTTTGGTTAAATTCTAGAAAAAAGCGCACTTATTTTGTTATGTCTGTGTCTTTTGTGAAAGTGTTTATTTGATGTTTGGACTTCACACATTATACACTTCACTTCAGCATTTGGCCAATTATTAGTAGAACAAGAAAAATGTTTCTGTTCAAGTTATGTGTTCAACGTTTCTTGCCTCACATTTCCTGTCATACTACATTTACACAGATTGTTGTAGACACGGAACACACATGATATGTATGTACAGTATTCCAAAAAACGATAAATGAGGTGAGACCCAAAACTAAACAGATTAGTAAAAAAAAATATTTATTGATAACTTACAACATTCTAAACATTGTCACCTTCTATACAGTCCCCCTTCCGATCTCTGCACCGCTCCATACGTATCTTCCATCGATTGAAACAGTTCTGGAAGTCGTCTTACTTGAGGCTCTTCAACAGGCTTGCCATTTCTGTCTTCACTTCATCCATTGAAGAAAAATGTGTTCCCTTCAGGTCACTTTTGTTTTTCGGGAACAAGTAAAAATCCCAGCGAGGTAAATCGGACGAATACGGAGGATGATCGAGGACAGGAATGTTTTTGTCAGTCAAAAACTGCTTTACGGAAAAAACATTGTGCGAGGGAGTCTTGTCTTGTTTTGTCTCGTTGTTCGATTTTTTGACCTGACATTACAGTGACAACTCGTGTACCGATTGTTGTGCAAATACTGACTGGACTATTCATAGGATATACCTTGCCGGTCGGTTATTTGAAAGGGCGTGTAGGAGGGGATATAGTTCTATGATTCCCATCCAGCTGACCTCCAGATGGTTTTCCAGGATAGCCCCAAGCCCAGTCCATTTATTTTTGTGTCTCACCTCGTATTTTTTACCCTTTACAATTCAAGGCACCTGACACCCAGATAAACAGACTTGAGCTGGGAGAACTTTGTATATGACTAAAGCTGTGTCGGAGGGAGATGGGATAGCAGGCTGCCTGCTGATCGACACATTTATAAAACAAAACACGCTGATGAGGAGGTGCAAGGGAGTTTTTTGGTAGGCTTCAGGTATTCTAGTGTTAATTCATTTATGTATGTTGATCATCTGCATCATTTTTTTTTTTGGTTTTGTCAATGTATATAAGCTGCCTTAAATTATATTCCAGGTGTTTGGGAACACCTTCCAGTTACAGCCAGGAACTGTCTTCCAACCTATTAATTCGTAGGGTCTCTCACAGTTCTTGACAGTACATTGTGAATGCGCTCTGGATTCCATTAGTTAATTGTGTTTAACTGCTGTGCTTGTACCTTTGGTAAATTTTGGAATTTTCTCCTTCATGTTTAACTTAACACGTTTAACTGGATTGCCTTCGTGTTTTTGGACAGTTACTTTAGTTCTTGTGCGCCACAGAGCTTCACATTCTGTGAGAATGAACTTTATATTTTTAATCATTTTATAATAATTTGGTGCTTGCCTCTATTTCTAGGTGGTGTCTGATATCCCCCTCTAGTGGGCATTTTGTAGAAGTGCCTATTGAGATTTATTGTACGTGCTTTAGTCTTCCTAGTCCACAATATCGACTTGTGCAGTTAAGGCCAACAAAGAATCTTTAGAATTGAAAGGGTTTATTTCCAAAAATGTCAAAAATTTAAAGAAGAACTCACAAGAGCAAAAGAGAGGCACCAAGGAGTTGCCAAAAAGCAAACGAGTCCAAGTTTGCAAATCCAGAAACAGAATCCAGCAAAATGAATAAAATAAATGTAAAAAAAACAAACAGAATTTCAAATAAGAAACACAGTACTCACTATAACTCCAACAGACTTTAATGTGCCATGTCTGAGTCCTCCACTGGCTTTGACCTAAATACTCTGAGGGAGGGCTAAAGACATGGTGATGTCAAAGTGGCCCCGCCTCTTGGGGCTCCACCCATGAAGAACCTGGCACATCTGTAAATGTAAAGCAACAGTACATACTTATAAACATAACAGTATGTACGTAAAAATAAAATACATAACAACTTAGAAACAACAATAAAATACATTAACACAAAGTATGGCAATGACACAGCCAAATTCTTTCAGCTTAACTGAATCACTTACTCAGGGACATTGGTAGAAATTAACTATTTCAGGGCGGATGTCGACTTTTGTTGTTCTGCAAATGGTGACAGAACCCGCCATTATGTTTTAGTTTGACTCTCTTTGCTAGAAGGAAAGTCAGCTTTGTGGGTTTGACCGAAATTTCCATGTGCTTACGGGAGTAGTGAAGAGCAAACAACGACATCTAGTGAGAGAGCGAAGCAAATGCACAAAGCAAATGACGTTTTGTATGTTATCGCTGAATTGGACTCTGACCTGTCGGACTCCGATTCTCATGCAAGTGACCTGGAGAGCGAAAGTGAGGTACCGGCATCAGCTGATCGATCTCCAGCTAATCGTAGTGCCAAGCGCGTTTGTGTAGATGAAGACCACCACTCATAAGGACACGAGGTGCAAACCAGATTGCGTCGCACTGTGACTGCGACTGCTGCCATCTCCACCACCGTCAGGCGAGGACGGCCTGGCAGCCAGCCTGCCACGCATTCCTGCCAGCCGCCATGCTGCCCGTGAGAGTCTCGAGCCACAAGAGACTATGAACTGGTGGCCACAGCACCCAGCAACTGATATTTTAGGTTGATTTATGTGCGAGACCCTGGCTTTGGGTGCTTTTCCGAAAACTGCATGTTTTGGAAAAAATATTCAAAAGTTAAGGGAAAGTGTATTTAAGACTGAAACCAGGATACACTTTTTTACTCAAAGGGTTGTAGGAATTGGGAACAAGATATTGAGTCATGTAGCTGAAGACAACCTTTAAGAAGAATCTGGATGAGATATTGGGACAGCTTAGCTATTAGCTAACCAACTGAGTCTGATGGACTGAACGATCTCCTCTCATTTGTCAGGTTTCTAAACCTCTTAATGAAAGAATGGTTAAGTTCACCTACACATCATAATTTGGTGGTGCTAACATGTGAAGTCGCATCCTGCCTCTAAGAATGGCTATTAATATCCCCTGCTGGAGTCTACTAACCCTGGAGTCCTTTCAGACTCTTATAAAGTTCTTTAGACTTTTCAGAAGAGATCCCTTTAGTGGCCACCATAAACCAGTTCTGTAAGAGGGGAGCCATGCTGTACATGAGGTGGGTGCAGTGGTGTTGTCTCATGGTCACAATGCAGGAGCCAACTCTAATGTAAGGTAATGGGAATTACTTGGCAATAAATTGGTTTGGTGTTTCTATGTAAATCCGAACAAGATGAGAGAAGCTCCATGGGCAGCTTCTCATTGCCCACCCACTTATAGAGCAGTTTTCTTCCCAATTTATGACACAGTCCGGCCTTTCCCATACCTCCTCCACGACTCTTTCTCATTTTGGATGCATAACTGCATCTTTTGCTGCGTCGTCCTGGCAGGCAATCCTGTAACAATTATTACAATACACTGCGACAGGTAGCTCTCTCAGTTCTCCTCTGTCCACCAGGACGTGACAAAGACACCTCTGTCCATTTTCAAAGGACTCACAAGACTTTTTTTTATTAGCAGGGTCCTTGAAGCTGCAGCTTTAGCATGTAACTAGTCTCTTAATCTTCACTGCCATGTGTGAATTCAAATTTAACCCATGGTGTAAAGTGCAGCCGAGGTCCTGTGTTAATGTCGTGGCATTTAATCCTCAGGAGTCCTTCCATTCTCTCGCTTGCATTTTTTTAATGCTGTACAGCTTTAGGAAGCACATAATTTACTAGGAGGCTTGGGTGGGAGCACCGGATGAGTGCTACTTGTCTGGTTGGCACAGCTGGATGCTTCTTTTGAGAAGGACTATTTAGGCTAGGGATAACATGAACTGTTTTACGCAGATGCCTCCTATAAATCTCTTATTATCCATTTACTGCAGCTGCTTAATTCAAATCAGGGTGATGGGGAGCCTGTTGAGAACCAACTTGGATGTGGCAATCTATTATTATAAGGAGGCCAATTGACTTGATCTAGAAGTGTGTTAGAAGGTGCATAATGTTAACCCTTACAGGAGTTAATGGACCACTAAGGAAGGATTAAGCAGGTGAGTGGGTGTTTATAATTAGCTACATGTCATTACTGAATTTGCAGGAGCAATGGAACATTAAGTCAAAAAAGACAGGCACGTTAAGAAGTAAATCAGAGTGAGGGAGCTAACAGTTTTCAATATAAGTTTACAATTTAAACTTTATTTATAAATCACTAGGGGGCTCCGCCCCCTGCTCGCTTCGCTCGCCAACCCCTGGTCTTGGGGTAACCCGAAATACATTTGAAAGAGATTACTGTCTGTCTCGGTAATTGTTACATATGTATCATGTCCACTGTCACGATATCTGAAGGTCTATGTAATACAGTAATCCCTCACTTATCGCGGGAGATAGGTTCCAAGGCCGACCGCGATAACTGAATTTCCGCGAAGTAGGGACACCATATTTATTTAATTATTTAACGTGTATTTGGACGTTTTTAAACCCTCCTGTATTGTTTACAACCCACCCTTTACTCTATTAATAACAGGGACAACTGCTAAGCAATATGAAATCGGTAGATAAGTTTACACTTACTGTATAGCGAAGTACACGTAGTTATATATGACATGATGATGGTGATTAATATGCTGCGCAGTAAAAATGATGACGATGAAGGTGATAATCCCCTGAATGCAGTAGCAAGAGCACGTTAATGCTGAATGAGTGAGATGAGACTTCCTGGTTAATGCAGCACTCCGTCGCTGAGCCAATCAGCAGCACACAGGAACTTAACTGCGTGCTCTGATTGGGTAGCTTCTCAGCCATCTGCCAATAGCATCTCTTGTATGAAATCAACTGGGCAAACCAACTGAGGAAGCAAATACCAGAAGTAAAAAGACCCATTGTCTGCAGAAACCCGCGAAGCAGCGAAAAATCCACGTTATATATTTAGATATGCTTACATATAAAATCCGCGAAGTCGTGAATCCGCAAAAAGTGAACCGCGAAGTAGCAAGGGATTACTGTATATGTAAATGAGAATAGCAGTGTAAGTGTTATGTTATGCAAGTATAGAATGTCTTTGAGTTTGCGCAGATCTATGTATGAGATATATTGGAGTGTAAAGGTGTAGATGACGTACATAGGATATCCTTATACACAACATTTGTAGTAAAGATGGCGTGTTGTCCTTGAATGAGTATTCCTTGGTATGAAGTTATTATAATCTTAAAATCACTTATTTACGTTAGTTGAGCTCTTTCGTTTCTGAGCCGTGGCTCCTTCGCTTGCGGTGTATAGGCGCATGTGCCCTCCGTACTATCTCGGGTGTGACTATGCTGTGTTTTGTGGACGTTTGGGGGACTCCGTACTTTCTCTGGTTTGACTGTGGGGCGGGACGCCGAAACCTCTTCTGTTTGTGTTTTCCGTGAGTACATATAGTATTGTATTACTGTAATGTGATTCACATATGCTGTGGAGTCCGGATCTTTGGGGCTTCTGTACTATCTCAGGTTATTGCTTGCGGTGCTTTAGAAGCGTGTTGTAGGCGCCTGCACCTTCCGTACTATGTCGGGTTTGACTATGCTGTGTAGTGTGGACGTGTAGGGTTCTGTACTCTCTTTTTGTATCTCCGTCAGTCGAGCTCTTTCTTTTTGGAGCCGTGCCTGCTTTGCTTGCGGCATTTGAGACGCGCGTTGTAGGCGCTTGCGTTCATTGATTTTATCCAGGTAGCTCCGTTAGTTGAGCTGTACCGTTTTGGAGCCGTGACCGTGTCTCCATTAGTTATACGTTGTTTACCATTAGTAATATGGATATTTGCACTTACTGTTAATATGGAGCGTTATCTGTCGTTGTACTGTTAGTAATGCATCACTGTAATGTGATTCACATATGCTGTGTAGTTTGGACGTGTGAGGATGCTGTATGTTTAATCGGAGCGTTCGTTTATTCTCATTACCCATCTGGTGTCGAGCCTGTGTTTTCTGTGGTTGTACTGTTAATATTGTATTACTGTAATGTGATTCACATATGTTGTGGAGTCCGGATATTTGGGGCTTTTGTACCATCTCAGGTTTTTGCTTGCGGTGTTTTAGACGCGTGTGGACCATACTGTAATGTGCTTAATATTGTATTACTGTAATGTGATTCACATATGTTGTGGAGTCCGGATCTGTGTGGTTTCTGTACTATCTCGTGTTTATGCTTGCGGTGTGTTAGAAGCGCGTGGACCATGCTGTGTAGTGTGGACGTTTAGTTCAGAAGCGCGTTGTAGGCGCCTGCGCCTTTCGTACTATCTTTGTGGACCTGTGGGGCCTCCGTAGCCTCTTCCGTTTGACTCTGGGGTGCAGCGCAGAATCCTCTTTTTTGTGTGGCTGTGTCGTTAGTCGTTAGCTATGGGCGCGTTGTTGCTTCATTTCTCATTCACGTTAGTGGAGCTCTTTCGTTTTTGGGCCGTGACTCCTTTGTTCGCGGTGGATCAGACTTCGCTTGCGGTTTATGAGACGCGCGCTGTAGGCGCCTGCGCACTATGTCTCATGGTTCCATCGCCGTGTACCTGCGTCCATACCTTCCGGTTTACCATTCTCGGTTAGTAATATGGATGTTTTTACCCAAAACAGCTCATAAATCACAAGTGTATAAAATGCTTGCTCCATATTTCTAAATTTGAACCTGGCTTGTTCAGGACTGCATAGTGTGCCAGTAGTGGAACATAAATTAACAACTTTGTACGCTACCAGATAAACAAAAGGTATTGCATATAACATAATATGATGTGGACAAATGTGTTGTTACCCTTAGAGCTCATTGATAAAGTGCCATATGCCTCCTGAAAAGCAGTTGCACCCTGTATAGCTACACGCCTTTGATATGTCATTGAATAACGCACAGCAAGTGCGACAAGAGATCAATTGTTGATCAAAGATATTCTAAAATGGCCTGAACATATTTGTTGGTACCCCTAGAAAAGATCACAGATAACTGGATTAAGGTGATTTTTCAAACTACCTGTTTTCTTGAATTTGCATCACACACGTCTCCAGTCGTGCAATCAGTCATTCAGCCTGTTAAAATGGAGCAAAGTCATCACTCTGCTGTTTGGTATCATCATGTGTCCCACACTAAACATGGACCAGAGAAAGCAAAGGAGAGAGTCGTCTGAGGAGATCAGAAAGAAAATGATAAGATGAGCATGAAACAAGGTAAAGGCTAGAAGACCATCTCCAAGCATCTTGATGTTCCTGTGACAACATTTGCAAATTTATTACAAATTTTAAGGGCCATGGAACTGTAGCCAACCTCCCTGGATGTTGCTGCAAGGGGAAAATCAACTCCAGAATGGACAGAACAATAGTGAGAATGGTAGACAAACAGCGAAGGACAACTTCTCAAGAGATACAAGCTAAACTCCAAGGTCAAGGTCTGATTGCACCATACGTCACTTTTTGAGTGACAGTGGGCTCAATGGAAGAAGACCCAGGAGGACTTGACATAAAAAAAACCCAGACTGGAGTTTGCTGAAATGCATTTTGACAAGCCACATTGCTTCTGGGAGAATGTCCTTAGGATAGAAGAGACACAACTGGAGCTTTTTTGGCAAGTCACATCAGCTCTGTATGTCCACAGATGAAAAGAATGAAGCTTTCAAAGAAGAGAACATTACAGCTACTGTGAAACATGGAGGAGGCTCACTTATGTTTTAGGGCTGCTTTGCTGTGTCTGTCATGGGGCTCCATGAGTCTACGAAGGGGACATGAAATCTCAAGACTATCAGGACATTCTAGAACAAAACGTACTGCCCAAGGTCAGAAAGCTCTGTCTCAGTCACAGGTCATGGATCTCCCAACAAGATAGTAAGCCCAAAATACCCAGCTAAAAGCACACAAGAATGGCTAAGAACAGGACATTGGACTATTCAGAAGTGTCCTTCTATAAGCCCTGATTTGAATTCTATCAAACATCTATGGAAAGAACTGAGACATGCAGTCTGAAGAAGACCACTTCAAACCTGACATAGCTGAAGCAGTTTGCTCAGAACGAGTGGGCTGAATGACCTGTGGACAGGTGAAGAAGTCTCACGGAGAGCTCCAGGAATCACTTGTTTGCAGTGATTGTGGAACAAAATATTAGGTTAGCAGTCACATCATTTTTATCAATGCTATTTTAGTTTGTGTTATTGTTTGAAATATTAGGTTGACTGATTAGTATGACTGTGGTGGGCTGGCGCCCTGCCCGGGGTTTGTTTCCTGCCTTGCGCCGTGTGCTGGCTGGGATTGGCTCCAGCAGACCCCCGTGACCCTGTAGTTAGGATATAGCGGGTTGGATAATGGATGGATGGATGATTAGTATGATTTTTGCTAAAGTACTGATGAAACAATGATGGGTGCCGATTACTTTTTGTCAGTTTCAAGTTATAACTGCGTCTTTTTTCGTGGAGGGGTATCAACAAATTTGTCCATGTCTGTTGTCGCACACGTGCGAATGGGAGGCAGTTAATGTGCCTGAATAGTGAGAATTCCACGCCAGACCTGTAGGGGGGTGAGGTGCACTGACTTTCTCTCTAAATCCTCTGCAGACCATTCACGGGAAATCCCGCCGGGCTCCAGCGCCCATGATGACGTCACTTCCGGGTTCGGTGCACATGATGACATCACTTTCGATCCTGGGCTTTAAAGCCGCCATCTTTGCATCTCTGATTCAGTTCTGTCTTAGACTTTATACCAAACACTACTCTGGAAAAACTGCAGCCAGGGCATATTAAACGGGTGGCTACTCCACACCTTTGATATCTCCTGTGTATTTTTGTAACACTGTATAATGTTTAATATAAGGATGGGCTACATCTGCCAATACAGTACTCTATGAAAAGTATTCACCCCCTTGGACATTTTCACATTTTATTATTATGCAACATTGAATTACAGTGGATTTAATTTGCCATTTTTGACACTAATCAACAGAAAAATACCTTTTAACGTCAAAGTAAAAACAATTCACTGCAAAGTGGTAAAAATGAATTACAAATATAAAACACTGAATAATTGATAGCATAAGTATTCAGAATTTTGGAGTGTGTATGGCTTTCTACATTAGCGTGGCCAGCTAAATCTATTTTCTGTCCCAGAGAGATGTCTGTTTGAATAAATAGTCATCCTGTGCAGTGCTTGTCCCAACTCATTAGGCACATAAAAATAGCATAAAATTTCTGCAGGCACAAAATGTTCGACTCAGTCACTAAGGAAATTAATAGCAAAAGGACCAGAAAAGAAAGAAAACAGTATGTTATTTATGAAGTTAAAATTCCGCACAGGCTTTAAACACTACCCTGTAAAATGGGGCTAAAGGCAATCCCGTTATGGTCGAGCCTGCAAGGTACCTCCATCTGTCCGTGTTTTAAAGGAGGTACAGAGAGTGGATGACAGTGTTGTACCCAATGAGGGTCTCTGCATTCCTACCAACACACATGTTCACATAGAGCTTTCAAGATCTTGCCTCACCTCACCAGCCCTACAGAGTTTGAACGTAAGTGCCTGCCTGAGATAACTAGCTCCTGCAGGTCAGGGAAAACAAGCTGCAACCCACACAGCAAACAAACACAGAAACTGAAGTACGAGCCAGAAGCCCAATGCAAAACAAAAAACCAAGCACACTGGCAAATGCTCTGTGAAAGAGTAACAAGCAGCAGTAGAGTCCTTTGTTATATAAACAGACATGTCTTGATAGTTTACCCTAGAAAGAGAAGTTGTATTTATTCAAAATCCAGCAGGAAGTAACCATGTTGCAACACGTATGCTCAGTTTGTTCGCTCGAACCCAAATTGTTATTATTTTACACAATAAAGGGGTACATAAGAACATTTATATTAGGTAGAATGCCCAGTGGGGGCCGAGTTGCCTTTTGAGTTTGAATCCCCAAATATTTTTTTTTATCCACCTTCAGTTTTTTTTTATTTTTCTCTCTCTAGCGTTGCAGACGGATTCACATTTAGAGATTAAAAAAAAAAACCAATTCTACATTTAAGGACTATACTTTTTTTAATTATTTATGTATCCTGTTTAATTGTGCATTGTTTATTTGTTGCATGCTACTTATCCATTATTATTTTTTTCTAATTTTAATTTGCTTTTCTTTGCTTGTAACTATCGTATATACTCACGGATAAGTTCTCCCTTGGATAAGTCGGGACTTGATTTTACTGTATAATTTCTGGTATTTTATAATGTCGGCCATATAAGTCGAATGTGGAAAACTCACCCTATTGGTCCAAGAGATTATGATATGCTGATGCCTGAGAGAGTCACCACGGAGCACACGGCCTTTTTTTTCTATGTGGGTGTGGCAATGCGCTGTATCAGTGTGTGTGTTCCTAACCTCTCTCTCTCTTTATTGGGCCTACGTGACCACACGGTGATACCCAAACTATTCCAAAGTGACGTTTGCACCTATTTGTGTTTTTTGTATCTCACACCCTCAAACTCCTTTATCGTAAGAGTATCCCTTATCTATGATGGAACATTCAGTCAGAAGAAAATATGAAGCTGGTTTTAAATTAAAAGTCGTTGAAGTGGTGAAAGAAATTGGTAACTGCGCTGCAGCAACAAAATTTGATGTGTCTGAGTAAAAAAAAATGTAAGTGTTGTATTTTTGAATGGGCGTATAAGTTGGGGTCTGATTTTATGATCGATTTCTCGTATTTCAAGACCCGACTTATACGTGAGTATATATGGTACTTCTTTGACATCTTGAACTGCATCCTTTGTATGAAAACTGTGCTATAGAGAAAAATATCGTTGTTTACTTTTTTATCGTAATAATTTTTATAATTTATGCGTGACATCATTGGACCGTTCACATTATTTTTGGAAAATTGAGCTACTGAGAATGGGATTTGTGGTGACACTACGTGTGTGATGTCATTATTACTAGCTTTAATTGTAGCATTATTATCTTGCATAGACCATTTTTGGCTTTACAAAACTGCAGGAAATGTCTGTCTGACCATTGAGTAAAACAAAACAAAAGGTCCTGACAATCAGAAAAATGACTGAAAATAACCGAGAACACAGTACTACCTGACATGAACTTCTTCCAATCCAGTCTTTATATCGTTCTAGCACATCTTCCATGAATTTGAGGTGGTCTGTCCCTTTCTCACCTCACAAGTTAGATTTTATAACAGTGCCATGGTAAAGAAAGCCCAACATTATTATACAGCATGGATTCAGTGCACTGAACTGATGAAAACCATCTAAAGATAACATAAACGTAAGGGGGCGCCATTGAGCCCCAAACCACAGACATAATAATGCCTAAGCAGAAGCCAGGGTTCAAAAAAATGACATGTCTTTGCCTCCCACACCTTTTTACAGAAGCACCAGCCACAATACATAAATACAAACTCTCCTTCTGCCCCCAGCTGAGTGTTGCCTGCTGCCTCCTGACTGGGACTCAAGTAAGTGAGGCTACACCATATTTTTTATCTCCAATCTGGAAACTGCTTAAGGTGTCACAACCAGGTTCTCTGGAGTACTTCCATGTTGTGCAGAAACTAGAGCAGTCCTCCCCTGGCAGTACCCTCTTGCGGTAACCAAAGACCCTGACAGGGCTCCATTTCCAGACTCCAACTCCCATGCTACCCTGTGTGTGCCTTAATCAGGTTTATTCCGGAGGAATACTGCCACCTTGCATGTCCATTTGTTTAGTCCATCCATTATGGCATCTTCCCTGGCACCTACAATGAGCAATAGTGTAGTAGGCAAGATCACCTTGCAGACATGTTCTGATTTAGGATGTTAGGTTCACACACAGATATCCTCTGTATTTGATGCAAACAATAATGAGCTGGTGCTCCTTTCTTAGCAAAATTCTATCAGGAAGCATCTGTAATCTAACCGGATCAGAACGTGACTGGCTGACTGCTCTTCATTATCTGTTTTGTTTTTTTCCACGATGTGAATTTTCAGCTTCATGCTTGCTTACATGTTAGAGGGTTCTCTTCACGTCTGTTATTAAATAGAACTTCTAATGAAACAAAGATGAGGAGAAAGTATAAGTTTTATATAAATTTAAATGTATCAATGTTTTGGACATCATACAGTGCATCCGGAAAGTATTCACAGCACATCACTTTTTCCACCTTTTGTTATGTTACAGCCTTATTCCAAAATGGATTAAATTCATTTTTTTCCTCAGAATTCTGCACACAACACCCCATAATGACAACGTGAAAAAAGTTTACTTGAGGTTTTTGCAAATTTATTAAAAATAAAAAAACTGAGAAATCCCATGTACAGAAGTATTCACAGCCTTTGCTCAATACTTTGTCGATGCACCTTTGGCAGCAATTACAACCTCAAGTCTTTTTGAATATGATGCCACAAGCTTGGCACACCTATCCTTGGCCAGTTTCGCCCATTCCTCTTTGCAGCACCTCTCAAGCTCCATCAGGTTGGATGGGAAGCATCGGTGAACAGCCATTTTAAGATCTCTCCAGAGATGTTCAATCGGATTCAAGTCTGGGCTCTGGCTGGGCCACTCAAGGACATTCACAGAGTTGTCCTGAAGCCACTCCTTTGATATCTTGGCTGTGTGCTTAGGGTCGTTGTCCTGCTGAAAGATGAACCGTCGCCCCAGTCTGAGGTCAAGAGCGCTCTGGAGCAGGTTTTCATCCAGGATGTCCTCTGTACATTGCTGCAGTCATCTTTCCCTTTATCCTGACTAGTCTCCCAGTCCCTGCCGCTGAAAAACATCCCCACAGCATGATGCTGCCACCACCCTGCTTCACTGTAGGGATGGTATTGGCCTGGTGATGAGCGGTGCCTGGTTTCCTCCAAACGTGACGCCTGGCATTCACACCAAAGAGTTCAATCTTTGTCTCATCAGACCAAAGAATTTTCTTTCTCATGGTCTGAGAGTCCTTCAGGTGCCTTTTGGTAAACTCCAGGTGGGCTGCCATGTGCCTTTTACTGAGGAGTGGCTTCCGTCTGGCCACTCTACCATACAGGCCTGATTGGTGGATTGCTGCAGAGATGGTTTTCCTTCTGGAAGGTTCTCCTCTTTCCACAGAGGACCTCTGGAGCTCTGACAGAGTGACCATCGGGTTCTTGGTCACCTCCCTGACTAAGGCCCTTCTCCCCCGATCGCTCAGTTTAGATGGCCGGCCAGCTCTAGGAAGAGTCCCGATGGTTTCGAACTTCTTCCACTTACGGATGATGGAGCCAACTGTGCTCATTGGGACCTTCAAAGCAGCAGAACTTTTTCTGTAACCTTCCCCAGATTTGTACCTCGAGACAATCCTGTCTCGGAGGTCTACAGACAATTCCTTTGACTTCGTGCTTGGTTAGTGCTCTGACATGAACTGTCAACTGTGGGACCTTATATAGACAGGTGTGTGCCTTTCCAAATCATGTTCAGTCAACTGAATTTACCACAGGTGGACTCCAATGAAGCTGCAGAAACATCTCAAGGATGATCAGGGGAAACAGGATGCACCTGAGCTCAATTTTGAGCTTCGTGGCAAAGGCTGTGAATACTTATGTACATGTGCTTTCTCAATTTTTTTATTCTTAATAAATTTGCAAAAACCTCAAGTAAACTTTTTTCACGTTGTCATTATGGGGTGTTGTGTGTAGAATTCTGAGGAAAAAAATGAATTTAATCCATTTAGGAATAAGGCTGTAACATAACAAAATGTGGAAAAAGTGATGCGCTGTGAATACTTTCCGGATGCACTGTACATATAAATTATGAAGTTTGTATTGTATGTTGTGTTTTTATTTCCCATTTATTTTTGCGAGTGTTGTCATTGTGTATTGTGTTCCTGTGGTAATAGCCATCCTGTTTATTGATTCTGTGGCCGGTTGCAGCACGCGGTCAAAACCAAAGTGGCACATAATGTCACCATGCCAATGGTATGCAATAAGCTGTCGTCTTCCAAGTTTGTGGATAATTAAACAAATGTATGGCAATTTTCACAGTGATTTACGTCACTTATGGAAAGGTTTACTAGTTCTATTTTGATGACAACATACATGTTGTCTTTTGGCTTATATTTTTGTCTCTCTTTTCTAAGAGTTATGTAGTATATTTTAGTAAAAAACCTTGCGTTTTTCACATTTTGAGCATACAACTGATTTGTTGAATATGCCACATGAGTAATTTCAGTTTTTTTTCTTTCCTTTTTTCATTTAGTTTACCATTGTAGAGCATTGGCTACTATCGACTTCTTTTACGTTGTTCAGTTTTTTTTCTCCATTCTATATGAAAACGTATGATTAAAATTTTTTTCTGCAATCACTATAAAGCATGTGGTATAAGTACCTTATAAAAGTGATCATTTTTATATGAAATATTCCTTTTAACTCTAGTATGTTAGGCTATTTTGTTAGTGGGAAATGTAAGCTGATTACAGAGACGTGTCACTTTCCACCGCGTTACCTGTCTGTCGTCTGTCTGTTTTGCCCTTAATTTGTTTCCCACCTGCTGGTCCATTAACTGGATTTATCTTCTACCAAAGCAAGTCACCACCTTGGCCATAATATACAACTAAGCTCTCATAATATTCAGATAGTTTTTGCTGTTTTCCCTCCGTCCATCCCTCCCCATGCTTTTCTTCCTACATATTGGGAACATTTTGTTTTAGCTTTTCGAATAATAGTAGAGCTGAGAGCTCCTTCTTTGACTGCTTTGCTGAACATTTACCACTGACAGAAATGGCTGCCGTTGCACTTTTAGATATCACTTTATTGATGGAGTGCATTTTTTTCCCTAGCAAGGCTGCAGTGATTATTACTTCATAGAGGCTTAGAAAGATTAATATGACCCCGACATTTTCTAGTAGCATTTATTCTTAGCTCTTAGGAAAAGAAAACATAAAAATATGTGCATGGCTGTTGCCTATGAATAAATTTGGGGTTCTAAAGCCTAAACAGCAACATTTTTTTTCAGTGTAATCTGATGTATGTTTCATTTGAATATTTCATTATCTGAAAGGACAACCCACAGCCATTGGAGAATTGTCTGAAGCAGACAAACATTGTGTGTTACTGAAGATCTGCCGTTACTGACCATTTCATAGCCCTGCTGCTTGTATTGTCAACTTGTTCTGTCTGGAGCGTGCTGTTTGTGCAATCCTGATAATTATATTTTTAATTGAATGCCATTGTACAAGCATTGCTCTGGCCAATTGTTTTGTTATGTGTCAGATTCGGGCAAATAATGCAGCATTTTTGTTTTATTTATTAGTAATTAAGGCTGGCATTCTACAAGCCGTTTTTTTTTTGTCATGCAATGGATAACACAGTTATCATAATAGTGCATATTGAAAAAGACAAATTTATGGAATATTAATTGATGCAGTTATGAATAAACTCCCAAGCAAATAATTGTGCAGGAGCAAGTCAGATATGTGAACTAATAAAGAACATTCCAGGATAGACAGAGATGGTAATGGCTCTCATTGCTTTGAAATGACTGAAAACACAAGCAAATGTAAAGACATGGAGCCTCCAGCTAGGTAGGAAAAAACTAACAGAAAGTGATAGATAGATAGATAGATAGATAGATAGATAGATAGATAGATAGATAGATAGATAGATAGATAGATAGATAGATAGATAGGAAAGGCACTATATAATACGGTAGGTGGAGTAGTTGCTCTGAGGCTAGGGATCTGCACTGGCAGTCGGAAGGTTGCCGGTTTGAATCCAGTAAATGCCAAAAGGGACTCTGCTCTGTTGGGCCCTTGAGCAAAGCCCTTAACCTGCAATTGCTGAGAGCTTTGAGTAGTGAGAAAAGCACTATATAAATGCAAAGAATTATTATTATTAAATAGATAGATAGATAGATAGATAGATAGATAGATAGATAGATAGATAGATAGATAGATAGATAGATAGATAGATAGATAGATAGATTCTGGAGCTGTGAGGTTGGTTCAGATTAATACTAAATAAATGTTTATGTGCTCTGTGCACAGTGGTTTAAACGCAACAGGGCACTTCATTCATATCTTGAAAACCCTTTGTTTTACTTGAATTTTTTATGTTTACAGTTAGGAAGATCATTTAGCTTATGTGTTTATGACTAAAAGTATTAGGAAGAGTGAGATGCTGATGAATTGGATCTCATGGGCTTGTGCTCAAGCTGGGAAGATTTCATAAAGCAGAAACAACTTGCCGATGTTGAGGTTTGTGTGTGCGGCCAACTGGACTTGCCAAAAGTATATTGTCATCCCTCATGTATTCAGGCACTCAGTGACAGCGACTTTCTACATGTGCACGCCGACTGGTGGTGTGTCATTAACTTATATTTGGGATCTGTTTAGATAGATAGATAGATAGATAGATAGATAGATAGATAGATAGATAGATAGATAGATAGATAGATAGATAGATAGATAGATAGATAGATAGATAGATAGATAGATAGATAGATACTTTATTAATCCCAATTCACATACTCTAGCAGCAGCATACTGATAAAAAACAATATTAATTAAATAGTGATAAAAATGCAGTGCAAGTTAAAAATGTAGGTACAACAGACAATATCATTGTATAATGTTAACGTTTACCCCCCTGGGTGGAATTGAAGAGTCACATAGTGCGGTGGAGGACCGATCTCCTCAGTCTGTCAGTGGAGCAGGATGGTGACAGCAGTCTGCCGCTGAAGCTGCTCCTCTGTCTGGAGATGATCCTGTTCAGTCGATGCAGTGGATTCTCCATGATTGACAGGAGCCTGCTCAGCGCCCGTCGCTCTGCCACATTTCAGGCCACCATAATGTTTGGGACACTTGCCATCACAGATGTTTGTGATTCCTCAGGAGGGTTTCATTGCCTAATAAGATACCTCAACTTGCTTCTACCCTTTGGAGTCTGTAGATGCCATTGTTCAGGAGGACGACAACAGCTGTGCCAATGAAAGTTGAAGGAAGTCATTATGAGGCTAAAAAACAAAAATAAAACCATTAGAACCTTAGGTAAAACCTTAGGATGACCTCAGTCAACTGTCTGGAATATCATGAAGAAAGGACGCATTGGTGATCTCAATGGGACTGGTAGGCCAAGGAAGACCTCCACTGCTGATGACAAAAGAATCTTCACTATGGTAAAGATGAAGCCCCCAAAGTCTGAGACAGATCATACACAGTCTTCAGGAGGCAGATGTGTGTGTGTCAGAGAGGACTATCTGTAGAAGACTCCATGAACAGAAATACAGAGAACACATAGCATGGTGTAAACCACAAGTTAGCTACAAAACAGGATGGCTAGATTATAATTAGTGAAAAAGGAGTTAAAAGAGCCTGCAGAATTCTGGGAAAAGGTCTTGTGGACAGACAAGACAAAAATGAACCTGATCAGAGTGCTAGCAAGAGCAAAGCATGGAGATGACAAAGGAACTGCCCAAAGATCGAAAGCAGAGCACCTCATCTGTTAAACATGGTGGTGGAAGTGTTATGGCTTGGCCATGTATGGCTGCCACAGGTCCTGGCACATTTCTCTTCATTGATGATGGAACTGCTGACGGCAGTCACACAATGAATTCTGAGGTGGACAGAAACGTCTTATCTGCTCAAGTTCCAGTGAATACCTTCAAACTCAGTGGACGGTGCTTCATCCTACAACAAGATAATGAGCCAAACATACTGCTAAGGCAACACAGATGAAAAATGAAAAATTCTTGTTGCTGGCCCTTACTTAATCCATTTTTCTTTTTTTAATTTTATCTACAGAAATTTTGATTATCAGATTATCCCCAGTAACATTGGGTGTAAGGCAGGAGTGAGCTGTGGAGGGCACACGGTCACACACACAGTCATGCAGATTAGGCCATTTAAGAGCTGGCAGTCACTTTAACAGACACGCTTGGAATATGGAAGGAAATGTGTGCATCTTCACAAGCGGGGATTGAACTCACATCTGAAGAGCAAGTCCCACCAATTTCGTGACTGCACTTTCATATTTTAATACTGCACAAATATATGTATTTATTCAATTATTCTTAATCCTCGCAGAGCAGCCATCAATGTGAAATATTAGAACGGATATGAGTGTCTCACAGACCTCAGACAGCCCACCATGAGGAGTCCAGCAAAAAAAAAAAATCTTTCTTTTTCTGCTAGTAATGAATTATTCCAGCTATAATGACGTTTTCAGAGTTATTTTTTCCCATTTTAAATTATTTATCTCACAAGATATTAAGAAAAAAAAAATTCAGAGTAAAAAGTGTTCCTCTTCCAAGTCTCACCCCAGATTTAATTACGTAAGGACTGGCCCCCGTGTCCAGAATAGCTCATCAATTTCTATTCACCCGGCATTTTGATTTCAATAATGAGACAACACATAAAGGTCACCAGAAGATGGGTTTCATATATTAATTATCGGTGGAACAAAGTCTTTCCTAGCAAGGAAAAGCTTCTAGCTGCAAAACTCACATTTCTAAAAAAATGTTTATCAGCAGCAGCTTTGTTCATTTACTTATTTCTAATGTATCATTTTTAAATCTGATTTATTCAAGTCAGGGTCACAGGGAGCTGGAGACTAAACTGAGAGAATCAGACGTAAGACGGCAACCAGGCCCTGGATGGGGCACCAGTCCATCACAGGGGCCATTCGTGCACTCTTACATGGGGCCTGTTTTACGTATTTACTATTGTGGCAGATTGCCGGGGTCATTACCTGGCCGGGATACCTAAAAGGAATGGAAGGTGGCAGGAATAGCTTCCGGGCCATGAGGGGGCAACCGGCCTAGAGCAGGAGAGGACCACGGGAGAAGAACAAAGAGCTTCTGGCCTGTTGGGACCCGTGGCCACCGCCAGGGGGCGCCTCAAGCCTCGTAAGACTTGGGAATAGTTACTTCCGCCACACTCGGCAAGATGGCGGAGGAACCTGCCAGGGACGCCTGGAGTGCTTCCGGGGAAAAGGGCAGCACTTCCGCCACATCAGGAAGTGCTGCCGGATGGATGTCATCAGACACCTGGCGCACATCCGGGCAGGGATAAAAGGCGCCGCCTTCCTACAGTCTGAGAGCCAGAGTCGGGAGTGGGAGCAGGACGAAGCTCCCAGGAGGAGAATAGAGGCGGCCAAGGACTGAGAAACAGACTTATTGGGGTGATTATTGCTGAGTGCATTGTGTGTAGTGTTGGGACTGTATTTATTTATGATTAATAAACGTGTGCAATTTATAAAGAAGTGGTTTCCGACTAGTGGTGTCTGGGCAAGTCTCACACTATGTATATACACTAAGGGGCTGCGCCCCCTACTCGCTTTGCTTGCCAACCCCTGGGCGGGCACTATGCTCCAGCCACTTTGCGTTTCTGCCGCTCCCGTATGTGGATTTCACTTTCACCAAACAACAAATCTACTAATTCTTGCTGATAGGCCTCTTCATTGGGTGGCAACACTACGTTTCCTTGATGGCAACATGAATTAGATGATCTACAAATCTCTGACTTTAAAGTTTAAATCCAAACAATATCTACATACTTCTGTCATATCACCTCTGTCCACATATTCAGTCTCTTTTTTTCACTTTTACCTTTTTGTCAATATCGCATTGAATTTTGATTCCGTGTTTGGAATTACATCGTGACAATGCAACGTATAACTGCCCGTGAGTGAATATCGGTTTCTTTCTCTCTATACGAACTGTGTCTGACAATAACATTGACACAAATGAGACATGATTGACCCGTGTGTGTGGATGTAAATGTTTTAGATGTGATCAGGACTTTTCCAAATCTCTTTGCATAGAGTCTTGTCTCGTGGGGCTTGAAATTTTCTCTCGCGGTATTTCACTTTCACCAAACAACAAATCTTTTAATTCTCGCAGATACACCTCTACTTTTCCCTGATGGGAACACAAATTAGACGATCTACAAGTCTCCAACTTAAACTTTAAAGCCAAACAATGTCTACATACTTCTGTCATATCACCTATGTCCATATATTCGATCTCTTTCCGTTATTTCACCGAGTAATAATTTCCATTTGTTTTCGCTAATGCGATCTTTACTACCACTTTTTTGAGACTTTCACATTTTCGTACTTCCATTATCTCTAACCTGCTCTGCATGTGTATGGCGCCAACGTTTTTGAATTCTTTACGATGTTCTGCTTTGTCATCTACTCTTCGTCTTTTATTTCCAGCACCGGGCGTGGTTAAATCTCTTGGCACAAAGTCTCGTCTCGCGGGACATGAAAGTGTCTCTCTGCAATAGTCACGTCTCGTCCCAGGCTAAAAAAGTCTTGTCTCATCACAGGATTTTTTTTATTATAATAGAGAGAAAAGTCTTTTGAAAAGATGAAAATGGTGACAAAGACCATAAGTTAGGACAATTCTTCAAAGGTACAACACAAAAAAACAACATTCAGATGGGTCTGAGGACTGTGCAGGCACTGTAGCCCTCAATGGACTGAGTACAACCTTCCCAATCCATTTTTGAGTTAAGGGGGCTGAAGACTGTCTCACTGGGTTTGGGCAAAAGGCTGACAACAGACCTGGACAGGACACTAGTCCATCACAGGGACTACTCTGAGTCACACACACACACACAGATTTGACAATTAACCCCAAAAATAACTTTTGTAATTAATTTCTTCTTTGCTTGAGCTTGTCATTTTCATGAAATGGCACTTGCAAAGCTGTTCAGTTATGAAAAATGTTAGGGAATAACAGAAGTGACAGGCAAACTTTACTACAGTGACAGACCATTATGGACATCAGGTGAATGTGACACTCTGATAGTAAATTATAAGGTGACCAGATCTTCCTCAGTTGTTTAATGCTTGCTTTATCTTATCATCTTCAGAGACAGATCAAGGCATGAGAAAAAAAAAATGAAACACTTTCATAAATAAACACGTGGGATTCCACACGGTACTTGACGTGGAAAGAATGAAATGGCAGAACTGCTTCTTGGCCCTCCTTGTGGTGCTGTTCAAATTGAACACAAGTTCTTAAACAAGCTTTCCTCATTGGTTTTTGACCAGGCTACTAAATATCCAACCTGTGTTTGACGTTAATCTGCATCCAGCCCTGCATGAAGGCCCACCAACCTGCAGGGAAAAACCTGGGGGTTGGTGGCAGAATTGGCACTCCAGCCACCATAAAAAACCTCCCACTGGTCCATTCCATCTGAACTAGTGTGGTGCTGAGGTGTCACCCGTCGCATGGCTGCACTCGGGTCCTAACCTGGGGTCCTGAGGTGGTTTGTCATGTGGTGGGTGCGGCAATGCACTGTATCAGCGCCTGCTCCTAACCTCTCTGTCTCTCTACTAAATATACAGGGGTTGGCAACCTACGGCACGGCATGCAGAACGATTTCCAATGGCACTCTAACTGAATTGAAATATAGTAAAAAAAAATTACAGTTTAATTACAGTGCATGCGTTCGTGCCATCACCTACGTTTTGTGCATGTGACTCAAACATAAAAGGGAAACTGTATGTTCAGTGCAGGCCGTGGTATGTCAAAACAAATGTCTTGTTATTATTAAGTAACTACTCTGAGGAGATACGGTCTGATCATCTGCTGGCTTGCTGCTGGCGAGCTGCGTGTTCTGCTTGTCGTGCTGCGCGTTCATCATTTAAAAGCCTGTACAGCAGCTGTCCTTTTGTCTCACTGCCTTGTCTCACGTGACGTTAAAGTGTCTCTGCGAGAAAATCACATATCGTCTCCTTCCAAGCCTTCCAAGATTTTTTTTATAATAGAGAGATATACTGTCCTAAAATTACTCATAAAAGACAAAAATTTGATGTTCACTCTTTTCAAGTCTCTTGGACGAATGAATATGGATTAGTACAATAAAAGGATTGCTGTGTTTTGCGTTATGCTGTGAAAGTGTTGTGTGTAAAGTCAAGTGTACAAAGACATTATCAAACTAAACATCAGTCCACGTTTAAACACACTGATGAGTTTAAGAAACAAATTACTTATTTTAGTCAAATAATTGGAACCAAAAATAAAGCCACTGAATGTAGTTATACAATTGCTTCACATTAATGGATTAATAGCTCTGATTAATGATAAAGAGTGGTGAATCATATTAGAATTCTTGATCATTTTTTCTTATTCAAACTATGTATTTTGTATTGAAAAAACTTGTTATTTATAATTTGTAATACAATTTTTAAGAAACGTGGTGAAAGTTAAAATTTGTCAAAACATTCTTTTCACATGTGATCCTATATATTTTAAAATACTGAATGACCAATAATATAAGATCCGGTTATAATGGGCTTCAAAAGTATGCCCATTATAACTGAACCAATTTTGATAATATACTGTATATAACAAAATTGGTAGAATTATGTTGGCACGTGGAATAACATTGTAATCTACAGTAGGTTAGGCACGACATCGCTGAAAGGTTGCCAACCCCTGCTCTATTATATCAACGGTGAGAGTATCAGGGTATGGGGGTTCCCCGTTGGAGTTTTGTACACGCCATTCTTAACATATTATGACACTGTTAACAATGTTTTATTAGATGGGCAGCCTGTTAAAACTGGGACATTTTGATATTCTTCAGTTATTTATCGTGATGCATAGCCTGAAATCAAAACTGGGATGTTTGGTCACCCTAGTAAATTATAATGTCAGTGAAATAGTGAATCATTATAATCTGCAGATTATGGAGCTGTGAGGTTGGTTTAGGTTAGTGAATGTTTATGTGCTCTGTGCACAGTGGTTTAAACCCCACTGGGCACTTCATTTATATCTTGAAAACCCTTTGTTTTACTTTGTTTTACTTTTACAGTTGGGAAGATCATTTAGCTTATGTGTTTATGACTAAAAGTATTAGGAAGAGTGAGATGCTGATGAATTGGATCTCATGGGCTTGTGCTCAAGCTGGGAAGATTTCATAAAGCAGAAACAACTTACCAATGTTGAGGTTTGTGTGTGCGGCCAACTGGACTTGCCAAAAGTATATTGTCATCCCTCATGTATTCAGGCACTCAGTGACAGCGACTTTCTACATGTGCACGCCGACTGGTGGTGTGTCATTAACTTGTATTGGGGATCTGTTTAGATAGATAGATAGATAGATAGATAGATAGATAGATAGATAGATAGATAGATAGATAGATAGATAGATAGATAGATAGATAGATAGATAGATAGATAGATAGATAGATAGATAGATAGATAGATAGATAGATAGATAAATTTTTTTTTTTAAATTTTAAAATGACCTTTATTTTAAACAGTGACAAAAACATTAACAAAACAATATACACATTCAATTTACATAAAAAACCAAGCGTCATAATAAACAAGAGAGCCATACATCCGACCCCAACTACTCTCCTTTACACTCCTCCTACTCCACACATTAATAAGAACTTTAACAGTTAATCATTCATTATGACACAAAGACCACCTGTACTCCCCCTTTACACTCCTCCTACTCCTCACAATAATAACTACATGATGTTGATGCCCACCATTACTTTCTTGTTAGTCCCAGTTGAACACCAGTTCACCCCCCTCCACAGCACACAGTACTTGTCGTGCCCCCCACATATCGCTAAACATTTCTAAATTGTTTGTTAATTTATGGTACATGAAATCGAGGTTCAGTCTACTTTTGATTAAAATTAAAGAGCAGCAGAGCGTCAGTCCCCATGAGGTTCTTCTATTTATTTCTTCTTGTTTTTAAAATTGCCAACTTGGCCTGGCCTACGAGGAAATTTCCAATAACACATTTATTCTTATTGTTTTGGTAATAATTAATACCAAAGACAAAGCAAATAGTAGAGAACTTAAAACCAAATCCACCAAGAAGAAAGTCCAAGAACCTGAACAACGGCTTCAGCCGTTCACAGTGAATGAATAGATGAAAAATGGTTTCACTCACATTACAGAACGAGCACTGGTCAGTCTCTGAAAATTTAATTGTAAACAAAAACAAGTTTGTGGCTAAGGCCGAGTATGTTATCCTCCACTGCAGATCTCCAAGTCTTTTCTGCAATGGCAGTTTATAATAAGCTCTCCATGAAGGTGAGATGTTCTCAGAGACCTGCAGTTCCTTCCTCCATAGTGTGTCTGGTAACTCCTTCATTTGATTATAAAATGTCACTTTGACACACAGTTTATACAGTTCAAAGTCTTTCTCGACTAGAGTACCAAAACAGACATAGATAGATAGATAGATAGATAGATAGATAGATAGATAGATAGATAGATAGATAGATAGATAGATAGATAGATAGATAGATAGATAGATAGATAGATAGATAGATAGATAGATAGATAGATAGATAGAACGAACATTTATTTAAAAGAAATTCACAACAGTGCATAAGTGTGTATGAGGATCCTGCGATCAACCATCCGAAGCCACTTCTTGACTTATGCCCATTGAAAGCTTGAGCCCAGGTTGCCAGCCCTCAACCACTATTGGCAGGCCTGTCCAAAAATGTGGATGTGGCTTTAAAAGTTCAAAATACTCTAAAAGTCCCAAAATATAAAAGAGTGAATTCCTAGGGAGAAGAACTATAAAACGTCTGAATAGAAGGTGGACCAGCTTGATGTCACTGCTGAATTGTCACCCTGAGCCAGTATATCTGAGGTAGCAGAGCCCTTTAGTGGTTGATGCTTGGCTGACGTTTAAAGAGTGCTTTATTCTCTGTAATTCTGAATTTATTGCTTCTTTCTTTGGGTTTTTTATTCTTAGATTACAGATTTGCTGTGGGTTGCTTTTTTAGACATAACGTTTTGCCATTTTTGTACTACTTTTGGTCTTTGTAAATAATTCTGTTTTTATTAAAGATTCTTGGTGAATGTACTTCTCAAGCCAAAGATTTTTACTATTTTCCTTTCCTTTTGTAATGATTACTCAGTAAGGAAGGAGTTTTAAATAGGATGGAATTGGGAGATGTAACAGTGAGAAAGATATTAGGTTGAAACCAGGAGGATGAGAATGAAATAAACAATGACCAGTATGTGAGACTGTGGCAGACAGCTGGGGGCTTATGCCCAGCTGGGACGTCCGCAAGGACTGGGAGAGGGTCCATACCTCCCCTGGTCTATGAGAGGGCAGTCGCCCTGGTCTGTATGGGGGCCACGGGAACCAAGCATGGAACCTCAACCCTATTGGGGCCCATGGCCACCACAAGGGCACACCAGGAGGAGTGGAAAGCCCCGGATGTCAGCACTTCCGCCACACCCGGAAGTGCTGCCATAAGGAATTCCAGGGACACCTGGAGTGCTACCGGGTGCTCATGCGGCACTTCTGCCACACTGGGAAGTGCCACCGGAAGACCGTCACAGAGCACCTGGAGCTCATCCGGGTGGCTATAAAAGAGGCCGCCTCCCTCGAGCAGAAGAGCTGGAGTTGGGAGGAAGAAGACAAAGCTTGGGAGGAGAGGAGTAAAGGCAGCAGAAGGAAGTCCCAGGGAGCAAGAGACGGACTTTTGAAGGGTGTTTGGTGCATGGGCACTGTGTTGTGTGCTTAAAGCTGTTATTAAACGTGTGTGTATTCGGGACATTCTGTGTCTTGTCTGTTTGTGGCCGGGCTGGACTACCACACAAGACTAAGTCATAAATGGAGGGACGTAATGAAGGATTCAAAAGCTAAAATATTTCACAGAGGCTAAGCCAAAATGCAAAACACAAAGAACAGAAAACACTTCGATCTTTCAATAATGATGACACTATTGCCTTTTGAATTAGTCACAAACTCATACCGTAAAGGGTTGTATGGCGCTAACCTTTATATCATTGTGGTAATTTTATCACACGTTACTCACCTGGCAAACCTGCATCACAAACAGCAAACAATAGCAGCACGTCAGGAAGACATATTTCAAAATTAACATCTTAAAAAACATCCTCAATCAAAAACTCCATGATCTATAAACACCCACAAAACACTATTATTTTTAAAGGCCAAGGAACAGGCTGTAAAAAAAATAAATGAATTAAAATAAAAAGCAAAGTCCGGATCATAATGACATCCTTGAGAGGCATTTTGATATATCATGGGGCATTTTAGTTAAATCTGAAATAAAATTTCCTTTTTGGGTCTGTATAGACCGAAGCCTACCTATTTTGGGGTCAGGCCATCTTGACTGAGGCCTTTTTTTGTGTAGGCTATTGAGGGCCCGGAGTCTTTTACAGGCCTCATGCCACCTTATGTGCTGCTCATCATAACACTGTCTAATTAGGGGCCTCACCCCCTTGGGTTCCATTTCCAAAGACGCAAATAAGAAACAATAAAGCAAACTATTACAAGATTTAAATAAGACACTTATCAATAAACAACTAAATTCCAAAGGAAAAATAAACCTAAACATAAATATGTAAATGAAATTAGCATAGAAAAATATAATTAAAGGTGAAATAAAGCAAAACTTTGAAACAGAGCACCAGTGTGATCCTGACAAGTTTTCAAATTTGGAACCCATGCAGGTTAAAGTGGCTCCCTAAGGGTCACAGGTAGGCGTTGAGCCAGCATTCTCGTGGTCTAAGCCCAAACACTGCACTGCCTACCTCACCCTGCACTCAGCACAACCCAACCATGTGCCCGTTTTCTCCCTTTTTCTTCAAAGGTCCACAACATCCAAGCAGCCCTCACTGCCTGTGCCACTCAACTTAATATTCCGGCGCTTCCTCTCAACTGCTGTGCCCGACTATTCCGACTCACTCCTAACTTGTCGACAATGAACAGCCCTAATGTGTAATTACATTATTTGGGTGGAATATTTGTCATAGTAGCATAGGGCAGTTAATGGTGCATAGTGAGAAGAAGGCAGGTTCAGGGTGGAGAAAAGCTGTTGGAGGAGGTGGAACCATGACCCTGGTGGCAGAACGGCAGATGTGATGCCGGGAAGCAGGGATAAAAAGTGTCAGCTGAGGTACTGGGGGCGTGAAAGGTATCTTACAAGGGCACTGATGATAAGAAATAAATTACTTGCATAACAGACTGGAAGAACTCTGGAGTTGTTTATTTCTACCTAGCAGATCTATGCCAACCGGCAGAGGATCTTTGTAGATTTTAATTATTTGTAACCTAACTTAACCGAGTTCTTATGGGATGGCTGTTGAAATCAACAGTAACCACCCTGTAGTATAACAGAACCCTTCAAGGGAAATATCATTATATACTTATTTGGCTGACGCCTTTATCAAAGAATGAGATTCAATTGGTAACATTTTATTTGTTTTTACCATTTGGAGCCCAGACAGGTGAAGTGACACCCTGGAGAGCTTTTGTTTCTTTATTACTTGTGTTTCATTTTTAACTGGTCACTGGCTAAAAAAACAGGGCCCAAGTAGAACCTAAGTGCAGCCGTTTAAAGCTAAAATAGGTAATTAAGGGTTCTGAATTGCAACAAGCAAGTTAACTACAATTCATCTCGAAAATGTGTAAATTGGTTCTAATTAAGAAATTGGGTAAAATGAAAACCAGCAGCCACCATGGCTCTCCAGGACCGTCAATGTGGATCACTGAGTTAAACCTTTGGCTGAAGGTGCATTTCCTCCTCCAAGTTTCAGATAGAATACCCAAATGACGTCTTGCTCAATCTTAATTCTGTTCTGCTACCCTGGTTCTGACCTTGTGCTTACAAATATTTGACCATGAATTTTTTATTTCTCATTTTTGGTTTGTCGATCTCCCAGATTTTAGCCTGTTGCTTCTCCCAGTCTGGTCGCAAGTTCTCATCAGCTTAACCATTAAACTGCCACATACTTGGGGGTGGGGGGGGTGGGGGTAATGCACCCCCAGAGGCCAAATGAGATGTCACAATTCACCAAGAAAAAATGAAATTTTAATGGAACACATATTTTTTTCATGCAAAGAGCATCACAATTATTGCAACACTGATCATTTTACACACTGCCAATGAACCGTAAAAACTATAAAAAAACCTACTATTAGTCTATTATTATATGTAGAAGGTGGAACTGACGTCATTGATGAAATTCAGTAAATCACTGAGCCAACTGCGCTTGAACTGGCTGCACGCAAGCACACAGAGGCCAACACTGATGCTGGCAGGCCAGTCTAGTGCAGCGCGTGAATCCCAGGGACAGTGATGCTGATTCGCTAGGGGGGCACCAGTGGTCATGAGCTGGCTGCTCAACCAATATACGGCACTGACTGATCAGCTCCGGTGTGCTGGCAAATTGCACTGGGAACTGACTATAGCCGACTGCTGCATTCAACGAGTATACATCACCAAAAATACTTGGCACCGGCGTGCTGGCAAATTACATTGGGAACCCATTATAGCCGGTTGCGATGGTTTAAGGGTTAAAACAAGGGGCTGCATCACTAGGTGGCCCTGCCTCCTTGGGCTTCACATGAAAAAGACAGGGCAGATAACAAATAAAAAAAAACAATACTGCAACAAAGGAAATCATATTACTCCACAAACAACAAAGACAGAACAAAACCAAAGTCAGAATGAACATAAAATGAAATATTATATTTAAAAAAATAATTAAAAGACTACTGCGGTGGGTTGGCACCCTGCCCAGGATTGGTTCCTGCCTTGTGCCCTGTGTTGGCTGGGTTTGGCTCCAGCAGACCCCCCGTCTCCCTGTATTCGGATTCAGCGGGTTGGAAAATGGATGGATGGATAAAAAGACTAAATATATTTAAATCCAGGGCAACCAGTCTGTTTGAAACATAACACACAAAGAACTCTATATAAGTAAAAGGAAGAGGCTCTTGAGCTGAGGATTAAACTTTGACTATAGCATAGCACTTTAGCCTACATTTGTCATTTTAATTATTTGGAATGTATTCACTTTGCTTATTTTCTTGATATTTTTTTTGTACACATTGTATTCTGGCTGCCACACTTTGATGAGTTTTGACCATTGTTTTGTTTCGGATTTTCAGTTTTCATTATGATTGGCTATTTATGCTAGCGGAGAGGTGACTCTAATCAAATGGCCACTGATTGTCGTTGTGTTGTCTCTGAGTGTCACTTTAGTTTATGGCCATCTAACACTAACCAACAGATCTGTTGGCTCATCATCATTTCTGGAGCCTGCAAATAACAAATCACCGGCAAAGTTCATCTCATTATGGTCTCCTTTCTCTCAGCGTGTTTGCCATGCTGTGAAAATGTTCAAATATTTATCTGTTTACAGACCGCTGCACTTTGCACTAATTGGCCCCAGGAAATCTCCCTGTCACCTTAAAGATCTAACTGGCGTTGTTTTTTTCTCGTTACATTTTTGTTATCTGTGCTCAAGCCTTTCGAGTTGGGCTTCTCCAGGTTCACCCTTTAGTCGTCAGGCTCATGTGCCTGAAAGCCGTCTTCTAACTGTAACAAGTTAAAGAATGCATACATGGCGTAACGTTAGGGGACATTGTCGGGAGTGGCTGTTGGATTTGTAGAAGTCAGGAACTGAAAATAAGCTGTCTCGGGGTAACTCGATGAGTAATTGAGATTGCACAGAAATGTTCTTTTTTTATAAGATTTATAATTTTGTTTACTTTCGGTATGACCTGAAGCAGTAGGAGAAGTGAGCTGGTGTTGCTGAGGCCATGATGATTTGCGACTCTGCTGCCGTTTGCTTAACTTGTACTGGGGATGTGACTATCAGATATGTAAAAGAGGAAAACCTGAACAGCAGGTCAAGGAAAGAGCAAAGACAGTCAATCTGTTATTGAGGCTGCACAGAATGTTTCTTTATTTGTAGACAGACTATTTCAAATATTTCACCAATGCTTATTATATTTTATAACACACTCTATTTAAAATATCTCAAGAAAAATTTTACAACAAATTTCCTCAGACTAAGTGTACAAATAACAACAAAATCAATCCATTACGAGATGTGTTGTTTCATGTGAGCAGACGGACGGACATGACAATGACATCATGTGCATTTTGCTGTTTGCACAAACACTTCTAAAAATGTAACAAATTTAGTTATACTTTCTATTGATAGACTGATAAGACAGATAAAATAAATGAACAAATTTACATTACTTGCCCCCAAGGGGAAATTAAGCTTTTCACAAACACTTTTGCAACAAACAAACAACAATGGCCTTGCAAAAAGTTCTTGCTAAATATAAAAGAGCACTCCCAGTGAGCCACTATATAGCTGTAGGAATGAAGGATCCCAGTAGCATTTCTTGACACACTTTTGTTAAATAATTTGTTGGCTATAAGATCTCAGTGTCACAGAGAGGATGCGCAACATTGTTCATAACGGCTGGCATCAGTTTCATCTTCATTGTCTATTCCACTACTACCTCCAGCAGGTCCAGAATGCGTCCCGTTACTGAGTCTGCCCTTTTTTATTATCTTACTGATTCAGTTGGCAACTCCTGAGGGGATATTACTAGCTTGTCACACTGCACAATGTAGAAAATCACAGTGGCTACCACAGGGTGATAGAACTTGTAAACCTCATTAAAGGAGCATGGTCTCCTAAGTAAAAGTGTCTGCTCTGCCCTTTCTCTTCTTGCGGCCAGTCCATTCTGTTATCGATGTGCACTCCCAAGTGCACCACATCCACTTCCACCTGAATACTGACCAGGCATAGAGGCTCATTGATGCAGTAAAAGTCAGTAACCTTATATGCAACCTTATATTAACTTTCAATAACTCCTTGGTTTTGCTGCTGCTGCAGACAGATAGATAGATAGATAGATAGATAGATAGATAGATAGATAGATAGATAGATAGATAGATAGATAGATAGATAGATAGATAGATAGATAGATAGATAGATAGATAGATAGTTCTCCCCCTGAGTCCTACACCTTGTCTCATCCCCCTTATCAATACAACCCATTCGTGCAGAATCACCTGAGAATTTCCAGTCTGTTTCAGTCTTCTTGTCAATTTCATGTTCCCTCCTTCCATCGCTCATGAACAAGATCTCGCAATACCTGAACTCTCCTGCTCATCAAGAGAGAGAAATCCACACGTTTTTCAAGAGAGGACAATGACCACGGGCTTAGAGGTGCTAATCCTCATCCTTGCTACTTCCCACTCGGTTGTAAAGTGCTCAAGTGCGTACTGAAGGTCTCAGTCAGAAGCGACAACAATGTTACCCCCAAGCTTCTACAGCTGAACACCCCCTACATCCTTGACTGCATGTTGATATCCTGTCCATGGGCATCTCAAACGAGAACACTGACAAGGCACAGCCTTGATGGGGCATGATACCCACAGTGAATGAAATTGGCGTAACTCCAAGTATTTGGACATAACTCCCATTTAGTTCATGTATGGAATGAATACACAATTCATTTTAATAAATTATATTTCCTTTTTTCTATTATTGGACTCATCATTTCTTAACCCTTTCGGTGAGTTGACATTTGACAGAACCGCTCTGGAGAAAGCACTTCCACCCTCCTTGCTGTTGAAACTCTACTGTGAATATTGGAGGCCACTTCATCTCCTTCTCCTCCTCCTCCTTCTTGCCTTGGTCACAGCCAGTCATTTCCACACTTGGGGACATTTTTAATGTCCTCCCTCCTTGGTTCAAACACCCTATCCCTTCCACCTCCTACTTTTTCCATTTGAAACTGAGATCTATGCTCAGAGTGTGTGGAGTCCCCCTCTCTTCTCTTCCATTTCATCACTTGTGCCTGTTTGCTTTGGCCCTCTCTCTCCAAAGTCCTTCCTCTGTCTGGCTTCTAATCTCTCCTCTGTAAATTTTCTCTTTCAGTGCTCTCCATATTATCAAATTACCTGAAGCAACTTCCTCCAAGTCCTGCGGTGGGTTGGCACCCTGCCCAGGATTGTTTCCTGCCTTGTGCCCTGTGTTGGCTGGGATTGGCTCCAGCAGACCCCCGTGACCCTGTGTTCGGATTCAGCGGGTTGGAAAATGGATGGATGGATGGAACTTCCTCCAATACACTGAACCGTTCTGGTATTTCACCTCCGAAACCACCCAAAAGTGTTCCAAACATCAGATTATTCCATACACTCAACGATGTCACTTCATGAGGCCCTTTTTGTCATCTTTTTCTCTGTTCAACTCCCTGGCACCTTCCAGTTCATGTTCTAGAAATGCTCCCCAGCTGCTGCCTTCTGGTGCTTTGTGGCCAAATCTCCCTCTACAATCCATCCCCCCCCCCTCATTGCCCTGTTCCCTCAAGTCCTCCTCCTCCTCCTCCTTCTCCTCCTGGACCATTTTTCGCTCTTCGCTTTCTCTTTGTCTCTCAGCAGAGTCTTCTCATGACTGCTATCATCGCAGCTGAGTAGCTTTTAGTCTCCCGCTGGAAATTTCCAGGCCCCGCTACTCCTTCAGTCTGGAAGTCTTCATTCTGTAATCTTGTCTTTTCTTGAACTCTCGGAGTCCTGGATCAACAACTCCTCCAGCTCCACTACCCAAACTGGCTTCAAGCTGTGCAGTCACTCAAGGGCTGCACTTTCTCTTTGCCACCCTTTTTTTATTTTTTCAAATCTTCCTTCTCTCTTTTGCCCTGCACTGTAAATATGTAGGCTGAGTCAGTCAGTCATTTTCTAACCTGCTTAGTCCTGAACAGGGTCGCGGGGGTCTTCAGGAGCCCATCCCATCTAGCATAGGTTGCAAAGCAGGAACAAACCCTGGACAAGGCGCCGGTCCATCGCAGGGCATGTGGGCTGAGTGAGCCCATTTTTTTCCTCTGTTGTCTCCTTTTTAATTTTGTTTCTTTGGGTTTTGTTTTTCTGAAAATAATTTATTGGCGAGTCCATATTTCATTTATATGTTCATAAGAGTTACTTCTTTATGCTTTGAAATCACTTTAGTTTTCTTTGGATGGCCCCTTCAGACTCACCAGAGCGAGAAAACCCCCACATATGAAATGACGTTTAACTCGTCTTAATGTTTGGTTATGCAAGAGGTCAAACGTTTTGGGGTTCTCCCCGCTGGCCCCTCATTTTTAGGACATTTTTGGGACATATTTTGTGGAAGAAATCACCCTTAAGATACAATGTAAATGTAGCCCGTCTACTCCAACTGTGTGTAGAAAGGGGTCCTGAGTTCTTTACTCCAATTCCTAATTTACTATAACGCCAATTACTTTAATATTTTGAGTCTCGGGTCACTGTAAATAAAACCTTATTACTTAAGTATAGCAATACACAGGTCAGGTAATAACAAATAAATAAAGGTAGTTACCCATTAACATTTGTTCCCAAACCAATAGTTTATGCTACACATAAAAATATAATAAAACACCAAGAAACTGGGTTATAAAAAAAATAATAAACTCCCCCGTTTAATTATAAACCACCAAAACACAATTAATAGAACTGGAAATAATCAGGAATTCTCTTTTACCTAAACAAATAATCATAAATTATATTACACCGTTATAATAAAATAAAAACACATTCAGTCTTGTCAAACTTGTATTAAAACAAAACGTTGCAGGCCTGATTCGGTGCTTGTGAGCGTTGAGATCAAAAACTTAGCGGTCGATTCACTCCACCAGGAGCAACAAATAAAATGAAAGTGGTACCTTACTTTACGATAGTGGTATCAGTCCAACAAATCCTCCTAATCCCTCTGTTTCTGTCCGTGAGCCGGGAACCGCCGCTGAGCGAATCCTAAAGCGTCTCCGTCTCCAAATAAGCGATCGTCCATTAGAAGCGCGTTGAGCTGAGTTAGCTGCTGCCTCTGTCGGTTCACGCTGCTACTTCCCCGAGCTGAATTAACGATTGGTTCTTCGCCGGATAGACACTGCGAACATCTGATTGAAATTCTCAGTCTATATCAGCAGTTCGCACTCCTGTAAATTATCTTGCTGATAATCTGCAATTTGCCTCCCAAACTTTTCGCTACACCACCTTGGCGTCACGCTCTTTTCTCTCTCGCCCGTTCTCTCCTACCGCCCGTTCTTGCACTCACTTCCATTTCTTTACAGCATCCGGTTATCAAAATTAAAGTCGCATAACCACATAAAATAAATACTACTCTAAAATTAACAGTTAAAAACACAAACATTTTTACATCAGTAACTTATTTACATCAATCACTTATTATTGCAAATTTCTACCTGGGCTACATAAACCAATAAGTATCTTTAGCAAAAATGTTCAGAAGAACTTGAAGTTGTGCAGGCCACATCAGCTGACAGTAATGGAATACAAAGGGCCGAAGTTACACCTTTTCACCTCAGCAACACACTGGAACAGTGTGGGGTTTTTTACAAAATTTCAAAAACATGGGGATCGGTAATAAATGCACAGTGAGTGTCATTGTATGCTCTTTCCAAATTACAGATCGTGAATATGGTATAATCTTAATACATAATTCGCCTGCCTACTCACTCACTCACTCACTCACTCACTCACTCACTCACTCACTCACTCACTCACTCACTCACTCACATCCGTCCGAAGCCGAATGTGCAGTCGCCTTCTGCGCAGCTACCCGAAAAACCTTACGAGACCGACATCCATCCCCAACATCACGGCAGGCAGTGGATTTACGGCCGCAAAAATTCAAAGAGAAAGGCGACTTCGATTAAAGCTCGAGGCCTAATTATGCATTCATTCAATACACCTATATCAGTTTGTGGTACTTATACTTATTACTATTCCATATTGTACTGGAACATTCATCATTCAATATTATACTATAGGCCTGGAAAATTAATCAACTAACAGTACAAGCCTGTACAGTAATGAGTAAAGCGGACTACAATCATTACAAAACAACTTCTTCGTTACTTATCATTTGTTCTTCATACACTGCTGACACAAACTCGTGCCCGTTTCATCTTACATTGTCGAAACGGGCTCTTTGTCTAGTTTTTAATAATTGTGTCTTCACTGGTGGTCCTAGCCCTCTAAAAGCCATTCTCAGAAATTTATAAGATGACAACTTTCAAACACAGGCACGTGGGTTATCGCTTTAGACTATTTCAAGGACACTGATTACAAATATGATGCTGTTTTTGATTTTCAATCCTAAGGGATGAAGCCCTTGTAATAACAAAACAGACAATTATAAAGGGTCTAGGGCACCTCAGAGGTGAACCCCGTATATTGAAAGAGCACAAAAAAAACGTGTGTTCAGCACAAATTACTTGAATCTTCTTTGCAAGTTCATGGAGTCTCTTCAATATGGCTGCTCTTCCGGTTTTGACGGTTTCTGGGAGAAAGAGGCGGGTCCAGGTGGAGTGACCCCAGAAGTGACGTCACGCTTGGAGGCACATCAGTCTTCCTTCCTGCAGAGGGGAAAGAAGAAGAGAAATCGTTACTTCCTAGCGCCCTCGTGTGTTCTGGTGGAGTAGTGCAATTAACCAAGCCCTTAAGTTGTTCCCCAAGCACACGCGTGTGACACCCTTTATGGGCCTCTATCAGAGGGTGAAGGATGACACATTTTTATGTCAGTCAGGAGTATTTAGACTTCCAACATTTAAACTGAAGCTCACATTTTAATATTTCAAATATCTAATGCAGCTATTCTTGTTTATTATGTACTTCTACCTCATGACGTAAAAACAATGACATTTCTTATGAACACCCCAGGTTAGATCACTTATAGTAATTTAGACTATTTTCATTCAATTACTGAAATGTTTATCACTAAATTAGCAGTGTTCTTGGTTCAAACCCTGACCCTCACACTTCTATGTCAGTGTGGAGTTTGGATGTTGTCCGCATGTTCACATGGGATGTCTGCCACAGCCAACGTTGTGCTCTTAAGGTGATTTGTGATTCTAAATTGCCCCAGCCTGAGGGACTGCTCTCCGCAGTGGGCTGGCACCCCATCCAGGCTACTGGCATTGGCTCTGTACAACCCTGTCTTGGTATAAGTAGAATAGAAAATGAATGAATGAATAAATAAATGATGAATGGTTATTTACGCAGTGGCACAGCGGTTAGCTCTGCTGCTCATCTCACCCCTCTTGGGAGCCGTTATCGATTGCCTGCCTGGAGTTTGCAGATTCTCTCCGTATCCATTTGGGTTTTTCCTTGGTGTGTTTTGGTTTTCCAGATTTTCTGCCCAAATCCCATAATCTGGGCATGTTAGTTTAATGGGGCATGCTATTGCATATGGGCCCAGTGTCACTGGGTATAGTTAAGTGTGTGAGAGTCCAAGGTAGGATCCTGCCTTCCATTCAATAATAGGCCCTCGTTTTCTATGACTTTGTTATGGAGATTTAAAACACAGGGTGGTGCTGAATGTAGAACTTCTGTTGCACACTATTTTGAACTTAGCTGATTTTATTTATGTCCTTCCATTTTATTGATGTTAATATTTTTATTATTATGTCAATGATGCCATCAGAACATCAGATTAGTTGTTATACTGTCCATCCATCCATCCATCCTCTTCCGCTTATCCGAGGTCGGGTCGTGGGGGCAGCAGCTTGAGCACAGATGCCCAGACTTCCCTCTCCCCGGCCACTTCTTCTAGCTCTTCCGGGAGAATCCCGAGGCGTTCCCAGGCCAGCCGGGAGACATAGTCCCTCCAGCGTGTCCTGGGTCTTCCCTGGGGCCTCCTCCCGGTTGGACGTGCCTGGAACACCTCACCAGGGAGGCGTCCAGGAGGCATCCTGATCAGATGCCCGAGCCACCTCATCTGACTCCTCTCGATGCGGAGGAGCAGCGGCTCTACTCTGAGCCCCTCCCGGATGACTGAGCTTCTCACCCTATCTTTAAAGGAGAGCCCAGACACCCTGCGGAGGAAACTCATTTCAGCCGCTTGTATTCGCGATCTCGTTCTTTCGGTCACTACCCATAGCTCATGACCATAGGTGAGGGTAGGAACATAGATCGACCGGTAAATTGAGAGCTTTGCCTTATGGCTCAGCTCCTTTTTCACCATGACAGATCGATGCAGAGCCCGCATCACTGCGGACGCTGCACCGATCCGCCTGTCGATCTCACGCTCCATTCTTCCCTCACTCGTGAACAAGACCCCGAGATACTTGAACTCCTCCACTTGGGGCAGGATCTCGCTCCCAACCCTGAGAGGGCACTCCACTCTTTTCCGGCTGAGGACCATGGTCTCGGATTTGGAGGTGCTGATTCCCATCCCAGCTGCTTCACACTCAGCTGCGAACCAATCCAGAGAGAGCTGAAGATCACGGCCTGATGAAGCAAACAGGACAACATCATCTGCAAAAAGCAGTGACCCAATCCTGAGTCCACCAAACCGGACCCCCTCAACACCCTGGCTGCGCCTAGAAATTCTGTCCATAAAAGTTATGAACAGAATCGGTGACAAAGGGCAGCCCTGGCGGAGTCCAACTCTCACTGGAAACGGGTTCGACTTACTGTCGGCAATGCGGACCAAGCTCTGACACCGATCGTACAGGGACCGAACAGCCCTTATCAGGGGGTCCGGTACTCCATACTCCCGGAGCACCCCCCACAGGATTCCCCGAGGGACACGGTCGAACGCCTTTTCCAAGTCCACAAAACACATGTAGACTGGTTGGGCGAACTCCCATGCACCCTCCAGGACCCTGATAAGGGTGTAGATCTGGTCCACTGTTCCGCGACCAGGACGAAAACCACACTGTTCCTCCTGAATCCGAGGTTCGACTATCCGACGGACCCTCCTCTCCAGAACCCCTGAATAGACTTTTCCAGGGAGGCTGAGGAGTGTGCTCCCTCTGTAGTTGAAACACACCCTCCGGTCCCCCTTCTTAAAGAGGGGGACCACCACCCCGGTCTGCCAATCCAGAGGCACTGTCCCTGATGTCCATGCGATGTTGCAGAGGCGTGTCAACCAAGACAGCCCTACAACATCCAGAGCCTTTAGGAACTCCGGGCGTATCTGATCCACCCCCGGGGCCATGCCACCAAGGAGTTTTTTGACCACCTCGATGACCTCAGTCCCAAAGATGGGGGAGCCCACCTCTGAGTCCCCAGGCTCTGCTTCCTCATTGGAAGGCATGTTATTGGGATTGAGGAGGTCTTCGAAGTACTCCCCCCACCGACCCACGACGTCCCGAGTCGAGGTCAGCAGCGCACCATCCCCACCATATACAGTGTTGACACTGCACTACTTCCCCCTCCTGAGACGACGGATGGTGGACCAGAATCTCCTCGAAGCCGTCCGAAAGTCATTCTCCATGGCCTCCCCAAACTCCTCCCATGCCTGAGTTTTTGCCTCAGCAACCACCGAAGCCGCATTCCGCTTGGCCTGCCGGTACCTATCAGCTGCTTCCAGAGTCCCACAGGACAAAAGGGACCAGTAGGATTCCTTCTTCAGCTTGACGGCATCCCTCACCGCCGGTGTCCACCAACGGGTTCGAGGATTGCCGCCACGACAGGCACCGACCACCTTACGGCCACAGCTCCGGTCAGCCGCCTCAACAATAGAGGCACGGAACATGGCCCATTCGGACTCAATGTCCCCCACCTCCCTCGGGATGTGGTCGAAGTTCTGCCAGAGGTGGGAGTTGAAGCTACTTCTGAAAGGGGGCTCTGCCAGACGTTCCCAGCAGACCCTTACAACACGTTTGGGCCTACCAGGCCTGACCGCCATCCTCCCCCACCATCGAAGCCAACTCACCACCAGGTGGTGATCAGTTGACAGCTCCGCCCCTCTCTTCACCCGAGTGTCCAAGACATGTGGCCGCAAGTCCGACGACACGACCACAAAGTCGATCATCGAACTGAGGCCTAGGGTGTCCTGGTGCCAAAGTGCACATATGAACACCCCTATGCTTGAACATGGTGTTCGTTATGGACAATCCGTGACGAGCACAGAAGTCCAATAACAAAACACCGCTTGGGTTCAGATCAGGGGGGCCATTCCTCCCAATCACGCCCTTCCAGGTCTCACTGTCATTGCCCACGTGAGCATTGAAGTCTCCCAGCAGAACGAGGAGTCCCCAGAAGGTATGCCCTCTAGCACCCCCTCCAGGGACTCCAAAAAGGGTGGGTACTCCGAACTGCTGTTCGGTGCATACGCACAAACAACAGTTAGGACCCGTCCCCCCACCCGAAGGCGAAGGGAGGCTACCCTCTTGTACACTGGGGTTAAACCCCAATGTACAGGCTCCAAGTCGGGGGGCAATAAGTATACCCACACCCGCTCGGCGCCTCTCACCGGGGTCAACTCCAGAGTGGTAGAGAGTCCAGCCCCTCTCAAGGAGATTGGTTCCAGAGTCCAAGCTGTGTGTCGAGGTGAGCCCGACTATATCTAGCCAGAACCTCTCAACCTCATGCACTAGCTCAGGCTCCTTCCCCTTCAGAGAGGTGACATTCCACGTCCCAAGAGCCAGCTTCTATAGCCGAGGATCGGACCACCAAGGTCCCCGCCTTCGGCCACCACCCAACTCACACTGCACCCGACCTCCTTGTCCCCTCCCATAGGTGGTGAGCCCATGGGAAGGGGGACCCACGTTGCCTCTACGGGCTGTGCCCGGCCGAGCCCCATGGGTGCAGGCCCGGCCACCAGGCGCTCGCCATCAAGCCCCACCTCCAGGCCTGGCTCCAGAGGGGGGCCCCAGTGATCCGCGTCCGGGCAAGGGAAAACGCCGTCCAAAATTTTTATTAGTCATAGGAGGATTGTTTAACCGCTCTTTGTCTCATCCCTCACCTAGGACCAGTTTGCCTTGGGTGGCCCTACCAGGGGCATAAAGCCCCGGACAACAGAGCTCCTAGGATCATTGGGACACGCAAACCCCTCCACCACGGTAAGGTGGCGGTTCGAGGAGGGGTTGTTATACTGTTATTATTATATTTGCAGGAAAAACACAACTCCGGGATGCTGGTCTAAAAGGGAGTTTCAAAGAAAAAGCCATATTTGAAAGTGGCAGATAAAAAGAAGAGATTATTCATTGTAAGCCATCCTAATTCAGGGTGTTCATAAGAAATGTAATGCTTTACCTCATGAGGTGAAAGGACATAATAAACAAGAACAGTTGCATCAGATGTTTCATATTTTAAAATATGTGCTTCAATTTAAATGTTTAAACTCTAAATAGCCTTGATTGCAACAGAAATTTGTCATTTTTCACCATCTGATCGATCTAAAATAAAAAAATAATGTCATATTCATAATCATTGACCTTGAAGTAAACTAAAAAGATACCCCACATACTTATGTTTGAAATTTGTCATACCTCACCTTCAGCGAGTGGCTTTTAGAGGTCTAGGACCACCTGTAAAAATCAAATATTAATAGCATGATCATATTTATGAACATCAGTCTTAAAACAGCATTAAACTACACTCCACCCTCCAATATTACCGATTCCCTTTGATGCCTCATCTGATCATTTTTGCTGAAAACACCCATAGCTTTACTGTTTATGATTAGAATGCAGTTTCTTGCACAGAACATATTAAGAATGCGGCAAAACTAATCAAAATGCTCCACAAGGGATGGGATTACGGAGAATGTCATGAAGTGGAGTTTTCCACATGGCAGGAGGGCTGTGAGGGCTTCTAATGGCTTCACTGGCCAGGCCAGGCCTCCATTGCCTTCCTGGAAAGGGCCTCGCCCCACTAGGTGTAATCCCAGGTCCACTGGCCTGCCTCGGACTTTGAAGGCTTAAAGGGGAAAAACTGTAAAAAAATAAATAAACTTAAATGTCTTAAAAATATAACAAAAATCCAGTAGGAGGAGGGATGATCATAAACCCGTGGCTTGTGTATATATATGTAAACAAATCTTTATAAATAAAAAAGATTTACTGACAATGACATAAAATAAACTGAGCAAGGAAAGGGCAAAAAGGGACTTGTCTAAAAGGTAAGCTACAGCAAATAAATCCAGTCCACCAAGCAGACAAATCCAACAAGAAAGCGAAAGATAAGAAAATAACAGCAAATCCAACCAGAACCCAATACTTACAGAAACTCCACAATAAACGAATGATCTTCTCAGCAGGCATATAGTCAGAGGGCGGATTTATGAGTCGTGATGTCAGCATCGCCCCACCTCCTGAGGCTCCACCCGCAAGAAGCATAAGCACAATTAAAGGGACAATAGATAATAAACTTATAATAAGAAAAAATTCACCAAAAAAAAACAAAATTGTGACAAAATAATAATACAGTAGACCCCCAAATAACAAAATAAAAACAAACCACATACTGTAAATGCATGCTAATCATTGAGAGTAAACCCTTGGACTGCAGAGAGGTGGATGACAAAGAATCTTTATAAAAGAAGGATTTATTAAAACATTACTTTGGTATTTTTCAAGTCAAAGTTCTTTCTTCACAATCATGGTTTATATTACTTTGTCTCATAAAGTTGCATTCTAAACCAAAGCATTTTTTATACATTTTTTAAAATACCTTGTCTGTTCTCTCCCCGTGTCTGCGTGGATTTCCTCCCACAGTCCAAAGATATGCAGGTTAGGTGGATTGGCGATTCTGAATTGGCCCTAGTGTGTGCTTGGTGTTTGTGTGTGTGTGTGTGTGTGTGCGTGTGTGTCCTGCGGTGGGTTGGCACCCTGCCCAGGATTGGTTCCTGCTTTGTGTCCTGTGTTGGCTGGGATTGGCTCCAGCAGACCCCCATGACCCTGTGTTTGGATTCACCAGGTTGGAAAATGGATGGATGGATGGATGGATGGATGTCTGTTCTTACAGCTTACAATTGGACTAAAGGGTACATGAGTCCACAATTTAGCTTTAACAAAATCAGAAAATATAACAAAAGGCACAAAAAGCAAAAAAACTAATTTGCATCAAAGGCTATCTACAGCAACAAAGTCCAAATACACAAATTCAGAAATCAAAACTGAAGTCAGAAGAAAAATTTCCTTAAATCCAAGAAAAGCATTAGAATGGCAAACCTCCACAAAAGAGACGCACAACTCCTCCAAAGCTCATTCGATCAGCTGCCAGGAACTCGCCTTCCCAGCCTGCCTTTTAAAGTCAGGGGGAAGTTCCTTAGCGATGAGGTAAGAGTGGCCCCGCCTCATGGGGATCCACCCACAAAACACAAGGAACATACAATGCATTCGGAAAGTATTCACAGCGCATCACTTTTTCCACCTTTTGTTATTTAACAGCCTTATTCCAAAATGGATTAAATTCATGTTTTTCCTCAGAATTCTACACACAACACCCCATAATCACAATGTGAAAAAAGTTTACTTGAGGTTTTTGCAAATTTATTAAAAATAAAAAAACTGAGAAATCCCATGTACATAAGTATTCACAGCCTTTGCTCAATACTTTGTCGATGCCCCTTTGGCAGCAATTACAGCCTCAAGTCTTGTTGAATATGATGCCACAAGCTTGGCACACCTATCCTTGGCCAGTTTCGCCCATTCCTCTTTGCAGCACCTCTCAAGCTCCATCATGTTGGATGGGAAGCGTAAGTGCACAGCCATTTTAAGATCTCTCCAGAGATGTTCAATCGGATTCAAGTCTGGGCTCTGGCTGGGCCACTCAAGGACATTCACAGAGTTGTCCTGAAGCCACTCCTTTGATATCTTGGCTGTGTGCTTAGGGTCGTTGTCCTGCTGAAAGATGAACCGTCGCCCCAGTCTGAGGTCAAGAGCGCTCTGGAGCAGGTTTTCATCCAGGATGTCTCTGTACATTGCTGCAGTCATCTTTCCCTGTATCCTGACTAGTCTCCCAGTCCCTGCCGCTGAAAAACATCCCCACAGCATGATGCTGCCACCACCATGCTTCACTGTAGGGATGGTGCCAGGTTTCCTCCAAACGTGGCACTTGGCATTCACACCAAAGAGTTCAATCTTTGTCTCATCAGACCAGAGGATTTTCTTTCTCATGGTCTGAGAGTCCTTCAGGTGCCTTTTGGTAAACTCCAGGCGGACTGCCATGTGCCTTTTACTAAGGAGTTGCTTCCATCTGGCCACTCTACCATACAGGCCTGATTGGTGGATTGCAGCAGAGATGGTTGTCCTTCTGGAAGGTTCTCCTCTCTCCACAGAGGACCTCTGGAGCTCTGACAGAGTGACCATTGGGTTCTTGGTCACCTCCCTGACTAAGGCCCTTCTCCCCCGATCACTCAGTTTAGATGGCTGGCCAGCTCTAGGAAGAGTCCTGGTGGTTTCGAACTTCTTCCACTTACGGATGATGGAGGCCACTGTGCTCATTGGGACCTTCAAAGCAGCAGACATTTTTCTGTAACCTTCCACAGATTTGTGCCTCGAGACAATCCTGTCTCAGAGGTCTACAGACAATTTCTTTGACTTCATGCTTGGTTTGTGCTCTGACATGAACTGTCAACTGTGGGACCTTATATAGACAGGTGTGTGCCTTTCCAAATCATGTCCAGTCAACTGAATTTACCACAGGTGGACTCCAATGAAGCTGCAGAAACATCTCAAGGATGATCAGTGGAAACAGGATGCACCTTTTGGCAAAGGCTGTGAATACTTATGTACATGTGCTTTCTCAATTTTTTTATTTTTAATAAATTTGCAAAAACCTCAAGTAAACTTTTTTCACGTTGTCATTATGGGGTGTTGTGTGTAGAATTCTGAGGAAAAAAATGAATTTAATCCATTTTGGAATAAGGCTGTAACATAACAAAATGTGGAAAAAGTGATGTGCTGTGAATACTTTCTGGATGCATTGTATTAGAGCAAAGTTACAAACATAGAAACAAAATAATAAATTAGTGGATAATGCGTAATTAGGCAACTATTAAATATTAAGAGAAACAATCAAAACCCACGAGCAAAAAAAGAATAATATAAGAAATTTAAATATAAGCCAGGGCAGGAACCCCGGTAAAAACATAATGTTGTCTGTGTCCCCACAACCTCTTCTTGTCCAATAGGTTGCAGACCACCAAAGCGCTACAGCATGGCAATAACTGGCTGACTGGTTTTGTGGTATTCCACCAAAAAAAATGTAAAAATTAAAAATTGAAGAGTAGATAACAAGTGGAAAGAAATCATTGAAAAACAGAGTGTGCCGAGAAGCTGTATGCACTGGGAAAAAAAACACACACAAAATTGAACAAAAGAAAAAAAAGTTGTGAAGTGTCATTGAAAATAGAGGTTGTGATAAATAATTAAAAAAACCCACAGAATATGGAGGAAGAAATGCATTTCCTGGAAGAGGCATGCAGTGCAGGGGAAATATTAAATTTCTTTAAAGAACACAAGGACACGGAGTCGTGATGAAAATAAAACATACGCTGCTAAGAAGATGAAAGTGGGAGAGAGTGGTGCGTGTTTATATATTCGGTGACAAATCCCTCAGTCTGAACCTTCTACAGACAGCACCATTTATTACACGGTGGATTCAGGGAGTCTTCAGACCCCCTCACTTTCTACACATTTTTTTATTGTGTTGTAAATTTAATTTTATACAGTATGGATACATTTGGAAGGATTTCAGCTTTTGATTTTTAATAAATTTGCAAACCTTTCTGAAAACATGTTGTCACTTTGTCATTATGGCTTATTTAGTGTGGATTGAGGGTCAAAAATGGCAAATGTATTCATTTAAAATGAAATCTACAACAGAATAAAGTGTGCAGAAAGTGAAGGGTACTGAAGACTCTCCGAGTCCACTATGTGGTGCGGCTGTCAGAAAATGTAGCAAAGATGCCAGTAAGGTTCAATTACTGTAATAAAGTACATCGTGGCATTTTTGGTATGAAAATCCTGGTGGGGCCATACTAGACATTCCCATTCTGTGCCCACACGTCTCTAATGCTAACATGAGCTTACCTGACTAATCACGTCTAATGCTAATGATAAGTGAAACATGCATGTTCAGACACCTTTCATGCCTCAAAAAAAAAAATCAGCCAATGACATGCTGGCGCCTGGTCTGTCTCGACTGGCAGCACATCATTGTGATATTCTCATTATCTGACAAAATACAACCATTTAGATTTAAAAATTGGTCAAATCAATTGGCTAATGAATTGTATAAACTGAACAAACAACACCTCTAGTGTAGAATTTAATGACTTTGATGTGTAAAACGATAAGACTTATTAACACAAACGAGCCATGCAGGCTACATACACTATGTAACATGAACCTAAGACTCTGGGCCTGTTTGATGGTAGCACTGTGGCATAGCAGGTCTGTTTTAATAAATAAACTAGGGGGCTTCGCCCCCTGCTCACTTTGCTCGCCAACCCCCGTGTTTGGTTTTCCGGATACACACTTTTAAGATTTTTTTTTCTTTGAATTGTTGCTATTTCATTAGTTTCACTTTTATTTCAGAACAATATTTGGAATCTTTCAAGTCCCAACATGCTGAATCTTTTCAATGAGCTCCGTGAGACATGTGTTTAATGACTTTGTACCAAAATTCAGGATAGGTTTCTCTGTTTGGAATTTCAGCACAGACAAAACGATCGACATCATCATCAGCAGTTCATTTTTTTTTTGCAAAGTAACCAATGTGAGGTAAACCCCATTTTTGAAATTCTCTGACTTAAACTTCAAAGCCTTACAATATTTACATACTTCTGACATATCACCTATGTCCATATATTCGATCTCTATTCGCCTTTTCGTTATTTCTCCGAGTATTAATTTCTCTTTGTTTGCGCTAATGCGATGTTTACTTTCTTTGACACTTTCGTTTTTTTCTGCTTTCATATTCTGTATCTTGCTCTGCATGTGGTTTGTGTCTACGTTTTTTTTTTGTGTCCTTTGAATTCCACTGTTTTTATTATCTCTAACCTGCTCTACATGTGTTTGGCCTCCTTGTTTTTAAACCTCTTTATGACGTTTTACTTTGTTTTCTACTCTTTGTCTTTTATTTTTGACCTCGCTTTGTCCTGCTATTTTTCAATGACACCTGGTCGGTGGTGATTATTTTCCCTTTTTTCAAGTAATAATTTCCGTTTGTTTGTGCCACTACGATCTTAACTTTCTTTTTTTTGATACTTACTAATTTTCCTGCTTTCATAGTCTTTAATTTTCTCTTCATTTGTATCGTACCGTTGTTTTTTTTGAGCCTTTCGAATTCCACTGCTTTCATAATCTCTAAACTGCTCTGCATGTTTATGGCACCAATGGTTTTGAACGTCTTTATGAAGTTCTACTTTGTCTTTTACTCTTTGTCTTTTAATTCTGAGCCCGATTGGACGTGCTTTTTTTCAATTCCACTTGTTCCGGGCTGATTATTACTTTCCTTATTTTCTGAATTTGCACCCCGATTATTCTTTTTCTTTTTTGCATTATTTCTCTCCAACACTTTTGAGTTTATTTTCTCCGCGCAGCTCTTTCTTCTTCGTTTAGTGGTCTACGTTTCATCTATAACGTATTGTCCTTATATGCTTTATATGCACAGAGAGCCCTGGATCTGTGTGTGCTCAAAGCCTTGACACGACTGAGTGTTTTGCTGCCCGTGGTCTTATTTGATATTTGGTGTAAGTAGGGCGTGTCTTGCAAGAATCTCATGTTCTACGTCCCCGCGAGACGGTTCTGGGTCAATCTCTTGGCACAAAGTCTCATGTTTAAGGTTCCCGTGAGACACTCGGTGGCCAATCTCTATCGTCTCCCTAGTCTTTCTCTCCCAGGATTTTTTTTATAATAGAGAGATAGCAGGAGCTGGAATTGGAGTCCACCTGTGGTAAATTCAGTTGACTGGACATGATTTGGAAAGGCACACACCTGTCTATATAAGGTCCCACAGTTTACAGTTCATGTCAGAGCACAAACCAAGCATGAAGTCAAAGGAATTGTCTGTAAACCTCCGAGACAGGATTGTCTCGAGGCACAAATCTGGGGAAGGTTACAGAAAACTTTTCTGCTGCTTTGAAGGTCCCAGTGAGCACAGTGGCCTCCATCATCTGTAAGTAGAAGAAGTTCGAAACCACCAGGACTCTTCCTAGAGCTTGCCGGCCATCTAAACTGAGCGATCGGGGGAGAAGGGCCTTAGTCAGGGAGGTGACCAAGAACCAGATGGTCACTCTGTCAGAGGTCCTCTGTGGAGAGAGGAGAATCTTCCAGAAGGACAACCATCTCTGCAGCAATCCACCAATCAGGCTTGTATGGTAGTGTGGCCAGACGGAAGCCACTCCTTAGTAAAAGGCACATGGCAGCCTGCCTGGAGTTTGCCAAAAGGCACCTGAAGGATTCTCAGATCATGAGAAAGAAAATTCTCTGGTCTGATGAGACAAAGATTGAACTCTTTGGTGTGAATGCCAGGCGTCACGTTTGGAGGAAACCAGGCACCGCTCATCACCAGGCCAATACCATTCCCTACAGTGAAGCATGGTGGTGGCAGCATCATGCTGTGGGGATGTTTTTCAGCAGCAGGGACTGGGAGACTAGTCAGGATAAAGGGAAAGATGACTGCAGCAATGTACAGAGACATCCTGGATGAAAACCTGCTCCAGAGCGCTCTTGACCTCAGACTGGGGCGACGGTTCATCTTTCAGCAGGACAATGACCCTAAGCACACAGCCAAGATATCAAAGGAGTGGCTTCAGGACAACTCTGTGAATGTCCTTGAGTGGCCCAGCCAGAGCCCAGACTTGAATCTGATTGAACATCTCTGGAGAGATCTTAAAATGGCTGTGCACCGACGCTTCCCATCCAACCTGATGGAGCTTGAGAGGTGCTGCAAAGAGGAATGGGCGAAACTGGCCAAGGAAAGGTGTGCCAAGCTTGTGGCATCATATTCAAAAAGACTTGAGGCTGTAATTGCTGCCAAAGGTGCATCGACAAAGTATTGAGCAAAGGCTGTGAATACTTATGTACATGGTTTTTCTCAGTTTTTTTATTTTTAATAAATCTGCAAAAACCTCAAGTAAACTTTTTTCACGTTGTCATTATGGGGTGTTGTGTGTAGAATTCTGAGGAAAAAAATGAATTTAATCCATTTTGGAATAAGGCTGTAACATAACAAAATGTGGAATACTTGTGTCAGTGTGAGCTTTTGGTTTTCTATATTTAGTACATTTCCAAAAATGTCTAAAATAATTTTTTTGCTTTGTCATTCTTTGGTATTACGTGTTGCTTGATGAAGGAAGGAATGAATTGAAATGAGTTTGGCATAAGGCTACAACATAGCAAAAGTGAAGGGGTCTGAATACTTTATGAAGGTGCGGTAGGTGAGTTGTGAGCAAAAAATGCCAAGTTGATGGAGGGCGTAAAGTTTGACACGAAGAGCCGCCCCAATGGCGTTACAGTACGTACAGGACAGAATGTGTTCATGGCTGAGCAATCGTCCAGTCAATACTTAAACACCCAGTCTGGCATGAATCTCACAGCCAAACGGGGTTGTCGTCGTCTCATAAATTCTTTGGTGTCTGAGGACCCACAACCCTGATTCTTTGGCCCCCTGTAATGCTGAGGTAGCTTGTTGCTCCCATAATTCCTCAGACTAATAAGTCAAGGGTAATTTTATAATATGCTTGCATTTCAGATTAATAATAGCAAATGTACAAAATAAAAGGAAACAAGAAGGCTGCCTCCATACTGCAGTTTTTTTTAAATGCCGCATCCCAAGACATCAGGCTTTGTCTTTTCAACAGCTTATGAGGGTTTTATAGCTTTTATTGCTGCAGTTCTAAATTGAACATTTCCTTTTATGGCGCATTAACCATATTTTTTTTTTCAGAAGGTGAGATTTGGAAAGCGGGGTTGGTGGGGGTGGGGGGGGCTTTGGTGGATTGTTGAAATGGATTTTGTTCAGACTGTAATGCCAGTTGCTGTTACTGTTTTCATTTGGAGATGGATGAACAGAAAGTCCGTCTTGAGCACCTCATCTATTTCACATTTTGCTTTGCTCTCGCTGTTTGCTTCATTGCCGTTCGGGAGCAGATGTTTCATTAAATGTTTCTGTTTATTTCTTTGCAGGCAGTCCAGTGGAGCAGTTATGAAGAACAGGTGAGCCACATCTGACACATTTGTCTTTTTTGTATTTTTTCAGCATTTCTTAATCTTTATGGCTGTAGTTAATATAGTGACCTTTCAGGATCATTTATTGTACAGCGTCATTCTGGGTCAATTTAGAGCTTTGCCATTACACAATGCACTGTGGCCCCTCATGCACCCTGATGTAACTGTATGGCCAGCAGCCATACTGCCTGCACTTCACAACAGGTAATCTACCAGAAGCTGAGCATATTTGGGTCTGGCCAGAACTTGATGTGGAGATCATCTAGGAAAAGCTTGAGTTATTGCTGAAAGAGGTGTTGATGAGGCCATCAGAGGTCTGTGTGTGGATGCCATTGCCCTAGTGGAGTGAAGGGGACACTGTGCTGAAAAAACGGGGCAGACTCTTTTTGATTATAAAAGATCCCTGGACATCTTTCGAAAAGAGTAGGGTGTTTCCTGATTTCTTGGCTAAATTGCCCACCACGGCCAGGTCATTCTGGTCTCCTGATCATCTTTTGCCTCTAACTGCCCAACTATCTCTCTTTCACCTCTTCACCATGTAATAGCTAATGATGCAAGAATGGCTGCCATTGCATCACCCATGTGGATGCTGGACATTGATGGTGGTTGAAGTGGCTCCCCACTCTTTATGTAAAATACTTAGAGTGTCTAGAAACTCCATCCATCCTTCCATTTTCCACTGTTTATTTGAAACCAGGGTGTGCGGGCAACAGTCTTAGCAGTGAGGCCCATACGTCCTTTTCCCCAACCACACTTGCCAACTCATATTATATGTTTCCAAAGTGTTCTCAGGCCATCTGGGAGATATAGTCCTCCTAGTGAGCCCCGGGTTTTCCCCAGGTTCTCCTTCCATCTGGTTTTACCCATAAAACCTCCACAGGGAGGCGTCCAGAGAGCATACATATCAGATGCCAGTACCACGTTAAATGCCTCCGAGCCTTTCCTAGATATCGGTGCTTCTCACCCTAATTCTAAGGGACAGCCCAGCCACCCTGCGGAGGAAGCTCATTTCAGCTGCTTCCACTTGTAACCTCTTTCTTTCAGTCATTACCCAAAGCTCATGACCACAGGTGAGGGTAGGGACGTAGTTTGACTGGTAAATCGAGAACTTCACCTTCTGACTCAGCTCCTTCTTCACCACTGCAGATTGGTATAGTAACCGCATAACTGCACTCACCACCTCAATCCATCTGTCAATCTATCCATCTCTTTTCCCCTCACTCATGAATAAGACCCTGAGGTACTTTAACTCCTCCACTTGAGGCAGTGACAAGATTCTAAAGCTACCGAACTAGACCCCCTCACCTTCTCGGCCAATATAAAATCACTATATAAGTACAACTCTCTTTCTAAAATAGCATGGGTCTTCTATTTGCCATAGTGCTTCCTACATACTGGTCTACTGTTGTTCCACAGATAGCCTCTGGTGGCGCTCCTGAGCCTGTCAGTTAGTCTCAGTTCTGCCCACTAAGCTAGGGTGCCAGTTCAACACTTATGGAGTTTTAGGCTGGCATCACCGAGTTTAGAGGATGGCTGATTGATACCAATGCAGCACACTGCAGGCCGTAATTTTTCCCCTGGAAAATGTATTTAGTGACCGCCCTTGTGCTTTATTCCACCCCAGGCAGTTCTGGGTACCCCGCTAGTACCATATAAAACACAAGCTGTGTAAGGACTGCTGCAGATTCAGATTTGTCTGATTTACTTGTGGAATATTTAGACGTGCGTAATTTCACGCAGAGGAATCTCTTTGCTCCCTAAGTCAATTTTCTTCAATGTATTTCTTTTTACTTTGTCTTGGGTCTGTTCAATTAATTACATCCACAAACCGCAGTATTTTGTAGAAGTGGGGAAAGTTAACAAGAGAAACAGCTCATTTGTTTGCTTCGAACTGTGGATTCCTTCAGAAGTAACCCCAAGAATACCACTTAACAATCCATCCATCCATCCATCTATTTTCAAACCCCCCAAATTCTGAAGAAAGGTCATTGGTCACAATGCAGGAGTCAACAATGGATACGGTGCCAATCAATCTCAGGGCACACTCGCCCACACATCCATACACACTTCAGGTAATAAGTCTTTGAGCACAGAAAGGTAGCAGGATATGGAGAGAATAGGGCGAAAGTACACTGACTGGATTGGGAATGTGAAGGTACTTATTGATGGAATCTATAAGAGAAACCTGAGGCCTAGATAAATAGATATGAAAGGCACTATATAATAGATAGATAGATAGATAGATAGATAGATAGATAGATAGATAGATAGATAGATAGATAGATAGATAGATAGTTATGAAATTTATCCTGTAGGATAGACAGGTATGAAAAGCACTACATTAGGCTGATAGATAATCAAATACACTACCTGATGTACAAATACATACGATGATAAACAGGCACTATATTGTAAACAGAGCATTCCCTGTCCTTGTGTCTCACAGCTTCATGTGGTATTTGTGGACCTCTGCATCTCCTAAACAGATCTTTGAAGGTCTTTGTGTTGATGTCGCCTTCCTTTTATGTTCTCTGGCTAACGGTCACCATGTTATTCTTTGATTCTGTTTTATGCAGTTCACAGTTGGCAGTATTGGATAGAGTGCGGTTCCAATGAATTGCAGTGCACACTCATGCACACCTTGCACTCATGCTGTGGTAATTTAGTGTTCATTTAATTTAGCATGTGAATATTTGGAAGGAAAGCTGAAGAATTTATTCAATATAAATAAATGCTGTGTCAGAATGTGCCACCCTCCACTTACTACATTTTATTTTCCAGTTAAAAAACTGAAGCAGAGTCTAAAAGCTTGAAAATCGACTTAGAAGAGGCTAATCATTCAATTATATTCCAATCAAAGGTTTCATTAAAGAGACGTCTATAAAAGATAATATGCTAATAGAGACATGATGGCTTTTAATATAATAACCTTAGGAAAAGAAAACAGTCCTATATAAAGGCTTACTTTAAACCTCTTTTATTTTTGTGTGAAACGCTTGGCCACTAAATTTCCGTCCATGTCTTAATTCAGTCTAGGAGAGGAGTTCTACCGAGAAGCCATTGAGCACTGCAGAAGCTACAACACGCGGCTGTGTGCAGAGAGGAGCATGCGGCTGCCGTTTCTTGACTCCCAGACTGGCGTGGCGCAGAACAACTGCTACATCTGGATGGAGAAGACCCATCGAGGCCCAGGTAAGCCTATCCCTTGTGATGTGTGAGGGATCTATGCTAGAACTATGTAGAGGTCTGTACAATTTATAAGTAAAGTTGGATAAACTGTTGAAAGTCCATATGAAATTACTTTCATTTTCTCTGTTTGTGGTTCAGATTGGTGATATCTATTTTTTAAATAACCCTAACAAATTAAACCAAATGATATAATTTAGATTTAGATAAGGATAATTGAAGATAGATATATGCAACTATATATATATATATATACTGTATATATATGTATGCATATACTATATATATATATATATATATATATATATATATATATATATATATATATATATATATATATACAGTACATCCGGAAAGTATTCACAGCGCATCACTTTTTCCACATTTTGTTTTGTTACAGCCTTATTCCAAAATGGATTAAATTCATTTTTTTCCTCAGAATTCTACACACAACACCCCATAATGACAACGTGAAAACAGTTTACTTGAGGTTTTTGCAAATTTATTAAAAATAAAAAAACTGAGAAATCCCATGTCCATAAGTGTTCACAGCCTTTGCTCAATACTTTGTCGATGCACCTTTGGCAGCAATTACAGCCTCAAGTCTTGTTGAATATGATGCCACAAGCTTGGCACACCTATCCTTGGCCAGTTTTGCCCATTCCTCTTTGCAGCACCTCTCAAGCTCCATCTTGTTGGATGGGAAGCGTTGGTGCACAGCCATTTTAAGATCTCTCCAGAGATGTTCAATCAGATTCAAGTCTGGGCTCTGGCTGGGCCACTCAAGGACATTCACAGAGTTGTCCTGAAGCCACTCCTTTGATATCTTGGCTGTGTGCTTAGGGTCGTTGTCCTGCTGAAAGATGAACCGTCGCCCCAGTCTGAGGTCAAGAGCGCTCTGGAGCAGGTTTTCATGCAGGATGTCTCTGTACATTGCTGCAGTCATCTTTCCCTTTATCCTGACTAGTCTCCCAGTCCCTGCTGCTGAAAAACATCCCCACAGCATGATGCTGCCACCACCCTGCTTCACTGTAGGGATGGTGCCAGGTTTCCTCCAAACGTGACACCTGGCATTCACACCAAAGAGTTCAATCTTTGTCTCATCAGACCAGAGAATTTTCTTTCTCATGGTCTGAGAGTCCTTCAGGTGCCTTTTGGCAAACTCCAGACAGGCTGCCATGTGCCTTTTACTAAGGAGTTGCTTCCGTCTGGCCACTCTACCATACAGGCCTGATTGATGGATTGCTGCAGAGATGGTTGTCCTTCTGGAAGGTTCTCCTCTCTCCACAGAGGACCTCTGGAGCTCTGACAGAGTGACCATCGGGTTCTTGGTCACCTCCCTGACTAAGGCCCTTCTCCCCCAGTCGCTCAGTTTAGATGGCCGACCAGCTCTAGGAAGAGTCCTGGTGGTTTCGAACTTCTTCCACTTATGGATGATGGAGGCCACTGTACTCATTGGGACCTTCAAAGCAGCAGAAATTTTTCTGTAACCTTCCCCAGATTTCTGCCTCGAGACAATTCTGTCTCTGAGGCCTACAGACAATTCCTGTACATGTGCTTTCTCAATTATTTTATTTTTAGTAAATTTGCAAAAACGTCAAGTAAACTTTTTTTACGTTGTCCTTATGGGGTGTTGTGTGTAGAATTCTGAGGAAAAAATTAATTTAATCCAACTGGAGATGACGTCATCCTTTGAGCCGGAATCGGAAGTGGTGCCGTTAGGGTTGAATCGGGCAGAATTTCCCATATTTGGTCTGCAGAAATAACAGAGGAAGGTTTAGTGCACCCTGTCTCCCCCTTGCCTGGCGTGGAATTACCTTCATTTAGTCCATTCAGCTTCCTCCTATGCGCATGTATGTGACAATATATATACATTGATGCGGGCTCCAGCTGGGGCCCTTGCCCAGCCGGGATACCCCTGTGGTAGAAGGAATGGGGGAGAGGGCATATTCAGGGCAATACCTCACCCGGAACATGAAAGGGCAACCCCCCTGGCTTACACAGGACACCTGGACAATTTCTGAACCCTGGGTTTCAGCACTTCTGCCACACTCAAGTGCCCTATAAAAGGGGCCACCTCACTCCATTCAGGGAATCAGAGTCAGGAGGAAGTGGATGAAGCTTGCTGGGAGAGGATTGGAGGCAGAGAGAAGGAAAAGAGAATTGTACTATGCTGCGGAGAGCAGAGAAATGTGCACCCCAGCTGTAAATAAATGGGTGTGCTGGACAGGAACTCATGTCCTGCCTGTCTGTGTCAGGTTGAGGTAGCTGTACACGCTCTGGTGGTTCACAATATATTTATATACTATGGGGCTTTGCCCCTGCTCACTTCGCTTGCCAACCCCTTCCCCCCCACCAGTGCTATGCGCCCTTTCGTGAAGAGGGGGGCTGAATGCACCCCAAGGAGATGTGGTCGCTCCTCTGATGATACAATGGTGATAAACGGTGATACAATGGAAAACAAATACCAGTAGTTTTTTTTTAACCTCTTCTTTGCTCGATCAGCTGCTGGCTTGCTGCTGCTGCCGTACTGCATGATCTGCATTTCGTGCGGCGCTTTGAATTTTTAAAAGCCTGAACAGCACCTGTCCTTTTGTCTCAATGCCTTGTCTCTCTTGTCCCCAAGACATCCTCAAACACTATGCGATCTATTTTCGCATCTTATTTCACCGAATAATATTTTCCGTTTGTTTGTGCTAATGTGGTCTTTACTCTCATTTTTTTGAGACTTTTGAATTTTTCTACTTCCATTATCACTAACCTGCTCTGCATGTGTTTCACGGAACTTGCGTCTAAAGTTTGTAAGTATGACGTGACTTGTCAACTCGCAGGACGTGAAAGTGTCTCTCTGTCTCTCTTCAAAAGATCTCTCTTCCAAAAATTGTGTCTTGTCGTAGGAAAAAAGTCTTGTATCGTCGCAAGATTGTTTATAATACATTATATATATATATATATATATATATATATATATATATATATATATATATATATATATATATATATATATACTGTACATACACAAAACACAGTAACAAACAACACAAAACATTGATTTACACTAGCTTAGTTCTCTCTGATCTTTTACTCTCCAATAGAAAAGGCTAATAACTTATGAATTCTGATCTTTCACACAGTCAAGATGGATAAGTTCTTTGGCTAGTTATTATGTTTTCTATAACGGTGGATTTGCTCACAGCTTGTCTGCACTAGTAAACCAGGCACTAGACTCAGCTCCTGTGTGTGTGTGTGTGAGTTCTGTGAAGCTTCTCTGAACGTTCCTAAATAATTTTAAGAAGAGTAACTTATAACAGCTACACAAGATTTCAAGCCTGATATTGACAAACTGGTTACTAGCAAGAGATGGCAAGTGTCGGGGCAAAAGAAATAGATCTCAGACTCCTATGTAAAGACCTAGCTAAGAGGCTAAGGCTCTAATTGAACGCTGTTGTATGGAGATTGTATGGATATAAATTGCTTTTCTTTAAACTTTAAAGTTTAAGTGTTACATTTTTTAAAGTTCTCAGTATTCCATGGGGGTAAACGTTAACATTATACAAAGTTATTGTCTGTTTTTACCTGCATTTTTATTACTCTTTAATTTAATATTGTTTTTTGTATCAGTATGCTGCTGCTGGAGTATGTGAAATTCCCCTTGGGATCAATAAAGTATCTATCTATCTATCTATCTATCTATCTATCTATCTATCTATCTATCTATCTATCTATCTATCTATCTATCTATCTATCTATCTATCTATCTATCTATCATTATATAGTGCCTTTCACTCTATCTATCTATCTATCTATCTATCTATCTATCTATCTATCTATCTATCTATCTATCTATCTATCTATCTATCTATCTATCTATCTATCTAAATGGGCCCATAATATAGTGCCTTTCACATCTATCTATCTATCTATCTATCTATCTATCTATCTATCTATCTATCTATCTATCTATCTATCTATCTATCTATCTATCTATCTATCTATCTATCTATCTATCTATCATTATATAGTGCCTTTCACTCTATCTATCTATCTATCTATCTATCTATCTATCTATCTATCTATCTATCTATCTATCTATCTATCTATCTATCTATCTATCTATCTATCTATCTATCTATCTAAATGGGCCCATAATATAGTGCCTTTCACATCTATCTATCTATCTATCTATCTATCTATCTATCTATCTATCTATCTATCTATCTATCTATCTATCTATCTATCTATCTATCTATCTATCTATCTATCTATCTATCTATCTATCTATCTATCTATCTATCTATCTATCTATCTATCTATCTAAATGGGCCCATTGTGTGCATTAGTGAGCTCTTTGATGGACTGGCACTCTTTCCAGGGTTGCCTATTATTCTACATTTACTTTTAGTCTTCTCTTCAGTTGTCAGCGGGGGCCTTTTCAAAACCACTGATTTTATTTAGATATCTGCGTTCTTCTGGCAGGGACATTTTCATTCAGCCAGTCGATGGGATTATGGAAGTTATTTGTTCTCATTCAGACGTGTACTAGCTCCCAATCCAGAGCTGCTTACAGCTATGCACCAAGTGTTGGCAGGGTAGGCAGCAGCCCTCAGCACAGTGAGGATTTTATATTCAATAACATTTAATTTCAAGTTATACCATGCTGATCTACACTGAGTGTCCACCTTATTTACCAAAACCAGTAAGGCATAAGGGGTAGACAGGCCTCAGAATAATTGAAAACCAGGCCAGGACCTCAGCGATCACTTGAGTCACATGATTTATCTCGAGTTGAATTTGAGTCTTAATTTCAGTGATTGTGACTGGCTTAACAATATTTAAAAAACGTGACTTGACTTGAATCAATCCTGCTTAACGATGACTTACAACTTGGCTTGGACTTGAGATAAATAACTTACAAAGTCTCACACTATATTGCCACTGTTATTATTATTTTTTTTACTTTAATTTACATTCCGTTAGTATGCTCTTCACACTCCATACCGACATAAGTCAAGGCCAAAGCATTGGAAATATTATCAGTTTTAGCTGTTGTCAATTTACTGCAGACTACACTGCAAAGAAAGGAATGGCTGTCTGCAAGATCAATGGGTCAAAAATCACCAACATGACAAGATCTTTAAACTTTATTTGTCAATTCAAAATTCATCAGGACAGTTACGCTTGCTAGAGAGTTGCTCAAATGCATTCATTGATGTGTCATTGTTCCAACTGATGTAGCACTTCAGCCTGTCTCCTCACCCCCACATCAACTAATTCAAATAATTTGCAGAGAACCATGCTACCTGAATTCTCTGGGTTGTATCATAATGCAGAACTTTCATTTTGGCCAATTTCATAAAATAAAATATAAATCCCTTGTCAGATGGAAATGGCATTTTGTTGTCCGAAATGCATTTCGAGTTCCGCTATACTCCTTTAATATGTTTAGTTCGCACTTTCTTTTTACTTTTTTGTAGACCAAATAACAAAACAACAGCAACCTTGTATTTCTCTAAAAAATTTGACCAGATATCCATGTGATGCAGTCAGTCATTCTTCAACCCGCTATATCCTAACACAGGGTCAGCAATCCCAGCCAACACAGGGCGCAAGGCAGGAACAAAACCCGGGCAGGGTGCCAGCCCACCACAGGGTGTACACACACACACAAAGCACACACACACGGGACAATTTAGGATCGCCAATGCACCTAACCTGCATGTCTTTGGACTGAAGAATAAATCTTTTTATTTATTAAGACTCTATGTTTGCCCTATTACTTGTTGGGGTTCGAGGGTGATATCCCCTCTAGTGGGCATTTTTGGACAACATGCTTTGGAACTGCTAGTTTGTGACAACTCATTGCAACAAACATTTGAGATTTGTCTTTTTAATGAAGTTAATTGTAGTGAACTCTTGACTTTAAATGCATGAATTCTATGCCATGTATCCATATTCTAACTTGTTTTTACTTTTTGCGTGGATCTCAGGACTGGCTCCAGGACAGATCTACACTTACCCTGCCCGCTGCTGGCGTAAGAAAAGGCGGTTAAACATCCTTGAAGACCCTCGGCTGCGGCCCTGTGAGTTTAAAATCGGTGAGTGCTAATTGTTAAGAAATGGTGGTTGGCCAAGTGTGGTGGGTTCATATTCTGAGTTTGGCCATTGCCTGTGTGGAGCATTCACATTCTTCCTCTGGCTGTGTGGCTTTTCTTCCCACAATCCTCAGTGGATCATGTGTGGCTGTGTTTTAGGTTAAATGGTAATTCTAAGTAGACCCATTGTGAGTTAGCCCTTCCAAGAATTAGTGCACAATTCATGGATGATTGCTAGTTCATGTTGCCAGGGTTCTCAGACTTTGGTACTGGAGGGCCGCAGTGGCTGCAGGTTTTCATTCTAAACCCTTTTCTTAATTAATGACCTGTTTTTGCTGATAATTAACTTTTTTTGAATTCATTTAAATTGACTTGTTTTTTAAGATTTGTTCTCCTGAATTTCTTCATCATTCCTTTGATTTGCTTCATTTCTTTCCTCAATTGGCACCCAAACAGAAATGAAATCTGAAGTGAGTGAGCCAACAGACAAACAACTAAGTCAGGGCCTCAAACTCCAATCAGTTGTTTCATTAGGCTCTGATTCTTGTCGTTCATTAAACTCGTTCTTTAATTCCATGGCTTGTTGCTGCTTTTATTGTGCAATAGCAGACATTTCTGAAATTGTGGATTTTCTCTTTTTTAAGAGCTCTGGTCAAATGTTTTGTGAACCTGAGCAGATCAATATTCCTGAGACCTTCATCTTTCTTTATTTTCAGATATTGTATGATGGACACAGTTTGCTGGTCATTTTTTAGCTCATTTTGTATCTGATTATTGTTTGGCAGCTAATTAAGGAAAAAGAAACACTTAAGGGGTCTGAGGCAATTACAATTAAATCAAAAGAAGTCACTAACAAAAAAACAGGTCACTAATTAAGAAAAGGATTAGAATGAAAACCTGCAGCACTGCGGCCCTCCAGGACCAGAGTTTGAGACCCCTGCACTAGTGTGACTTTCAACTGAATTAATCAGGATTGAGACAGGAGTGTCAAAGAACTGTTGAAACTAAGCAGCACAGCACTGTCACCATATGGTGTCATTAATGTAAAATGTCTTACTGGTTAAATCTCTCATATTAAGAAAAAACACATTTAGGCTCTTGGAAGGGCACAGCTGCATCTTAGTGTTAGGTCAGCTTGAAATATCTATCTATCTATCTATCTATCTATCTATCTATCTATCTATCTATCTATCTATCTATCTATCTATCTATCTATCTATCTATCTATCTATCTATCTATCTATCTATCTATCTATCTATCTATCATATAGTGCCTTTCGTATCTATCTATCTATCTATCTATCTATCTATCTATCTATCTATCTATCTATCTATCTATCTATCTATCTATCTATCTATCTATCTATCTATATAGTGCCTTTCGTATCTATCTATCTATCTATCTATCTATCTATCTATCTATCTATCTATCTATCTATCTATCTATCTATCTATCTATCTATCTATTATACAGTGCCTTTCGTATCTATCTATCTATCTATCTATCTATCTATCTATCTATCTATCTATCTATCTATCTATCTATCTATCTATCTATCTATCTATCTATCTATTATACAGTGCCTTTCGTATCTATCTATCTATCTATCTATCTATCTATCTATCTATCTATCTATCTATCTATCTATCTATCTATCTATCTATCTATCTATCTATCTATCTATCTATCTATCTATCTATCTATCTATCTATCATGCACTTTCTGCTTGTTTTTTCCCACCTAACAGTACATCTGGAGGCTCCATGTCTTTAAATTTCCTTTGCATTTTCAGTAATTTCAATTGATTACTCCCCTAACGTTCCATAAGCAATGAGAGCCATTACCATCTCTGTCTATCCTGCAGTGTTCTTTATTAGTTCACGTATCTGACTTGCTCCTGCACAATTATTTGCTTGGGAGTTTATAGTTATCACTCCAATTCATAAATGCATCAATTAATATTCCATACATTTATCTTTTTCAATATGCACTATTATGATAACTGTGTTATCAATTGCATGAAAAAGAAAACAAAATGGCTTGCAGAATGCCAGCCTTAATTACTAATAAATAAAAAAAATGCTGCATTATTTGCACAAATCTGACACATAACAAAACAACTCACAAGAGCAATGCTTTTACAATAGTATTCAATTAAAAATGTAATTATTATATAATTATCATGAATACACAAACAGCACATTTCAGACAGAACAAGTTGACAATACAAGCTGCAGGGCTATGAAATCAATAATATAGTGCTTTTCATATCTATCTATCTATCTATCTATCTATCTATCTATCTATCTATCTATCTATCTATCTATCTATCTATCTATCTATCTATCTATCTATCTATCTATCTATCTATCTATCTATCTAATAATAATAATTCTTTGCATTTATATAGCGCTTTTCTCACTACTCAAAGCTCTCAGCAATTGCAGGTTAAGGGCTTTGCTCAACGGCCCAACAGAGCAGAGTCCCTTTTGGCATTTACAGGATTCGAACCGGCAACCTTCCAATTACCAGTGCAGATCCCTAGCCTCAGAGCAACCACTCCACCTACCTTATTATATAGTGCCTTTCCTATCTATCTATCTATCTATCTATCTATCTATCTATCTATCTATCTATCTATCTATCTATCTATCTATCTATCTATCTATCTATCTATCTATCTATCTATCTATCTATCTATCTATATGTGTGTTTGGAAGTCGGTAGAAGAGCTGATAAAAGGAAAACTAAACTGGTGAACAGGAGTGAGCTGGACTGGGTCAGGATGTGTTTTGTAGCGGGGGTCAAGTCAGTTGTGGGGTCTATAAAGGGCAGTTAGAATTATTTGATTTCATATTGTGAGTGATTTTCACTGGAAGGCACAGTGATGGATAGCTCGGAGCAGACTTCACTTTTTCCCCCTCATTTCACCTGTGCTAATGTTCTAAAGCAAGGCAGCTTTAATAATGTATCACATTACATAATAACCCGCCTAGCGCATTTGTTGCTGTGTTGACGCAGTAGAGCCCATATTTGTTTAAATAATTGATGTTTTTTTTTTTTTTTAAGGAATGTGCTGCTTTCTTGAGTTTCAACTGCTGGAAGTGAGGTGGTGCTAGTGCTAGTTTAGGAGTGCGGGGGCCATTTACTTTGAAGGGGAGTTATTCTGCTCGTCTTTTAGGCAGTCTAGCAAAGGCGCTGTCCTATCTACCCATCGCTCATCAGGCTGTCTCTTATCCTGTACTTGCAGACTGTGAAACGGTTCTAAAGAAGGAGAACGCTCTCCCGGAGGGGCCTGTATTGGAGTCTCTGCTCAGTTCCGAGTCCCTGGAGAAAAAGGTGGAGATGAAAGATGAAGAGAGTATGAGTGAATGCCAGGTGAGTGCAGTACTGACCTGCTTGGTGATAAGTAGGTCCTCTCTTGTTGAATCAGTGTTCTTATTCATATGTACTGTATATAATAACATTTCATACCAGCATTGTAGACAGTTAAAAATGACTGACTGCTTTTATGGACTACTTATACAATCCCACGTCAGCAAAACAAATAAAGATGGGTCATATCTGACAGTTCATTCTTCGTGTATCCAACTCCTGTCCTGTCCTCAGAGGGTCCTGACCTGGCAAGGCTGAAACTCCCCTTGAAGGAGCAGCAGTCCAGCACCCAGACTTGCCTAGGGAGTGGGCACCACAAGATTGCGTGATAGTAAGGCTTTGGGGCAGGAATCTGATTATCTTAAAATGAGACACATTCCCAATGGTGGACGCAAATTCCACTTCATGGCTTTCAGTAAGTCCCATAACCTGGAAAATGTTCAACTGAACAAACAGAGAAGCACTGATTATTTCAAATACCTTGTCACATAAACCTCCTTTACAATTAGAAGAGAATCCATTCAAGAGTTTATTTAGGAGCAACCAGCTAATAAACACAGGTACATGTTCATCCTGCACAGCATTGCTGCCTGTCACACATTCACAACAGTGCCATATGCCCAGTCCCTAGTCGCCCTTTCCAGATGTTTTGCCTTTTTAATCCCAGAACATCTCCGGGTAGTGGGGCAGTGATCAGAGACGTCTCCCTGCCTGTCCTTGCAACTGGACATAGATGTTGGTGTTGTCTCATACCACTCTCGTCACCCTGTTTAGTACCCCCAGCCTTGATTCTTCCCCCCCCATAAACTGGTTTTCTCTGCTTCTTCCGCCATTTCTTTTAGTGCCTTCCTCGGTTTACCTCCTAACAGTCCAATATACCTAAGAAAACTTCTAGTCAAAAGGCCCACAAAGCCCTGGCAGCCAACTTCCACTGGGTAGGTTGATGCCTTCCAGCTGCACTCCCCGTACTGGATCACCAGATCCACATATCTCACCTTCTTCATCTCCTCATAGGTTTCCTCCATGTTTTCTTTCCAGGGGACTGTTATTTCCACAAACCCATCCTCCTTTTGTTACACCGACCAGAAGACAAACAAAGGTATCAAAACTATTGCTCCAGTCTCAATTGTTGGCTTAGGTCTACTTTCCTTATCCAGTCCTTTCCTAGGGCCAGGTTCAAACTTACCCCACATGTGGCCGCTCTCCGTGCTGATACATCTGAAGGCATAAAATGAATCAGTTGCTTCTGGTGGGTCTGAGAATTGGTGTTTACCCAGAATCTCACTGGCTCTACAATCTTTACCAGCTCCTGTAGCACCTGGTTACGCCTCCATTTGAATTGTCCTTGTTCCAAAGTATTTTTATATACAGATAAGATGTGTTGCAGGCTTGCTCCCACCACACCATACAGGACACACGTCTCCTCCATGCCATACCAATGGGTTAAGTTGTCCAGTCTAGGAAGTGAGTCATCTGGGGCGGAGTGGTGGCTCTGAGGCTAGGGATCTGCACTGGCAATCAGAAGGTTGCTGGTTCGAATCCCGTAAATGCCAAAAGGGACTCTGCTCTGTTGGGCCCTTAAGCAAGGCCCTTAACCTGCAATTGCTAAGCGCTTTGAGTAGTGAGAAAAGCGCTATATAAATGCAAAAAATAATTATTATTATTATTATCTATGAAACGTATTAGAGAAATAATCCTTGCCTGAAGCATCTTTGAAAGGTCCAGCAATCACATTGGTCTGGCAAGAATACCCTCTCACATGGTCCACCAGCCCTATACCTTCGGGCTAGCAGCTTTCACCCAGTATTGGTCTTCCTCCAATCTGGTCGCGTCCACAACTACCACATGTCTCCTCACTTTCACAGATGCTGTTGACCACAACTTTGCTGGCACCCCCACCCCCCATCCATATCCAGTCCTTCTAATTCTTGAAGCCTCCACCTTGCAACTGCTTGAATTTACACACTCATCTACCATCCACTCATGTGCAGTTTAGATCTTCGTGCAGGCATTCCTGACACTGTCGCCACTTGACACCTGGCTAATCCTCTCCTGCCTGTACTCCAAACAGTAAAACAAGGCAACAGGGCTCTTAACGCTGTCTGGACTGGGTCTACTCTGGCTGGATTTTCAACCTTGCCATGAGCTGCTTGGAAAACTTTTGACTATGGCGCAACAAAGACTTAACAGGCTTTATAGGCATACGTTCTAGGATTACCCGACACTGAGCATTTGAGTCTAGAGTCTGAGGATTCATAAAGTGACAAAGCCTATTATGCCAAAAAAAAAAAAATTAAATACTTAGGCAAGGAAATCATTTCATTGATATAGTTTGCAATTTTCATAACTGTGTGAATACAAAATGTGAGAAAATCAGATTGGCTGGAATGTATCTCCATTCACACTAAAACGACTGAAAACACATATGATATGGCTGCTGCTGTTTTTAATAGACATAAATTGTTAAGATGATTGTTATGAACAAGGAAGAATCCAAACGGGTTTGCCCAGCAGAAGCTCACCTGAATTCAGCCAGGCTCCTAACATAAGACACAGAAACACAAGAAACATAAGAAACTTGACAAGCGAGAGGAGACCATTCAGTCCATCAAGCCTGTTTGTTTAGCTCATAGCTAAGCTGTCCCGATATCTTATCCAGATTCTTCTTAAGGGTTGTCAACACTCCCTGGATGCTTCACCTGGAGAACAGGCCCAAAAACTTTGAGCTTGCAAAGCAACTAGACACGTACCAAAAAAATATAAGAAAGGCCCCACAAGTGTAGGGATGATTTGTTAAAATCATGGATTTATTTGACAAGAATATAAAAATACAAACAAAAGCTTCAAGGGGGTAATCCTAAGCATACAAGTCCCCCAAAACAATATCCAATAAACAGAATTCTTAATGCAGAGCAAGAATAATCAGAAAACCAGAAAATTCAACCAGAATACATAACATTCATTCACATTAAGTTTCCAGACCTGATTTATCCTGAGCAGGAAAACTGGGGTCCATTCCAGCAAGCAAAGAGCACAATACTCACTAACTCCACTGTTAATGAATGACCTCCTGCTCCTGATCCTTCTCAGTTCACGTATAGTATATTGTCAGAGTGAGGGCTAAGGAGCGATGACATCAGGGTGGCTCCGCCTCCTGGGGCTCCACCCACAAAGAATAAGGAACAGCAGAATATTTCAAGTGACAGATCATTGTTATACAGGTGCTGGTCATAAAATTAGAATATCATGACAAAGTTGATTTATTTCAGTAATTCCATTCAAAAAGTGAAACTTGTATATTAGATTCATTCATTACACACAGACTGATGCATTTCAAATGTTTATTTCTTTTAATGTTGATGATTATAACTGACAACTAATGAAAGTCCCAAATTCAGTATCTCGGAAAATTCGAATATTGTGAAAAGGTTCAATATTGAAGACACCTGGTGCCACAATCTAATCAGCTAATTAACTCAAAACACCTGCACAAGCCTTTAAATGGTCTCTCAGTCTAGTTCTGTAGGCTACACAATCATGGGGAAGACTGCTGACTTGACAGTTGTCCAAAAGACGACCACTGACACCTTGCACAAGGAGGGCAAGACACAAAAGGTCATTGTTAAAGAGGCTGGCTGTTCACAGAGCTCTGTGTCCAAGCACATTAATAGAGAGGCGAAGGGAAGAACAAGATGTGGTAGAAAAAAGTGTACAAGCAATAGGGATAACCGCACCCTGGAGAGGATTGTGAAACAAAACCCATTCAAAAACGTGGGGGAGATTCACAAAGAGTGGACTGCAGCTGGAGTCAGTGCTTCAAGAACCACCACACACAGACGTACGCAAGACATGGGTCTCAGCTGTCGCATTCCTTGTGTCAAGCCACTCTTGAACAAGAGACAGCGTCAGAAGCGTCTCGCCTTTGGACTGCTGCTGAGTGGTCCAAAGTTATGTTCTCTGATGAAAGTAAATTTTGCATTTCCTTTGGAAATCAAGGTCCCAGAGTCTGGAGGAAGAGAGGAGAGGCACAGAATCCACGTTGCGTGAGGTCCAGAGTAAAGTTTCCACAGTCAGTGATGGTTTGGGGTGCCATGTCATCTGCTGGTGTTGGTCCATTGTGTTTTCTGAGGTCCAAGGTCAATGCAGCTGTCTACCAGGAAGTTTTAGAGCACTTCATGCTTCCTGCTGCTGACGAACTTTATGGAGATGCAGATTTCATTTTCCAACAGGACCTGGCACCTGCACACAGTGCCAAAGCTACCAGTACCTGGTTTAAGGACCATGGTATCCTTGTTCTTGATTGGCCAGCAAACTCTCCTGATCTATGGGGTATTGTGAAGAGGAAGATGCAATACGCCAGACCCAACAATTCAGAAGAGCTGAAGGCCACTATCAGAGTAACATGGGCTCTCATAACACCTGAGCAGTGCCACAGACTGATCGACTCCATGCCACGCCGCATTGCTGCAGTAATCCAGGCCAAAGGAGCCCCAACTAAATATTGAGTGCTGTACATGCTCATACTTTTCATGTTCATACCTTTCAGTTGGCCAACATTTCTAAAAATCCTTTTTTTGCATTGGTCTTAATTGATATTCTAATTTTCCGAGATACTGAATTTGGGACTTTCATTAGTTGTCCGTTATAATCATCAACATTAAAAGAAATAAACATTTGAAATACATCAGTCTGTGTGTAATGAATGAATCTAATATACAAGTTTCACTTTTTGAATGGAATTACTGAAATAAATCAACTTTGTCATGATATTCTAATTTTATGACCAGCACCTGTAGAAACTAACCAAAAGAATGTAAAGACACGTTAAAATAACCTAAAGTAACAAAAAAACAATAAAACATAAACTTAAGTTCAAGGTAGTACATACCATAAATTATCTGGATAGGAATATAAATAAGAAGCTGGTTATGTTTGCAGGTGATGCCAGCCTAGAAGGAAGGGCAGATGATAATTTAAAATTTTCCAGATCATTACAGTGGAAGCTGGATAGCACACTAGTTTGAGTAGATTTGTGGTGAATGAAATTTAAAGTAAGTAAATGTAAAGTACTAAACATAGGAAATAGAAATGTGAGATCTGAATACACAATGGATGGTTACGCCATATGAAGGGGGCCTGGGAGTCATAGTGGTCTTATCGCTAGCTACATCCAGACAGTGGACAGAAGCAATCAAGAAAGCTATATATATATATATATATATATATATATATATATATATATCACGTGGTGTCAAATAAAATCATGCTTAAGTTACATAACACTGCATCACTGTGTACAGTCTGGTCTTCATGCTATAAAAAAAAATGCATAGCAATGCTAAAGAAAATTCAAACTGTATTTTTCAAACATGTTAAATACAATTTATGCTCCTCATCTGTCACTTTTTATACTAAGTAAGGCAGTAGATTATAACATAGCAGTTTCCAGGCTCTAAATTGAAATTCGGGGTTGAAGGGTGACAAAGTCTCCCCTGGCAGCATTGGGCGCAATGCAAGAAATAGATAGATAACATAACCTGCATACCTTTGGGGATGTGAGATGAAAATCCCCGCAGAATTGTTGTGCTGGATTTGTGAGCCAGCAGTGCTGCAGTGCCACGTGATCAGTCAATACCTAAAACGTCTCTACTCTGTAGATTGCTCTTCACAGTACGGACCATCACAAGGTGCTTTACAGTGCAAACAAGAGTACAATTGTACTGATGTGTCCTTGTGTAATTTGAATTTATATAGAGGGTGTCCCAAAATTCACGCAAGAAGTAATTTTGATAGAGAACACAGGTTTTTAATTAAAAATTGTAAATTTTTAATTAATTCATAAAGTATACAGTATAGGGTTATGTATGGAATAACATATCGGGTCAGTGGCCTCCATGGCTTTGCTGGCACTTACGCACTGTTTTGTCGAAATTTTCCATGACCGTTTTGCATAAATGTGGCTGAATTTCGTTGATACAGCGCTCAATTTCCTCCTTCAAGGCATGGGTGGTCGTGGGCTTGATGACATAAACCTTAGACTTCAAACAATCACTCGTGGATTTTCTGAACCCCAAATGCAACAATTTTTACGATTAACGAAGCCATCAAGATGAAAATGAGCCTCATCGCTGAAGATGATTTTGTTCGAAAAATCAGCATTCACTTGTTGTTGTTCCAAAATCCATTCAACGAACTCTGTTCGCTGTGCGTGGTCAGTAGGCTTCAGTTCTTGACTCAATTGAACTTTGTAAGCATGAAGATGCAAATCTTTTGTGAGAATACGCTGTAGAGAGCTTCTGGAAATGTTCAATTCTTGACCACGGTGCCGAATTGATGTTCCTGGACTCTCAGCAACATTCTCACGAACTGCTTCAATGTTTTGTGTTGAACGACTTGTTGAAGGACGGCCAGAGTGTCTAAGATCAGTAATTGATCCAGTCTCCATGAATTTTTTAATTAATCTCTTCACAGTTGATGAAGTTAAATCACTATTCCGACCATATTTTGTACGAAAATTGCGAACTGTAGCTGCCAAACCTTCATTATTTTTAAAATATTGCTCAACAATGAAAACGCGTTGTTCTTTCGTGTAGCGCTCCATTTTTAATAACCCTGAACTGTGAGCTGTCATGCTGTCTTTTTTTTTTCGTTGGCAACACTTTACCGCACAAATGGCACCAAATTCAAATGCAACACAGGGAAACTTTATTCCACATTTAAATATATTTGTTAATGGTTCATTTATTCTAATTTCCTCCTTTTATTTTCTAGATGATAAACCCCACACCATACTTAATAACTTCAGCTGAAAAAAAGGTCAGTTGCATTCTCTGGCTAACTGAGTTGAAGTCTGTGTCAGCTGTCAGATTAGCACCCATTTAGATTGTTAAAACTGAAGTCTACTCCATAAAACCTCACTCCTTCAAAAAACTTTGTGTTTAGATAATAAATGCAATCAACACCATAACTCAAACACAACTGGAAACTTAGATGTGAGTAGGGCATTCAGCAAAGCTCACAAGTCCTATCTACTTAGCTCCTACAAAATGAGATCAAGTCGAGTTTTGAAAGTCCCTACTGTCTACCACTCTACAATACAATACAATACAGTTTATTTTTGTATAGCCCAAAATCACACAGGAAGTGCCGCAATGGGCTTTAACAGGCCCTGCCTCTTGACAGCCCCCCAGCCTCGACTCTCTAAGAAGACAAGGAAAAACTCCCAAAAAAACCTAGTAGGGAAAAATGGAAGAAACCTTGGGAAAGGCAGTTCAAAGAGAGACCCCTTTCCAGGTAGGTTGGGCGTGCAGTGGGTGTCAAAAGAAGGAGGTCAATACAATACAATACAATGCAGTACACAGAACAGAACAATTTCTCAATATAGTAAGAAATAAAAAATATAAATTTTAGAAGTACAGAGCTGAATTTAACAGTAGATGATATATCCCATAATAAGATTTGGATTTGTGTAGAGTCCTGGAGACCTCATCCTTCAAGCTGCCTCCCCCATTTGGCCATTTCATGGCTGAAACAGTGCTGGGCCAGCCAATCCGATGAAAGGACACCTCTTTCCCACGATTCCCGCGATCCTCCATCTGGGATGACTTTTCCTTAGGCAGGCAAAACAACTTGGCAGGTGGGCCGTGGCACCAAGTGCCACATTTGAGTACCGAGAAGAAAAACAGAATAAGTGAGGGTTAGTATACAATTATAACTATCATGTTACTTATGTTTAAGTGCTAATGACTAACAACAGAGATGTAGTCTGTATAGTTAATCAGCAGCTCTAGTCAGGGTATGCTAAACTGAAGTAGTGAGTCTTCAGCCGGGATTTAAAAGCTGAGACCGAAGGGGCATCTCTTATAGTAGCAGGCAGACCATTCCACAGTTTAGAGGCCCTGTAACTAAAAGCTCGACCTCCCACTGTTATTTTATTAATCCTTGGAATCATAAGCAGACCGGCATCTTGAGATCTTAATGTGCGCTCTGGTTTGTAAGTCATGATAAGTTCAGACAAGTAAGCCGGACCTTGCTTTATATGTTAAAAGAAGGATTTTGAAATCTGCCCTAAACTTAACCAGGAGCCAGTGTAAGGATTTAAGAACTGGAGTTATGTGTTTGTATTTTCTTGTTCTTGTAATAATTCTTGCAGCCGCATTTTGGATTAACTGGAGGCTGTATAAAGAACAGTTTGAACATCCAGTGAACACCGCATTGCAGTAGTCAATCCTACTAGAGATAAATGCATGAATTAGTTTCTCAGAATCCTGTTTATTTAAAAAGCGCCTTAATTTCCTAACATTTTTAAGATGGAAGAAACATGTTTTGGACAACTTTGTAACATGTGCTTTAAATGACATGCTAGATTCAAAGATAACTCCTAGATTGCGGGCTGATTCAGTAAAATTGACTGGGATTCCAACTGAGTTAAATGATGACAAAATATTGTTGTGATCAGCATCATTCCCTCCAACAATTAACATCTCTGTTTTATCTGTATTTAAAGACAAGTAGTTCTTATTCATCCACTCCTTTAATTCACTAACACAACTAATTAAAGACAACATTGGAGAAACTTCATTTGATTTAAATGAAAGGTATAACTGGGTGTCATCTGCATACGAGTGAAAATTAACATTATGTTTCCTAATGAGAGATCCCAGTGGAAGCATGTACAGTGAAAACAGTAAAGGCCCCAGTACTGAGCCCTGCGGGACACCATATTGAACTTCTGTGTATAATGATGGAGTACTGTCAGCACATTTCTGTACATATTGGAATCGATTTGCTAAGTAAGAACTAAACCAAGCGAGCACGGTGCCTGTAAGCCCAACATCATTTACTAGCCTGTGTAGTAAAATAGAATGGTCGATGGTGTCAAATGCTGCACTTAAGTCCAACAACATAATTACAGTGGAGTTTCCTTCATCAGAGGATATCAGAATGTCGTTTACAACCCGCGTTAGTGCCGTTTCTGTACTATGACCAGTGCGAAAATCAGACTGGAATTTCTCAAATAAATTGTAATGCATAAGGTGTGTCTGAAGCTGACTGGCGACTACTTTTTCTAGTATTTTAGAGAGAAACGGTAAATTTGAAATAGGCCTATAATTATTTAGTATATGTGGGTCAAGGTCTGACTTTTTAAGTAATGGTTTAATGACTGACACTTTTAGTGCATCAGGTACTGTGCTATGCAATAATGAACTATTGATAATGTTTAGAATAGGCGGTGCAAGAACATCCATTGCACTTTTTACTAGTTTTGTTGGCACTGGATCTAGGGAACAAGTAGTGGGCTTCATTTTAGAAATTAAACTTAAGACTTCCTGCTCAGTTACAGGATTAAAATTACTAAAGTGTTGAGTGCAATGTGAGACAGGGTCTGCTAAGCTAGTATGTGGTTTGTACTGTGATGCAGAGATCTGGGATCTTATATTTTAATTTTCTTATTGAAGAAGTTCATAAAGTCTGTACTGCTAATGTCTGTTGGTATTTTGCACTGTTGATCTGAATTTCCATTTGTTAATTTAGCCACTGTTCTAAACAGTACCCGAGGATTTTTATTATTGCTATCTATTAATGTAGAATAATATTCTGACCGAGCTTTAAAGAGGGCTTTTTTATATTTATTAACACTCTCAGTCCATGCAATTTGAAAGACCTGTAGCTTTGTTGTTCTCCATCTACGTTCCAGTTTTCGACACTCTAATTTAAGAGCTTGAGTGTTTTCATTAAACCAGGGAGAGTTTCTATGTGCTTTGAACACTTTTGTTTTAAGGGGAGCCACTGTGTCCAGAGCATCTCTCAAGGTCACATTATAATGTGATGTTAGCTCATCTAAATTGTTTTCTGTGTTTACATTTGATGTTAACTGATCTAAATGGTTTTCCACAATTACACTCAACTTACTCAAAGTATCTATAAATTTTGAAGCAGAATTACAATCTAGATGTCGCACAGTCTTTGTTTTAATCTGGGAGTGTGTTGGCAAGGGCAGGACTAAATCAAATGTAATTAAGTAGTGATCAGAAATAACTTCATTTAATGGAGTAATAATTAAATTTTGAATTTCAACTTTGTAAGTTATAATTAAATCTAATGTGTGGTTATGATTATGAGTTGGACCTTTGACATTCTGACAAAATCCTACTGAATTTAACAAATAAGTAAAACATTTGCTAAAAGTGTCAGTTTCCACATCAATGTGTACATTAAAATCTCCCATCAGTACTACGTGATCATAATTTATAGCCAAGTCAGATAAAAGGTTGCTAAATTCAGACATGAACAATGAATACGGCCCTGGTGGTCTGTAGACTAGCACTATAATTGTGTTGGAATCTGTTTTAATATTTAAAATGAATGCTTCAAAGGATGTAAAGTTGCCTAAATTTTTAGAAGTGATTTGCATTTTGTTACAATGAATTATTCCAAGGCCCCCTCCTCGACCTGAATCTCTAGACTTATGAAGGAACGAGTAGCCATCTGGTGACGCCTCAGCTAGGGGGACAGTGTCACATTTACTAAGCCAGGTGTCGGTGAGAAGACACAGATCAGATTTTGTACTTAATATAATATCATTTACCAAAACAGCTTTAGTGCCAAGAGAGCGAATGTTCAATAAGCAGCATTTAAAACTGTATGCTTCTTTCTGAATTGGTGATATACTTTTTGTTTTAATTTGTAGTAAACTCTACTTGGTCACTTATGGCATGAGTCTGTGGTTCTCTGTGTGAAGAAAAATGTCCTAATGTTTGTGTAAAATTTACCCTTAACAAGTTTCTAACTGTGTCCCTGTGTTCTTGATGAACTCATTTTAAAGTCACAGTCTCGATCTACTGGACTAATTCCCTTCAGACTTTTAAACACTTCAGTCAGGTCTCCTCTTAATCTTCTTTTGCTTAAACTGTAAAGGCTCAGCTCTTTTAATCTTTCCTCATAACTCATCCCCTGTAGCCCTGGAATCAGCCTAGATAGATAGATAGATAGATAGATGGATAGATGGATAGATGGATAGATAGATAGATAGATAGATAGATAGATAGATAGATAGATAGATAGATAGATAGATAGATAGATAGATAGATAGATAGATAGATAGATAGATAGATAGATAGATAGTCAGCCACCAATTGTGCAAGTTCTCCCACTTAAAAAGATGAGAGAGGCCTGTAATTTTCATCATAGGTATACCTCAACTATGAGAGGCAAAATGAGAAAAAGAAATCCAGAAAATCACATTGTCTGATTTTTGAAGAATTTATTTGCAAATTATGGTGGAAAAAAAGTATTTGATCAATAACAAAAGTTCATCTCAATACTTTGTTATATACCCTTTGTTGGCAATGACAGAGGTCAAACGTTTTCTGTAAGTCTTCACAAGGTTTTCACACACCGTTGCTGGTATTTTGGCCCATTCCTCCATGCAGATCTCCTCTAGAGCAGTGATGTTTTGGGGCTGTCGCTGGGCAAAACGGACTTTCAACTCCCTCCAAAGATTTTCTATGGGGTTGAGATCTGGAGGCTGGCTAGGCCACTCCAGGACCTTGAAATGCTTCTTACGAAGCCACTCCTTCGTTACCCAGGCGGTGTGTTTGGGATCATTGTCATGCTGAAAGACCCAGCCACTTTTCATCTTCAATGCCCTTGCTGATGGAAGGAAGTTTTCACTCAAAATCTGACGATACATGGCCCCATTCATTCTTTCTTTTACATGGATCAGTCATCCTGGTCCCTTTGCAGAAAAACAGCCCCAAAGCATGATGTTTCCACCCCCATGCTTTACAGTAGGTATGGTGTTCTTTGGATGCAACTCAGCATTCTTTCTCCTCCAAACACGACGAGTAGAGTTTTTTTCATCTGACTATATGACATTCTCCCAATCCTCTTCTGGATCATCCAAATGCTCTCTAGCAAACTTCAGACGGGCCTGCACATGTACTTGCTTAAGCAGGGGGACACGTCTGGCACTGCAGGATTTGAGTCCCTGGCGGCGTAGTGTGTTACTGATGGTAGCCTTTGTTACTTTGGTCCCAGCTCTCTGCAGGTCATTCATTAGGTCCCCCCGTGTGGTTTTGGGATTTTTGCTCACCGTTCTTGTGATCATTTTGACCCCACGGGGTGAGATCTTGCATGGAGCCCCAGATCAAGGGAGATTATCAATGGTCTTGTATGTCTTCCATTTTCTAATAATTGCTCCCACAGTTGATTTCTTCACACCAAGCTGCTTACCTATTGCAGATTCAGTCTTCCCAGCCTGGTGCAGGTCTACAATTTTGTTTCTGGTGTCCTTTGACAGCTGTTTGGTCTTGACCATAGTGGAGTTTTGAGTGTGACTGTTTGAGGTTGTGGACAGGTGTCTTTTATATTGATAACGAGTTCAAACAGGTGCCATTAATACAGGTAACGAGTGGAGGACAGAGGAGCCTCTTACAGAAGAAGTTACAGGCCTGTGAGAGCCAGAAATCTTGCTTGTTTGTAGGTGACCAAATACTTATTTTCCACCATAATTTGCAAATAAATTCTTTAAAAATCAGACAATGTGATTTTCTGGATTTTTTTTTTTCTCATTTTGTCTCTCATAGTTGAGGTATATCTATGAAGAAAATTGCAGGCCTCTCTCATCTTTTTAAGTGGGAGAACTTGCACAATTGGTGGCTGACTAAATACTTTTTTGCCCCACTGTAGGTAGGTAGATAGATATTCCCAAGGGGAATTTCACATACTCCAGCAGCAGTATCCATCCATCCATCCATCCATTGTCTCCCGCTTATCCGAGGTCGGGTCGCGGGGGCAGCAGCTTGAGCAGAGATGCCCAGACTTCCCTCTCCCCGGCCACTTCTTCTAGCTCTTCCGGGAGAATCCCAAGGCGTTCCCAGGCCAGTCGAGAGACATAGTCCCTCCAGCGTGTCCTGGGTCTTCCCCGGAGCCTCCTCCCGGTTGGACGTGCCTGGAACACCTCACCAGGGAGGCGTCCAGGAGGCATCCTGATCAGATGCCCGAGCCACCTCATCTGACTCCTCTCGATGCGGAGGAGCAGCGGCTCTACTCTGAGCCCCTCCCGGATGACTGAGCTTCTCACCCTATCTTTAAGGGAAAGCCCAGACACCCTGCGGAGGAAACTCATTTCAGCCGCTTGTATTCGCGATCTCGTTCTTTCGGTCACTACCCATAGCTCATGACCATAGGTGAGGGTAGGAACATAGATCGACTGGTAAATTGAGAGCTTCGCCTTGCGGCTCAGCTCCTTTTTCACCACGACAGACCGATGCAACGCCCGCATTACTGCGGATGCCGCACCGATCCGCCTGTCGATCTCACGCTCCATTCTTCCCTCACTCGTGAACAAGACCCCGAGATACTTGAACTCCTCCACTTGGGGCAGGATCTCGCTACCAACCCTGAGAGGGCACTCCACCCTTTTCCGGTTAAGGACCATGGTCTCAGATTTGGAGGTGCTGATTCTCATCCCAGCCGCTTCACACTCGGCTGCGAACCGATCCAGAGAGAGCTGAAGATCACGGCCTGATGAAGCAAACAGGACAACATCATCTGCAAAAAGCAGTGACCCAATCCTGAGCCCACCAAACCGGACCCCCTCAACACCCTGGCTGCGCCTAGAAATTCTGTCCATAAAAGTTATGAACAGAATCGGTGACAAAGGGCAGCCCTGGCGGAGTCCAACTCTCACTGGAAACGGGTTCGACTTACTGCCGGCAATGCGGACCAAGCTCTGGCACCGATCGTACAGGGACTGAACAGCCCTTATCAGGGGGGCCGGTACCCCATACTCTCGGAGTACCCCCCACAGGATTCCCAGAGGGACACGGTCGAATGCCTTTTCTAAGTCCACAAAACACATGTAGACTGGTTGGGCAAACTCCCATGCACCCTCCAGGACCCTGCTAAGGGTATAGAGCTGGTCCACTGTTCCGCGACCAGGACGAAAACCACACTGTTCCTCCTGAATCCGAGGCTCGACTATCCGACGGACCCTCCTCTCCAGGACCCCCTGAATAGACTTTTCCAGGGAGGCTGAGGAGTGTGATCCCTCTGTAGTTGGAACACACCCTCTGATCCCCCTTCTTAAAGAGGGGGACCACCACCCCGGTCTGCCAATCCAGAGGCACTGTCCCTGATGTCCATGCGATGTTGCAGAGGCGTGTCAGCCAAGACAGTCCTACAACATCCAGAGCCTTGAGGAACTCCGGGCGTATCTCATCCACCCCCGGGGCCCTGCCACCAAGGAGTTTTTTTGACCACCTCGGTGACCTCAGTCCCAGAGATGGGGGAGCCCACCTCTGAGTCCCCAGGCTCTGCTTCCTCATTGGAAGGCATGTTAATGGGATTGAGGAGGTCTTCGAAGTATTCCCCCCACCGACCCACAACATCCCGAGTCGAGGTCAGCAGCGCACCATCCCCACCATATACAGTGTTGACACTGCACTGCTTCCCCTTCCTGAGACGCCGGATGGTGGACCAGAATCTCCTTGAAGCCGTCCGAAAGTCATTCTCCATGGCCTCCCCAAACTCCTCCCACGCCCGAGTTTTTGCCTCAGCAACCACCAAAGCCGCATTCCGCTTGGCCTGCCGGTACCTATCAGCTGCCTCCGGGGTCCCACAGGACAAAAGGGTCCTGTAGGACTCCTTCTTCAGCTTGACGGCATCCTTCACCGCCGGTGTCCACCAGCGGGTTCGGGGATTGCCGCCACGACAGGCACCGACCACCTTACGGCCACAGCTCCGGTCAGCTGCCTCAACAATAGAGGGACGGAACATGGCCCATTCGGACTCAATGTCCCCCACCTCCCTCGGGATGTGGTCGAAGTTCTGCCGGAGGTGGGAGTTGAAGCTACTTCTGACAGGGGGCTCTGCCAGACGTTCCCAGCAGACCCTCACAACACGTTTGGGCCTACCACGCCTGACCGGCATCCTCCCCCACCATCGAAGCCAACTCACCACCAGGTGGTGATCAGTTGACAGCTCCGCCCCTCTCTTCACCCGAGTGTCCAAGACATGTGGCCGCAAGTCCGACGACACGACCACAAAGTCGATCATCGAACTGAGGCCTAGGGTGTCCTGGTGCCAAGTGCACATATGAACACCCCTATGCTTGAACATGGTATTCGTTATGGACAATCCGTGACGAGCACAGAAGTCCAATAACAAAACACCACTCGGGTTCAGATCAGGGGGGCCATTCCTCCCAATCACGCCCTTCCAGGTCTCACTGTCATTGCCCACGTGAGCATTGAAGTCTCCCAGCAGAACGAGGGAGTCCCCAGAAGGTATGCCCTCTAGCACCCCCTCCAGGGACTCCAAAAAGGGTGGGTACTCCGAACTGCTGTTCGGTGCATACGCACAAACAACAGTTAGGACCCGTCCCCCCACCCGAAGGCGAAGGGAGGCTACCCTCTCGTCCACCGGGGTAAAAAAACAATATTAAATTAAAGAGTAATAAAAATGCAGGAAAAAACAGACAATAACTTTGAATAATGTTAACGTTTACCCCCCCGGGTGGAATTGAAGAGTCGCATAGTGTGGGGGAGGAACGATCTCCTCAGTCTGTCAGTGGAGCAGGACGGTGACAGCAGTCTGTCGCTGAAGCTGCTCCTCTGTCTGGAGATGATCCTGTTCAGTGGATGCAGTGGATTCTCCATGATTGACAGGAGCCTGCTCAGCGCCCGTCACTCTGCCACGGATGTCAAACTGTCCAGCTCCGTGCCTACAATAAAGCCTGCCTTCCTCACCAGTTTGTCCAGGTGTGAGGCGTCCTTCTTCTTAATGCTTATATTGTTAATGATTCTTAATGATTATATTGTTTTATATTATTTTCACATGCTAGCAGAATTTGGTCTTAACATCTGATGAGCTACACAATTCAACAATAATATGAACAACAATAATGATAATAGTTATAAAAATAAAAACATAATAATCCTCAAACTGACACAGACATTGCATAATAAAATTAAACGATCAAAATGGCAACAGGACTGCAGCTCTTGAATGCTTCACTAAAGGCTGATTTAATTTAAACCATAATCATCTCCCAAATTGGATTACATTAAAACGTGTCTTAAAACTTCTCAAATGTTGTTCTCCGTTGTTCACCACCATCTATGACACTCACTGTTGGCACACTAAAGCAATTCCCCATTTCTGTCTCTCGCTGGAAAAACCCTCTGAGGTTGTGAAATGATTGGATTGTTATATTGCATTATTCTCTTACATGAGGATACAGTAAATAGGAATAGTGGGTAAAGATTCCCATTTAAATATAATTATTATACTTCAGTTTCTTTGAATATTGTGATTATATTAAGTCTGTCAATTTTTTTTAAATTAATTTAAATGACATGTATTTGTAATGGAGCTGCCCTGGTAAGAGAATAACTAGAGCTACATTGTAAGCTACATGTTTAGCTAGAGTGTTAAATGGAGACCTATACAGTGCATCCAGAAAGTATTCACAGCGCATCACTTTTTCCACATTTTGTTATGTTACAGCCTTATTCCAAAATGGATTAAATTCATTTTTTTCCTCAGAATTCTACACACAACACCCCATAATGACAACGTGAAAAAAGTTTACTTGAGGTTTTTGCAAATTTATTAAAAATAAAAAAATTGAGAAATCCCATGTCCATAAGTATTCACAGCCTTTCCCCTGATCATCCTTGAGATGTTTCTGCAGCTTCATTGGAGTCCACCTGTGGTAAATTCAGTTGACTGGACATGATTTGGAAAGGCACACACCTGTCTATATAAGGTCCCACAGTTGACAGTTCATGTCAGAGCACAAACCAAGCATGAAGTCAAAGGAATTGTCTGTAGACCTCCGAGACTGGATTGTCTCGAGGCACAAATCTGGGGAAGGTTACAGAAACATTTCTGCTGCTTTGAAGCTCCCAATGAGCACAGTGGCCTCCATCATCCGTAAGTGGAAGAAGTTCGAAACCACCAGGACTCTTCCTAGAGCTTGCCGGCCATCTAAACTGAGCGATCGTGGGAGAAGGGCCTTAGTCAGGAAGGTGACCAAGAACCCAATGGTCACTCTGTCAGAGCTTCAGAGGTCCTCTGTGGAGAGAGGAGAACCTTCCAGAAGGACAACCTCTCTGCAGCAATCCACCAATCAGGCCTGTATGGTAGAGTGGCCAGACGGAAGCCACTCCTTAGTAAAAGGCACATGGCAGCCCGCCTGGAGTTTGCCAAAAGGCACCTGAAGGACTCTCAGACCATGAGAAAGAAAATTCTCTGGTCTGATGAGACAAAGATTGAACTCTTTGGTGTGAATGCTTGGCGTCACGTTTGGAGGAAACCTGGCACCATCCCTACAGTGAAGCATGGTGGTGGCAGCATCATGCTGTGGGGATGTTTTTCAGCGGCAGGAAATGGGAGACTAGTCAGGATAAAGGGAAAGATGACTGCAGCAATGTACAGAGACATCCTGGATGAAAACCTGCTCCAGAGCGCTCTTGACCTCAGACTGGGGCGACGGTTCATCTTTCAGAAGGACAACGACCCTAAGCACACAGCCAAGATATCAAAGGAGTGGCTTCAGGACAACTCTGTGAATGTCCTTGAGTGGCCCAGCCACAGCCCACACTTGAATCCGATTGAACATCTCTGGAGAGATCTTAAAATGGCTGTGCATCGATGCTTCCCATCCAACCTGATGGAGGTTGAGAGGTGCTGCAAAGAGGAATGGGCGAAACTGGCCAAGGATAGGTGTGCCAAGCTTGTGGCATCATATTCAAAAAGACTTGAGGCTGGAATTGCTGCCAAAGGTGCATCAACAAAGTATTGCGCAAAGGCTGTGAATACTTATGGACATGGGATTTCTCAGTTTTTTTATTTTTAATAAATTTGCAAAAACCTCAAGTAAACTTTTTTCACGTTGTCATTATGGGGTGTTGTGTGTAGAATTCTGAGGAAAAAAACGAATTTAATCCATTTTTGAATAAGGCTGTAACATAAGAAAATGTGGAAAAAGTGATGCGCTGTGAATACTTTCCGGATGCACTGTATATACTCGCGTTTATGATTTTACTGTATAATTCTGGTATTTTATAATGTCGGTCGTATAAGTCGAATGTGGAAAACTCACGCTGTTGGTCCAAGAGATTATGATGTGCTGACGCCCACTTGAGAGAATCACCACGGAGCACATGGCCTTTTTTTTCTATGTATTGTGCCTACGTGACCACACGGTAATACCTGAACTATTCCGAAGCAATGTTTGCACTGTTTTGTGTTTTTTGTATCTCACACCCTCATACACCTTTAGCATAAGAGCATCCCTTATCTACAATGGAATGTTCGATCAGAAGAAAATATTAAGCTGGTTTCAAATTCAAAGTCATTGAAGTGGCAAAAGAAATTGATAACTGTGCTGCTGCAACAAAATTTGATGTGTCTGAGAAACTGATTTGCGATTGGAGGAGGCAAGAAGATGTTAAAAAAAAAATGAAGTCTCGTATTTTTGAACGGGTGTATAAGTCAGGGTCTGATTTTATGATTAATTTTTCGGGTTTCAAGACCCGACTTATATGCGAGTATATGTGGTAATTGCCTTACAATTTTTTTACACATAATATTTTTGAAATGTATACTGTGACAGGCCGGGACGCCCCTTCTGTATATGTTCCGGGGGAGCAGCTATGGACATCTCACTACCTCCCCCGGAACGCTTGGTGGCAGCTTCCCTGCCTGACGATGGTGCCTCAGTTTCCCGCAGGGTTTCCTGGGAGATGGAGTTCTCCACAACCCTGTGGGGAGCTGGGGTGGCCGCCAGGGGGTGCTGCATGGAGCCAGGAACCCACCTGGACATCTCTGCAGCCCCACCTGGAAGTGCAATTAGCCACAGGTGATCAAGCACCTGGAGCACTTCTGGGTGGGCGATAAAAAGGGCCAGCATCCACCACTCATTAGCCAGAATCGGGAGGAAGAGGATGAGGTTGCCTGGGAGGAGTGGTGGTGCCAAGGTGGAGAGAAGAAGTGTTGTTTATGCTATATTAAGTGCTTGTGGGACTGTGTTGTGGCTGGAGGGATTATGGGGAAGACGTGCCCTCCAGATGAAGAGAAATAAAGAAACTGTTTATTTTACACGTGCCTCTGCGTAAGTCTGTGCCGGGCCGGGCGCTATATAGTGCTTTATTACAATACCCAATAGAGTAGTAACAAATAATTAGCAATTGAAAAATAACTATTAGTACAAAATGACTGATCCTAGCATCAAATCAGTATCAACAGTACCCACTGAGAGTAGAAAAGGAACTGAAATAGGTTCCCCATCTGTTAGATAGATAGATAGATAGATAGATAGATAGATAGATAGATAGATAGATAGATAGATAGATAGATAGATAGATAGATAGATAGATAGATAGATAGATAGATAGATAGATAGATAGATACTTTATTAATCCCAAGGGGAAATTCACATACTCCAGCAGCAGTATACTAATAAAAACAATATTAAATTAAAGAGTGATAACAATGCAGGTATACAGACAGACAATAATCTTTGTATAATGTTAACGTTTACCCCCCCCCGGGTGGAATTGAAGAGTCGCATAGTTTGGTGGAGGAACGATCTCCTCAGTCTGTCAGTGGAGCAGGACGGTGACAGCAGTCTGTCACTGAAGCTGCTCCTCTGTCTGGAGATGATCCTGTTTAGTGGATGCAGTGGATTCTCCATGATTGACAGCAGCCTGCTCAGCGCCCGTCGCTCTGCCACAGATGTCAAACTGTCCAGCTCTGTGCATACAATAGAGCCTGCCTTCCTCACCAGTTTCTCCAGGTGTGAGGCGTCCTTCTTCTTTATGCTGCCTCCTCAGCACACCGCCGCATGGAAGAGGGCGCTCGCCACAACCGTCTGATAGAACATCTTTTGCACGTGGCAGGACTCAGAGTTGTATTGGAAGTCTGATGTATATAGGCTGAACAGGACCAGAGAAAGTACAGTCCCCTGTGGCGCTCCTGTGTTGCTGACCACAATGTCAGACCTGCAGTTCCCGAGACGCACATACTGAGGTCTGTCTGTAAGATAGTCCATGATCCATGCCACCAGGTATGAATCTACTCCCATCTCTGTAAGCTGTCCCTAAGGAGCAGAGGTTGGATGGTGTTGAATTAATATTAATATGAGTTAAAACCAGTAATTTGTTAAAATTATATAAATTGGTTTATTGTATAACATGAATACGAAAGGAACACAATGGGAAAGAAGATTTGTACAGTTTTAGTGAACTTACCTAAAAGAGCAGGAGAAGGTGCTGCTGTGTGAGCTGTTTGTGTCAACACTCTGCCTGTCGTCACTCACACTTGAATTTAGCATCCAAACAGCTGTCAGATGAGTAAAAGAGAAAATAGCAAAATATACAAGTTCAAGCATCCACTCCCAAGGTAAACTTGGAACAATAAACTCATTCCTAGTTGAAGACCTAGAGAACGTTTCTCCAATTTAAGGTGGACGAGTTTGTAAATTCACCAATGCTTTTCAATCGGAAAATGTGAAATTTTCAAACTTCAAACAGTGCAATCAGTTTAACATATTGCAGCGGTTCTCAATCTGTGGGGCGCAAATGTTGCCATATATGGTGTAATTTCACTATTCGTAGGGAAATGTTAAACTTGTAGCGGTGTATCGGCAGCAAAAAATATAGGAATACATTTTATTAGGGTTTCAAAAAAACGTTAGGGGGGCACGATTAAAACTGTTATGAAAACTCGGGTCGCAAATACTTAAAGGTTGAGAAACGCTGACATATTGCATTGAAAATTTAACTACCTTTGAAAAATATGTGTGCCACATCTTAATAAAACTGGCCAATGTTGTTGGATGCGGACAGACTGACGGACAGACAGACATGGGCTTTCGCCAATTGTTGCTTTGCGCATTATGTGTGAATACACCAAAAAAAAATATCCTGCACCTCTGCGATGATGTGGTCGAGAGGCTTGAATTGAAATGATTTTACTGGTGGGCGCCAGTTTACCTGCCTCACAAAGCAGCAGAAGAGGACACCGGTAAACGCAGAAGTGAGAACAAGCCTTTACAGAAGAGTATTCCTGCCTTTCCACCCCAAAAAAAGACTTTCAAACCTCCAAAAACACATTTTTAGTGAATTTTGTGTTTCAAAATTCCAAAATCACCTGCAAAATGAATTGTAGTGTGAGTTAAGCAAAGCATTAGGTGAATCAAAGCTTGCTTGTTTTACTCATTACTAATAATTATCTTCTATTTAAAATTCAGAATGGAGTCGTATGAACCCATTTTGGCCGCATAGCAGGCTGACTGTTCACTTATGTTAGTTCATCTGCAGTAGACATACTCGTTGTTTGGAAATTTTCACACATCAAGGTTATCTAAATCATTTTTTTCCTGGTTAAGATACCCAAACCTCTTTCATTGTGCGTCACATTGCTTGCATTGTCATCTGTCAGGAAGAGACAGAAAGAGAAGATCGTAAAGAAAGGGACAGAGTTTGAAGAGCATCAGTCCACCATCACCAGTCAGGACATCAGTTTGTTATGTATGACGGATTCAGAAAGTTTTTAGGCCCTTTCATTTTCTGCACACTTTATTGAGTTGTAAATTTAAATTTAAATGGATACATCTGTCATTTTTGCACATCAGCCTACACTCAATAACCCATAATATCAATGTGGAGACATGTTTTCATAAAGGTTTGCAAGTTTATTAAAAATCAAAACTGTAAATCTCTCATTCTTGAAGTATTCAGACCCTTTGCTGTCACACTCCAGATTGTGCTCAAGTGTTTCCTGTCTGCTTTAATTCTCCTTGAGATTTGTCTAGAAGTTCATTGGAGTCCCCCTGTGCCAAATTGAATTAATTGGACATCCTTTAGAGAAAAAACAAAACCCATGAAGTCCAAGGAACTTTATGTAGACCTCTGTGATCAAATTGTAGTGTAGCACAAATCAGGACACGGGGTTTAAAATCATTTCTAAATCTTTACATCTTCCCAGAAGCACAGTGACCTCAATCATTGTGAAATGGAAGACGTTTGGGACAACCAGGATATTTATTAGAGTTGGCTGTCCAGCCAAAATGAGTAACCTGGCAAGAAGGATCTCAGTCAGGGAGGTGACCCAAAACCCAGTGGAAGGGGTCTGAATACTTTCTGAATTAACTAAAGCACCTTTTGTGCTAGTCACCATTTCCATGTCATTCTCTGTTTAATACTTTTGCACATTTACACTCAGAGTCCTCCTCTCCAGTATCACACGTGACTCCCCTTCTCCTCCTTTCTAGCCCAAATTCAGTAACGTGCTGAAAACAGTCCTTAGTGATTTTAGTTCGTGATCTCTCCTCAGTATCTCACAATTTGCTCCACACACACTCATCTTCATTTCTACCTCATCCCAAAGCAGATGGTGGGTAGTAACGAGTTACATTTACTCCGTTACATTTACTTGAGTAACTATTTTTAAAAAATTGTACTTCTAAGAGTAGTTTTACTTTTTACTTTTACTTGAATACATTTGTGAAGAAGAAACGCTACTCCTACTCCGCTACATTGGGCAACACTCGACTCATTACTTTTTTCCATTTACACATTAGATACGCTATATTTTTGCCAGAGAGAAGTCGCCAGTGGATCTACTGCATGACTGTTTCACCAATCAGACGTAGCAAAAATAATCACATGACTCCGTTTCACCAATCAGACGGTACCATGCAGTCACATGACCACACACAAACTTCCTTAGTCTGCAGCCTGTGAGAGACTTTTTAGTCATGCGGGGCAACGGTCACAGCTTCACTGCAAGAACCTTGAGAGCCAACTCTTGCTGAAGCTTCACCAACACTTCACTGAGTGAAGAACAAGCAGGTTTTAACCAAACATGCACAGACACAGACAGTCATGGTAAAGTGAGACTTGGATAGCTTTGATGTACAGTATTATACTGTCAGTGTACAGTCAGTAGATCTCGTCACTGTAAGTAGTGTGCACTGTTCAAACATGCATGTTACCTACTGTAGGTATCGGCTTCAAAAGCTTTGTTGTGAAAAACTGAGATTTGGAACTTTGTGTTATTTGTGCATCTTTATTTTGTAAGGATGTTATTTATTTGTACTCATTTTATTATTTGGAAATAGCAGAATTTGCACATTATTTTATATTTTTGTCTGTTTTATTACAACATTTCTAAAAAATAAATCATTTATTATGATCAAACAGTTACTCAGTACTTGAGTAGTCTTTTCACCAAATACTTTTTTTACTCTTACTTGAGTCATTTTTTGGATGACTACTTTTTACCTCTACTTGAGTCATATTATTTTGAAGTAACGCTACTCTTACTTGAGTACAATTTTTGGCTACTCTACTCACCTCTGTCCCAAAGGCACTCTCTTGAACTGAGATGTGGGGAGGCCAGAGTGGAGGTGTGTAGAGAAGCTTGATCAAGCACATAGAAGTGGGAAAAGAGAAAGAAAAAGAATGACAATAATAGATATTCAGTGTACAGTACAGCACATTCATTTTATATTAGCATTTATAAATAATTTGTCATGTCAATCTTTAACACTTTAAGACTATGGAGCTAGTCAGATATACAGTCATATTACTTTGTGAGCAGAGGTTAGGATAATGTAAACTCAATTAATGACATACAAATCTGTGTAATTTTATAATGCCAGATTTTAACAGGGAGATGCTAATTTGCTATTCATTGAGATTAAAAATAAAAGTGAATTTTTTTTGTAGTTGAAATGGCTGTGTGACTACTGAAATAATACCACCTTAACGGGAATTTCAAGAGCCCCTTACAAATTCTTCCTTGTAAAATTCCTAGCTACACCACAGAGAAAGAAGGATTCAGGAAGCTTTTACAGAACAATTAATGCAAAATCACCAGGACCAGATAATGTTTACCACTGAGCACTTAAGGAGGTTAGCAAGTACAGATATAAACCCTTGACATATATTTTTAGAAAGTCACTGTGTACTGAAGAAATTCCAGAGGACTGGAAAAAGGCAAGTACTATCCCATTGTTTAAAGAGGGTGACCAGGTAGATCCAAGCAACTATAAGCCAGAATGCTTAACATGCATCACAGGTAAATTAATGGAAGGAATTATTAAGGATAAGATTGAGCAGCACCTGGCAAGGACCAGAATTTTCCTGAACAGTCAGCAGCATTCATTCAGAAGAGGGAGGTCGTGTTTTACTAACATGCTGGAATTCTGTGAGGAGACAACAAAAGGATGTGAAGAGAGTGAAGCTTATCATATTATTTATCTGGACTTTCAGAAAGCTTTTGAGAAGGTGCCACATGAGAAGTTGGGCATCAAACTAAAAGAAGTGGCAGTTCAGGGTGTGGTGTGTAGATGGGTGTAGAATAGTCTCACACACAGGAACAAGAGGGTGATGGTGTGAGGAACTTTACCAGAACTGGCTAATGTCAAGGGTGGTGTTCCATGGGGGTCATTGCTGGGATCACTGCTTTTTTCCAATCCATATAAATAATTTAGATAAGGAATATACGAAACAAGCTGGTTAATTTTGCAGATGATATCAATCTAGGTCAGTGGTTCCCAAACTCGGTCCTGGGGACCCACCGTGGCTGCAGGTTTTTGTTCCAACCAGATTCACAATCGGTGATAATAATTGATAACAACTGATCTCATTTAATTAGCTGGTGTTTTTTACTCTTCTCTTATTCTGCATTCAGAAAAATACAACAGTATGGTTTTTATATTAATAAGACATTTAGGAATATTTCTATTTTTTTCTAAAGCTGTAAATGCCGAACTCTCTTTTGTTGTTTCATATTATTTTCCCCTTTTCCTGTGTAGTTTGCTCCTTTCATTTAACCCTAATAGTGACAATTACCAATCAGCATAGCAGACACCTAGGATGATGAAAGCTGTAACGACTTCAGTGTCAGACCTACTAATTGGTAAATAATCAATTAAATAACCAGCACAAGTGGAAAAGCAGAATGAAAATTAGGTTGAAAATACAGTTAATGACTTAAAAAAACTATATACTCCCCATATAACTGCTTATTACATTTTAATAAAAATCTACCAAACTTAGTTTGTAATTTCTACATTGACTCCAAAACACAAAAACTGGGAAATAATGACTCACTTAATTAGGCTAAGAGTCCAATGAAAAACGGAAGTTGGTTGGAATAAAAACCTGCAGCCACAGTGGGTCCCCAGGACTGAGTTTGGGAACCACTGATCTAGGTGGATTGGCAGATAATCTGGAATCTGTTGAATCATCACACATGGACTTGGATAGCAGACAGACTTGGGAAGATTTGTGGCAGAATAAATTTAATGTCAGTAAATGTAAAGTATTACTTGTAGGAAGTAAAAATGTGAGGTTTGAATACACAATGGGTGGTCTGAAAATCAAAACTCCACCTTATGAGAAGGATTTAGGAGTCGTAGTGGACTCTAAGCTATCAACTTCCCAACAGTGTTCAGAAGCCATTAAGAAGGCTAACAGAATGTCAGGTTATATAGCGCCTTGATGGGTGGAGTACAAGTCACAGGAGGTTCTGCTGAAGCTTTATAACACACTGGTGAGGCCTCATCTGGAGTACAGTGTGCAGTTTTGGTCTCCAATTTACAAAAAGGACATAACAGCACTAGAGAAGGTCCAGAGAACAGCGACAAGGCTGATTCAGGGCTACAGGGGATGAGTTAGGACGAAAGATTAAAAGAGCTGAGCCTTTACAGTTTAAACAAAAGAAGATTAAGAGGAGACCTGACTGAAGTGTTTCAAATTATGAAGGGAATTAGTCATGTAGCCCGTTACAATAACGGGCGCTAGAACAGTAGTGCATAAACATTAGTAGGAACAGTCTATATTAAACGGCAAGGGACTTTGACCTCATTCTTTTTGTTGGTCGTATTTTTCTTTCTTTCAGCCTTTCTTTTGTTGATGTTTACTTACTCAGCTGACTGTTCTTCGTGGGCTGCCACCGTGTATTGTGTGTCTTTAATTTTCTGTGACAGTAATACTGTCTTGTATGTCCGTAATATATCTTTAATTTTCTCTGCCGGTAATACAGGCGTGCGCGTCGGTAATATGTCTTTAATCTCCTCTTACAGTAATACTGGCTTGTATGTGGCTATAATATGCGTCACTGTATTGTGTACCTTTAATTTCCTCTCGCAGTAATACTGGTTTGTATTTCCATAAAACGCCTCTAACTTACTCTGACAGTAATATCGCGCATCACACCGTGCCCCGTGCATGCGCACTTCACCAGAAGCCCCGCGCATGCGCACTTCACCAGAAGACACACACACACACAGACACCTGGACGCACAAAGGGATTTTATTAAAGAGGATATGTCCAGTGGATCGAGACTGTGACTTTAAAATGAGTTCACAGTTGGAAACTTGTTAAGTGTAAATTTCACACAAACATCAGGACGTTTTTTCTTCACACAGAGAACCATAGACACATGGAATAAGAGTAGTGTGGTAGACAGTAGGACTTTAGGAACATTCAAGACTTAACTTGATGTTATTTTGGAGGAATTTGCTAGATAGAACTGGTGATCTTTATTGGGCTGAATGGCCTGTTCTTGTCCATATTGTTCTAATTTTGGCAATTACAGTGCTTGCTATGCTGGTAATTGTTGCAAAATGAATACCAGCACATATCCTACAGACTTACAAATCTGGATAAACCACATACTATCCACATATGTTATCCTCACAGGTGGCGCAGTGGTAGTGCTGCAGCTTTGCAGTAAGGAGACTGTGGAAGATTGTGGGTTCGCTTCCCGGTTCCTCCCTTTGTGGATAGCGCTTTGAGTACTGAGAAAAGCGCTATATAAATGTAATGAATTATTATTATACTGTATATGCAAAACCATATTTTTGAACCATCACAAATTATGTGAATCATAAAACTTTGTAACTATTAGGAGGTGTAACTAAGCCTAAAACCCCAGACTCAATCATTCCAACCCAGTCACGGGTTCAAATATAGTCCATTTATTATACACCGTACCTTAATGAACAGAAAACCAAAGCCAAAATATCACAAGTAAAAGATGATTCCAAGCTCCTACCCTCTTCTTCCACTCTGTGAGCTTCATTCTCTGACTCCTTGTGGCAGACGAGGCATCTTCTTTTACTGTATCTCAGACCTGGGAGTACTACCAGTGCTAGACCATTGTCATACAGAAGCAATTCTGGGTCAAACTAAAGCCCATCAGAGTACGGGCAACATTCTCCTGCTGTTCCTCCCTTCAACTTTCATCCTGCAGTATGGGTGTACATACTTGAGCTCCACCAGCATCATGCCACCACCCTGTACACAGGGGGAATACCTAACCCCAGGAAGCCATTTCCCTATTCCTTTGTGTTAAGACTTCCCGGCTGGGAAAAGTTCCAACAACCAACCTGCCGATATGTTTGGCCATGCAGGTCCTTCCAGGCTCCTTGGCCAGACAAAGTGGCATCTATTCTGGTCGGGACATGAGTCAAACTGTGTCATCCCTGACAACATATATATTGTGGTGGATGGCCGGCTACATATTCCGACCCTCACTCCCAGGCCGCCAGGTGGAGCTCTCCCGACAGCATGGTCGTTCCCCGAATTCCAGCAGGGCCTCATGGACTTTGTAGTTTTTATACACAGCCCTGCTGGATACCTTGGTGACCACCGGGAGTCGCTGTAGGGAGGCTCATGGACTCGTATGTGCCCTATAACCTGGAAGTACGTCCTGGTCACGTGAACAGGAGAAACAACGTACTTCCAGGTTGAAGAAAAGGACTTTTACCCTGACCCGGAAGTAATAAAGACTTGTGGACTGTTGGGCAGAAACACCCCCGGGTCAGGGAGTATAAAAGGACTCTGGGAAAGCCCAGACACTGAGCTGAGCTGGGAGGTAGGGTGGCTAAGTGTCTGGGAGCGGAGGAGAGAGTATTGTAGTATTGATTGGTGTTTGTATGAATAGTGTGAAGTGGAGGGTGCTTTGTGCACGTAATTATTGTACAATAAATAATAATTGTACTTTTACCTGGTGTTTGAAGTGGTACCTGAGGGTTCAAGAGGTCGATAAATACCTCAACTGCTACAATATGTACACATGTACATGTATTATGATCAGAAGTTAGCTCGGTAATGAATTGAGAACTTTGTCTTTAAATATGTAAAACAGTCAAGCAGATGGGGAGCCATGTTTGCTGACTGCTGGCCACAGGTGCCACTAAGGCCAGCAGTACGTACAATGGAAGCTTAAAAATTATGGAAGACTGTTAATGTCTACAGTAAATGCAAGTCAGCCTGTTAGCTACATTGCAATGCAATGCATATGCATGTGGTGAATTTCATTTTGGTAGAGTTTTATCATGTCATAATTAGAACTGTGAATTTCCCCTTTGGATTAATAAAGTATCTATCTATCTATCTATCTATCTATCTATCTATCTATCTATCTATCTATCTATCTATCTATCTATCTATCTATCTATCTATCTATCTATCTATCTATCTATCTATCTATCTATCTATCTATCTATCTATCTATCTATCTATCTATCTATCTAGAAACAACCAAACAATCAATTCCATTTTACTGCAAGATGAATTTTTGTGTATGTTTAAAAGACAATAGAAAAGCATATTGCACTTTAATTCATGTCCAAAGATCGCATGTCATCAAGTCAAGTCGAGTAAGACTTTAAAACGAGCTCATTTATTGAGGGTACATTTCACACAAACATTAGGACGTTTTTATTTAACGCAGAGAATCACAGACACTTGGAATAAGTGACCAAGACGTGTGGTAGACAGTAGGACTTCAGCAACGTTCAAGACTCAACTTGATGTTATTTTGGAGGAATTTGCTGGATAGGACTGGTGAGCTTTGTTGGATTGAATGGCCTGTTCTTGTCCAGATTGTTCAAATGTTGGCAATTACAGTGCCACAGCTATTCATAGAATTGTTACATTCTGATAAAAGAAAAACATTATTTCCTTTGTTATTATTTCATAAATACCAAGTAACAAATATTGTTATTGTGAAAAAATGAATTCTTGTAAATATACATGTCTATATGGTGCTGATCTTCAGTCTTTAAGGTATTTTGAGAACATAGCAAGAGCTTTTGAACATCACATTTTGAGTCATAATAATTACAATATCAGTTTAAGTCACTCAGCTCACCCTTAAACAAGACTCCTGTCTTATTAATAGACCTGCCATTATTTATCAGTTTATTGTCCCATTCTCAGTGACTCACACGTGTTGTCCTTTCTAATGTTTGATCAAGTTAGCGTGATAAAGATACGATTTTTTTTTTTATCAAAATCAAATAACATTCCATACAAATAAGTCAAGTTTTACAAAACTAGGTTCGAAACAAATCAATCTCCACCCATGAGAGAGAAAGCTAGGCCTGCAGATTAAAACTTTAAACTAGTAAAAATAAGTAAATAGATAAATTAATAAATGAATAAAAATTAATTGAGTAAAAAAAAAGAGAGATAAGATTTAAATAGGCACAGGTAATAAAATAAATAGACAAGTACATTAAACCAGGCAATAGGATCATGCAGGGTTACAGTGGTATCCCGGTGCTGTTTTAATGGTATTGCCCAGTTTTACAGAATGGCACCTTAACTCAGTAACAGGCACACATGTACTGGGCTGATGGTTCAGCAGCCACTTTTATTTTCTCCTGATGCTTGGGACAGAATAGGAAGAAATGGCTTTCTGTGTCCTCCCCGGGCTCTTCTGTAAGGGTCTTGAGGTTTGTCTGTGGTTTCTGGTTTTGATAGCCAGGCCCTAATTTGATCAGGTTTGTCCCTCTTTGCAATGTTTATTTAATTCTTTTTTCCTCTCCCTAAGATCCAATTCCTGCAAACTCCATGTTCACCTAACTAAACAATGAGTGTGTTTTTTTTTTAATAATCCGGGTATTCACAGAAACAGAGCTTCAAATATGCCATGTAGAAACGGGTTTAAGACACACACATATTTTTTTGGGTGGCACGGTGGCGCAGTGGTAGCACTGCTGCCTCACAGTAAGGAGACCTGGGTTTGCTTGTTCTCCCCGTGTCTGCATGGGTTTCCTTCCACAGTCCAAAGACATGCAGGTTAGGTGCATTGGTGATCCTAAATTGTCCCTAGTGTGAGTGCTTGATGTGTGGGTGTGTGTGCCCTGTGGTGGGCTAGCACCCGGCCCAGGATTTGTTTCTGCCTTGCACCCTGTGTTGGCTGGGATTGGCTCCAGCAGACCCCTGTGACCCTGTGTTAGGATATAACGGGATGGACAATGACTGACTCACTGACTGACATATTTTGTCTGTGAGTAACGCTTAACCAGGTTACACTTAAGGACTGTTACCCTCTTGTCAGCCTGTGCCTATCCGTGGCCACCAGTCTTTGCTTCACACACACTTCCAGCAGCCATGGCTATAAAACAGTAGAAGCATCCTCACAGATAAATTTCTTGATGTAAATGTTTAGGTGATCACGTTATTCCTTCTATTGGTTGAATTAATCTGTCTTAATATTTTAGAAATCGCTGAATATCTGATGATGCGCTGAACGTACAGTACTTAGGTCAGCACCACAATTTCGGGAGCAGTGTTGGGGGCAACGTGTGTTATATAGTCCGATTTCTTTTGAAGGTAGCGAATAACCTAATGCAAAACTTACTTTATTGAAGTAAAAATACAAGTAGTCACCAGGTTACGAACATCCGACCTACGACTTACGAACGAGGCCACAGCTGCAACGCATGCGCCTCAGTAACTGCCACTCCGTCATCTTCGGCCTGGGGATGCTGCAAGCGGTGGCTGGAGGGGGGCGATTTCGCTGCTCGCGCAGTGTAGTGTCCCTCGGGTGGCTCCTGGCGGCAAGCGGTGACCCGTAATCCATAGTCACCGGGGCAACAGCTATCACTTGTGTGCAGGACGATGGTTCGCCGTCCGACTACTATGCCGCCGCAGCTACTGTTACTGACTGGACGCAGACTGGATGGAGCGGAGGGAGGCATTTCACTGCCCACCCAGCACACACGGCTGGTAATGCTGCAAGCGCTGACATGGAGGCCATTGAGGGTGAACAGGGCGGCGGTGGTAGCATTGTAGTGTGCATCAGATGGCTGCCTGTTGAATGGGGGCAGTGATGGGCGATTCACTACCCGCCTTTGGCCCCTCCCTGTTCGTTCTCGGTGGGCGGGCACCGCAGGCAGCATACTGTAGTGGAGGTGACTGTCAGGTGGGCTGGTGATGAACCCCCCTTGCCACCCCAAGTCATTCTCAATAGCCAGCCTGCTTGTACTGTTACGCACATAGCAGGAAGTTGTCTCTCGTCAGTACACCAGACGTGCTGACGAGGGGTGCCATCCTGCCGTGATAGCGTGTACAGTTCTGTGCAGAAGAGCTCATCTTAACCTTTTATCTTCACCCTTCAACAATGTCTCTGAAACACAAACCTGATGCAAGTGCTGGTGATACAGTAAAGAAGAGAAAAACCATCACCATGGAAAATAAAGTAGAAATAATAAAAAGTTCAGAGAGAGGTGAAACTCCATCATTCATTGGCAGAGCACTTGGTTACAGTCGTTCAACAATAGCATTTATTAAAATAATGTACCTGTTCTGACTTACCGTATTTTTTGCACCATAAGACGCACCTGAGCATTAGACGCACCTAGGTTTAGAGGAGGAAAACAAGAAAAAAAAATATTCTGAACCAAATGGTGTACTAATATGTTTAATAAAATATAGCAGAATAATATTTCAACCATGTAAATTCAACAGCAGTATTAAGAACCATCATCACTGTCATTAACAAATAAGGAGAGACTTTAAGGTTCAAGCACTCTTCTAGTTTTATGGAAACCCCAAGAAGTCCTCATCGCTAGTGTCAGAATTTATGAAGTTCAGTTGCTCACAATCACTTTGTAGGAGCACGTACCTATCATCACGCGGCATAACCTGTCCAAAGCCACCTGGGGACAAAGCACGTTTGGACCAATGCTCCCTGAAGTTATATCGCCAGTCTAGTCCCATCTATATTTGTAATTCCACAAAGCCCTTCATCTCGTGTTTTGTTGTGGGTTTCCAGTTTGAAAAACGAGACTGTGGTGCAAGCACAGCCCTCGATTCAAAAAATTGCTCTGCACACCTGTTTGTCTCGTCTGACAGTAGCTGAAAGGCAGCTTCAGGAAAGAACAGCCTGAAGTAGTCCAGCAGCTGGTAATCTGTCAAGTCCAACAGCAAGCCATACTGTCTTGTGAAATCTGATAGCCAGTTTGGCTCCCACGGATCAATGTCTAGGTATTCCTCCCACACGAACCTTGCCATAGGTGTATCGGCTGCACGAATGCGCTCAGCTGGGGCGGCATCGGCTGGTGTCCCGATCAGCTGGTGCCAGTTCCTCACTCTCTTGTTCGATCCCCTGATCACTGTCAACAAAATCAGATTCTGAAAAATCAGAATCCGACTCAGTGATAATGTGCAAAACATCGTCTGCTGAGTATTTTGTTTTCTGCACTCGCTTCGCTCCCTCGTGAGATGTCGATGCCAACTTGCTTACATTTGTTTACATTTCGCAACTCACGCACACGCAAGGATTAGATGCCGAGTCATTGAGTCTAACATTCCTCCAAGCACAGAGGGAATGCCTGTAACGTAACAGTGAGTTTTGTCGCCCTCTACCCCTGGAGGTCGACTTTTGTCAGGTAATACACATCATGGTCTATGACGCGATATTCGCTCCATAAGACGCACAGACATTTCCAACCTTCTTTAGGGGAAAAAAAAAGTGCGTCTTATGGTGCGAAAAATACGGTACATACAAATTCAACATAAGAACAAACCTACAGTCCCCATCTCGTACGTAACCTGGGGACTGCCTGTACCTGCGTTTTTATTATCCCAGCAGCACCCAGTGTTAGTTGAGAAGCACACATATTGGTATGCCAGTCCTTTGCAGGGCTCAATTGCACAGTCAAGCAGTCCAGAGTGGGCTGCATACAATCAGGTAACAGAAACCTGTGAATAAAGTTATTTGCTGTTAACAGTGTGACCTGGTGATGCTGTGGCCAGTGTTAATACATCAAATCATCAGGGGCTTAGGTCGAGGATGTTAAAGGGCGATGGATGGATGTTATTTACTTCACAGCACATGAAGGACTAAACATAGTTATAAAACACAAGAAATGTTTCCTAGCTGCGATGGGTTGGCACCCTGCCCGGGATTGGTTCCTGCTTTGTGCCCTGTGTTGGCTGGAATTGGCTCCAGCAGACCCCCGTGACCCTGTGTTCGGATTCAGCGGGTTGGAAAATGGATGGATGGATGTTTCCTAGTTATGAAGATTTATCTATGGGCTTAGGATTTAAGTACAAATGCTGGCCAGTGAAATGTGCAACTTCTCATACAAAAGAAGAACAAATTAACACATAAGTAACATACTCTTTGTAAGACATTGCATTTTATAATAAGAAAATATATAACATTGTGACCACTATGGGCATTGCAGCACCCCAAACCCCAGGCACAACTGCACAGACACAAGTCTCAGGTACAAATATGCATTTTATTATACAAAATACTTTATAAAAGGCTTCTTTGTAATAGTGGCAAACACAACAGAATTCTTCTTCTTTCTCTTTCTCCTTCCACTCCTTCAGGTGAGCTTTATCCTTTTACACCGAACTCCGATTCACCCGAGTGAAATGGAGCAGCTTCCTTTATATTGCATGCTATTGCTTTGCATTCAGGAAGCACTTCCGGGTCAGGGAGAACCTCCCTGTGACAGGACAGCCTGCCTCCAGCAGGCACCCGAGGACCCCAACAAGGCTGCCTGCCAAAACTACAACTCCCATGCAGCCCTGTGGGTGTCTGAATGCGATGCTCCCCAGAGGGACATCGCCAGCCAGTGTACTGAGGAAGCGCATGGTCTTGGGAAGCAGCCTGCCCCTGTCCATCCATTACAACAGCCTCCTGACCAGGAAAGGTACCACTGACCAACCTGGTTGAGATGCCCATCCACCGACAACCTTTCAATTAAAAGGCCTCCCTGACCAGGTAAGGAATCATCCATCCTGGTCGGGATGCCAGCCAACCCATATTGTTTTATTTGTAAGTACATAATTAGTGATGTTACTTTTAGAAGTCAGTTGCGAAGGGAGAACTCCATAAGTGGACTCTCTCACCTGTAAAAGGAGGGTTTTAAGAAAGCAGCCGGGTTACTCACCTTATCCCTGTCTTCTTTTGTGGCTTTTATCTGAAAGAGAAGGGGCAGGGCTTCTGTGTGACCAATCAGGAAAGGTGTCTGGTCTGGCACACCAGGAAAGATCAAGATGCTCCTCCCTTTCTAAGGTTTTCTTAAGAATGCTCAGCCATATACAGTATGTGACCTTTCATACAAAGAAAAGTGAGAGACATGGCTGGTGGCCAGCAGAAGGGCTAAGAGGCTCTGCTCAGAAGTCTAAATAAAAAACCAAATTGACCACTTGCAAGTCTTTTACCCTCCCTCTGCCCTGCCGCACCAGCCCACTGAAACAGAAACCTGTCTGACTTCTTGCAGAAGCTTCTCGTGGGTGACTTCCCTCATGAGCTGGACATTGAAGAACTGGAAGATGATGTTCCAAAACGCAAGAACCGAACAAAAGGAAGGGTATGTATGATAAAAGGGCAGCTCTCCCTGCTCCGGTTGTAATACAGAAAAGTGAGAGAAATTCTAAAAAGTCCATGAAATGAAACCAAATCTGAGAGTAGTGGGCGCATCCTTAGTGATACCAACCTGCCCCACAATGCTATGTCACACGAAACTTCCTACAGTGCTGTTAGAAACACGCCAGTTGCACACCAAACAGTCTCAATGCAGCACGGACACAGAGGAAAGGAAATTTTTAATGCTCTTAAATTGTTTTCATTGAGAAGCACCTCTCGTCATTCATTTTGGCAAGTGCCATCTTTTAGTTGCTTAGCAACAGTCTTCACAGAGAGTGACAAGCTGCATTTGCATTGCTTGGTAGAGCTGCATTTCCAAGAAACTTTGATAACACTTTAGAAGAGGGGCTACCTGGGGGGCATCTACTGACTTTCAAATCACACAGTAACGCCCTCAAATTGGGGCTACCTAGCTGTGTCTATCGATCAGCTACTACTGTGCAACAAGCCCTGCGTCTGATCTGAACAAGACTTTGAGAGTACTGAAGAGGGGCTACCTAATTAGACAGTCACTGGTGTGGAACGACACCTTTACAGGGGCTTATTAGGACTTACAAATCACAAGTAACACCTTTGAACTGGACCGACCTAGCTGTGTCTATTGATTAGCTATTACTGTGCAACACGATTTTAACAAATTCTGTGCCTGGTCTTATCAGAATAAGAAATCACCGATGAGAGTGACAGTCACTAGTGCAGAACAACACCTTAACAGAATTTGAATGAGACTCGCAATTCAGATTTTAACAGGACTGAAAAAGTATCTGATGACAATTTAAAAGGGGGGCTATTGTACCCCAAGTGGATCAAGCAGACCAGGGGTGTCCAACTCCGATCCTGGAGGGCTTCAGGTTTTCAGTGTAACCCTTTTTCATAATTAATGACCTGTTTGTGCTGCTAACTGACTGTTGTTTTAATTGAGTTGCTATATAAGACTCGAGACCCCTTAACTGTTTCTTTTATTCCTTAATTAGCAACCAAACAATAATGAGAGACAAAACGAGCCAAAACATGACCAGTTAACTTCGAATGAGAGCACCGACAAGCCATGGAATTAAATAACAAGCTAAATTAACAGAAGCAATCAGCGTCTAATTAAGAAAATGGATGGCGTAAAATTGGTTGGAATCTGAGGCCCCCAACTTAGCTGGTCATCGGTTGGCTCACTTCACATCTCGTTTCTATTTGGCTGCCATTTAAGGGGAAAAAAAAGCAATTCAGAGGATTGTTAAATAACAAAAGAATTTAAAATGAATGAGAAAGAAGTCAATTACCAGCAGAAATTGATTACTGATTAAGAAAGTGGCAGGAAGGAAAACCTGCAACCACTGTGGCACCTCCAGGGTTCAAGTAGACAGTTGCTACTGTAGGCTAACACATCTTGGGGCCAGACATGGTTCTCAAATGAGAACACACATCTGGGAACAACTCTGTAAAACACAGATGTCAAACTCCGGTCCTCGAGGGCCGCAGTGGCTGCAGGTTTTCATTCTAACCATCTTCTTCATTAGTGACCAGTTTTTGCTGCTAATTAACTTTTAATTGACGTGACTCAGGCCCCTTAGTTGTCTCTTTTTCTTTAATTAGCAGCCAAACAATAATGAGACACAAAATAAGCCACCACATGATCAGCTGTGCCAATCACACAATTTCTGAAAATAAAGGTGATGGTCTCGGTAAAGTCGAACTCTCAGGTCACCACAACATTTTGACGATGTTCTTAGAAAAAACAGAAAATCAACAGTTTTGGAAACGTCTGCTGTGACGAAATAAGAGCAGCAACAAGCCATGGAATTAAATAACAGGTTTAATTAGCAGCAAGAATTGGCTTCTCATTAAGAGACTGTTTGGAGTGAAATTGGTTGGAGTTTGAAATGTCAGTTTAGCTGGTCATCTGTCGGCTTGCTCACATCTCATTTCTGTTTGGTTGCCATTTAATGAAGAAACAAATCCATTCAGAGGACTGAATCCTTAAAAACAGGGCTATTAAAATGAAGGGAAAAGAAGTTAATTAGCAGTGAAAACTGGGCACTGATTAGGAAAAGGGTTAGAATGAAAACCTGCAGCCACTGCAGCCCACCAGGACCGGAGTTCGACACCCCCGGTCTAAAACATTGGAAGTGAAGAGTGGCACAATCTGTCAATGGAAAGGCTCCACCCACAGGGTTTCATTCTGAAAACCCGCCCTCAGTTTTCTCCAGCCTGTGCACTTTAAATGTTTTGGGGTTACAGTGTCCCATTCCTACTCACGTCGTTCATTTTCTAACCCACTTAGTCCTGAACAGGGTCACTGGAGACTATCCCAGCTAGCATAGGGCACAAGGCAGGAACAAAACCCTGGGCAGGGTGCCAGTCCATTTCAGGGCAAACACTCACACACATCCCAACCACATATTAAGGCGATTTAGTGTTGCCAATCCACCTAACCTGCATGTCTTTGGATTGAGGAAAGAAACCCAAAGGCCAACTCCACTCAGGTAGGACCTGGGAAGTGAACCCTGGTTATCTTACTATGAGGCAGCAGCACTACCACTGCGCCACTGTACCATCCTTTCTATTCATGTATTAGACCAGGGGTGTCCTGGAGGGCCACAATGGCTACAGATTTTCATTCAAACCCTTTAACTTCTTTTGAATTAATTTTAATTGACTTGGTTTTTAAGAGTTGTTTCCCTGAAATTCTTCATCGTTCCTCTGATTTGCTTCATTTCTTTCCTTAAACGGCACCCAAACAGAAATGAAACGTGAAGTGAGTGAGCCGACAGAAGACCAACTAAGTCAGGGCCTCAAACTCCAACCAGTTGCTTCATTAGGCTCTGATTCTTGTCGTTCATTAAACTCGTTCTTTAATTCCATGGCTTGTTGCTGCTCTTATTGTGCAATAGCAGACATTTCTGAAATTGTGGATTTTCTCTTTTTCTAAGAGCAGATCAGCATTCTTGAGACCTTCAACTTTCTTTATTTTCGGATATTATATGATGGTCACAGTTTACTGGTCCTGTTTTGGCTCATTTTGTATCTCATTGTTTGGCTGCTAATTAAGGAAAAAGAAACAATTGAGGGGTCTGAGTCTTCAAGAGCAAGTCAATTAAAATGAATTCAAAAGAAGTTAATTAGCAGCAAAAACTGGTCACTCATTAACTTTTTGAGGGCTGAATATTCTTTACCAAAAAACTCAGTTTTCTGAAAAGCACACAAGGCAATGCTTTCACAAATAAATCACCATAAAATGTCTGCTACTATGTGCTGTGGCTGCCGTTGGTGCATGTTTGGCATCTCTGGTGGCAGTGGCTGCACAGGGGCACCTTGATGTTCAGCAGGAATGCATGGTGTGCTGTCTGCCTGGCTGTCTGCTCACAGCAGGTGGGTGGCGGTGGAGGTCGCAGTGTGACGCAATATGGTTGGTACCTCCTGTCATCATAAGTGGTGGTCCTCCCAGGTGAACGCTGCAATACGAAAGTGTTCAGCGCCATGATCAGCTGGGGACCAATCAGATGATGCTGGTATCACTCACCTCCAGATCACTTGCATCACAGTCAGAGTCCTACTCAATGAAATTACATTAAACGTCCATGCCTTGCACATTCACTTTGTTCTCTTGCCAGATAGCGCTGCCATTTTAGAGGTTGTTTGTTCTTCGCTACTCACACACGCTTAGGGAAATGAGGTTAAATCAACAAAGCTATGTAACTTTCCTTCTAGCCAAGAGAGTCGAACTAAAACGTAAGGGTGGGTTTTGTTGCAGTTTATAGCTGATTACCATCCTCTGCCCCTGAATTTTGACAAAAGTGGACATCAGCCCTGAAAGAGTTAAGAAAAGGGTTAGAATGAAAACCTGCAGCCACGGTGGTCCTCCAGGACTGGAGCTGGGCACCCCTGTATTAGACCAATACATACATTAACTATGGGAAGACAGGGAGAATGAAAAATAAACTGAAAAAAAAACCACTTGACACTGTGAAGAAATAGAAAAGGTAAAACTGGACTTATCAATTCAGTAGTACCAGCTAACTGAAGCGTCAGAATGAGAGTGGTGGCAGAAGAGAAAGACACAGAAAAGCACACACAGAGACCAATACAAATACAACTTTGAGAAGCGCTTCAGTCTGCTGCAATATCACTATATGGTATAATAACAGCAAACAGAGTTGAGATAAACATTGGGGTCTATGTATACTCTGCACATTTAAACACTGCGGCTCTATTCTGCCATGGTCTATTTCTTATGACAGGAAGTCCCAAAGCCTGTAACTCCCAAAATGCCATCTAGAGGGGGAGATGCTTTTGAAAAAACCCTGGCTAGATACATAAATGTGAATTTCCCCTTGGGATTAATAAAGTATCTATCTATCTATCTATCTATCTATCTATCTATCTATCTATCTATCTATCTATCTATCTATCTATCTATCTATCTATCTATCTATCTATCTATCTATCTATCTATCTATCTATCTATCTATCTATCTATCTATCTATCTATCTAAAGGGCCATCTAGAATCTTTATAAAATAAAAGGTTTATTTTCACAAAAATGCCCTTCAACTAGAATGAAACACAAAGAAAAAAATTAGTTGCCTAAAACAATAACTCAAAGTCTAAAGAGTGATCAAAAGATGGAGCAAACAAATAGAAAAAACAATGAATTTGCATTAAGCACAGTAGAAACACTCACCAAAACTCTAAAAGCACATCTGAAATGAACCACCAGCAACTGTGGGAGACCCTCCAGATTTATAGGGTGGAGGGTAGATCCTAGCGGTGATTGGTAGGTGGTCCTGCCTTGTGGGAGATCACCCACAAAACACATGGAACACAAAACACAGGCAAAGAAAACAAAGGTGACAATAAACAAAAGTCATTACGTGCTTCTCAAAATTGAACAATAAAGAAGTAAAACCCGACTTTGAACCCCAGCCAGGGGAGGAGACCCGACTGAGATATAACACGCATTGCCAATAAGACAGTAATGTTGACTTGCTGACGTGCAGTCAGAAGGTGAATGCTGTACATCCTTACCGTTCTACTGCTGGTGCTGTCTGGCAGATTTACTGAATTTCATACTGAAATCTGCATCTCCTATGGCTATCAGGTCTCTTAACGGCGCCTTGTTGAGATGGGGTGTGACACACCATTTACTTCAAATGCATATTTTGCATTTCATATTTTCACAAATGTAGCTGCCTGTCAGCACGGTGGCGCAGTGGTAGCGCTGCTGCCTCGCAGTAAGGAGACCTGGGTTCGCTTCCCGGGTCCTCCCTGCGTGGAGTTTGCATGTTGTCTGCGTGGGTTTCCTCCGGGTGCTCCGGTTTCCTCCCACAGTCCAAAGACATGCAGGTTAGGTGCATTGGCGATTCTAAATTGGCCCTAGTGTGTGCTTGGTTTGTGTGTGTCCTGCGGTGGGTTGGCACCCTGCCCGGGATTGGTTCCTTGCCTTGCGCCCTGTGTTGGCTGGGATTGGCTCCAGCAGACCCCCGTGACCCTGTGTTTGGAAAATGGATGGATGGATAGCTGCCTGTTCTTTCAAGCTTACAATGACTCCAACATGGCCGTCATACAAGGCACCTGTTCATTTTTACTCCTCGTCCATTGGTGTCTTTGAATGACAATGTATGATCTGATTTTACAGAAAGCTTTATCGCTTTACAAATGCAATGTGCCCTCTGTACAGGCGACACTGTATTTAAGAGTGGTCTTTTTAGGAGTCTTTTCAGATGTAGACAGTCTATCATAATCAGAAGCTTGCTCTCTGTTGGACCAGGTTAGCGAGACAACCACCGCACTGTGCAGTTCAAAATTGTCACCCCTACTTTGAGTCCCACCTTCATGAGACGTTTGATTGTTTTAGAAATGTGACACTCAGTGAGCCGTCTGATTGTTTCCCCTCATTTGTAAGCAAAATTCACTCACGGTTGTCTCCAGATGTGTGTTTTATATGTCTGGCTCTGCAAGACTACCTTAGCAGAGGATTCTTAGGCCTTACAAATCACAAGTAACACTTTTGAATTGGGCCCATCTAGCTGTGTCTATTAATCAGTTGCTACTGTGTAACAAGACTTAGACTTTAACAAACACTGTGTCTGGCCTTAGCAAGATTAAGAAAGCACGGATGACAGTTAAGACGAGGGTCTACCTATAGTGTGTCAATTAGACAGTCGCTACTGTGGAACAACACCTTAACAGAGGCTTATTAAGACTTACAGGTCACACTCAAATTGGGACCACCTTTGCGTCGGTGTTACGGGACCTTAACAAACACTGTGTCTGGTCTTAAGACTCAACGGGCATTAATGAGAGAAGAGGGGCTATGAATTAGACAGCTATCAGTGTGAATACGCCTTAACAGAGGCTTTCGTAAGCCACACTTGAGAAGAGGAGATGGATTTAGTAAAGTGCATACATTTGCAAAGTATTCACGTTTTACACTTTTTGTTATGCAAAAATCATTTAAATTAATTTTTTTTCCCTCATCAGGCAGCACTCAATACCCCAAATGATGAAGGAAATTTTTGATTAATTAAAACAAAAAACCCCAAATATCCTAATTGACACGAGTATTAGTCGGTGCTTAGTTGAAGTCTCTTTGGCAGCAATTATAGCCTGAAGTCTCCTTTGGTTTGACATGACAAGCTTTGCACACCTGGATTTGGGGATGTTCTGCCATTCTTCTCTGCCGATCCTCTCAAGCTCTGTAAGGTTGGATGCCATCAGTTGGTAGACATCTATTTTCAGGCCTCACCAGAGATTGGGTTCAAGTCCGTGCTTTTGGTGAGCCCATTTGGAACCTTAAGCGGTGTTGACCAACATCTCCCCTCATTGTCCATAGCAGGTAGTCGGAATTAGTAGACTTTGACACACTGGAGGGACCATCCCCATCCCCTTTGTTTAGTCCGAAGCATGCAACCCTTCAATAGCACAAATGGTGTCCCTTTGGGGGTCCACCTCAGTGTCTGAAGTGCACACACCTTCAGAAACACAGACAGCGCTCTTGTGTATACACTGTGAAGCCCCAGGCGCGTACAGCCACCCTAACCCCGACACAGACAGGCAGGCCACAGGTTCAGCACACATCACGCACTTTATTTACAGTTGAGAAGCACTTTAGCCTGCTTACCACAGCACAGTACAATACATAAAGCACAGCACACAAGGCACAGTCCTTCCGCCTCGGCTCCCCCTCAGGCTTTGTGCTCTTCCTCCTGACTCTGGCCAATAAGTGGTGGCGACTGGCTCCTTTTATAGGGCACCCGGAAGTGCTACCAAATAGGGCCCTGTAAAAGTCCAGGCGCCCCCTGTCGGAGGCTATGGGGCCCGGCAGGGTTGAGCTTCCATGCTCACACTCACACTCCGTGGCCCTGCTGCAAGCCAAGAGGGCTGCCCTCTGTTGGTCCGGGGGAGAAACAGCCTTGTAAGTAGTCTCTCCCCTGGTCATTCCATACTCAGGGCATACCGGCCGGGTAAAGGCTGCGGCTGTCCGTCGAAACACACAATTGACATTATTATCATACTTTAACAACTCAGGGGGGTTTTTCCTCTCAAAGTCCAGATCACGTACCCCTTAATCTTTCATAAATGGTGCCTCCAGATCAGCCTAGGTTGATGTAAGAATGACGCTATATAGCGCCTGACCCGACACAGATTGGACACGGGAGGCACGTGTAAAATAAAACAAATTCTTTTTATTTTCTTCGTCTTCCTCGTATCCACAGACACAACACAGTCGCAAGCACAACTAACACACAAAAGCACTTCTCTCTCTTCCACCACCACTCCTCCTCCACAAGCATTGTCCTCCTCCTCCTCCCGACTCTGGCCGCCGAGTGGTGGTCGCTGGCTCCCTTTTATCAGGCACCCAGACGTGCTCCAGGTGGTTGATTATCGACATCCGGCTGCACTTCCGGGTAAGGTGAATCCAGTACCCAAAAGGGGCCAGCCGCTCCTGTTGCAGTACCCCCTGGTGGTACCTGCTGAACCCCACAGAGCTGCACAGAACTCCAACCCCCATGAAGCCCTGGGGAGTCCAAGGCACCGCTGCAACTCAGGGAGGCTGCCATCTAGCGTCCAGGGGGAGATACTGGGCTTCCCACCCTTGTCGCCCTGGCAGATGTGCTGAAGGGGCATCCCGGCCAGGCATGGGCCCCGGCCATCCGTTACAGTTGCCTAATGGATTGACCAACTCTGGGCTGGACCACTTAAGGACATTCACAGAGTTGACCCTCCTGTGTCACTCCTGTGTTGTTTTTCCTTTATGTTCTGTTAGAAGGTACACCTTTGCCCAGTCTGATGTCCATAATGCTCTGGAGCAGGTTTTTTTTTTAAAAATATCTCTGCACCTTGCTCTGTTGAGCCTTACGTCAACAAAGACTTGGCAGTATGATGCTGCCACCACCACCACCAAGTTTCACAATTGGGGTGGTATGGCACAGGTGATTGGTTATAGGTGCCTGGTTTCCTCCAGACCTGACACTTATAAATCTGAGCAGACAGTTCAATGTTGATTCTCACAGTCTGAGAGTCATTAAGGGGCTTTTTTTGCAAACTCCAAGAGGGTTTCCATGTGTCTTCTGACCACTCTGCCATAAAGCCCATATCGGAGCAGGACTGTAGTGATGGCTATCCTTTTGAAAGTTTCTTCTTTCTGCACACATGTTCTCTGGAGATCAGCCAGAGTGGCAGTCGAGTTCTTAGTCACGACTCTTACCAAGGCCCATCTCCCACGATTGCTTAGATCTGCCAGATGGCTAGATCTACGAAGAGTTGTGGCCATTCCAGACACCTTCCATTTAAGAAATATGGAGGCCACCGTGCTCTTGGGAATCCTCACTGCTCCAGGAATGTTTTCATAGCCTTCTTCAAATCTGTGTCTCAACACACTTTGCATGTGTTAGGTAGCCAAAGTCAAAGCCATACGCTCCCCGCAGAGGTGGTGCTCCGTGTTTTGAAGAAGGGGTTTCAGGGCTGACAGCAATACACGCCGTTGTAATTTCATTTTAAGCAAGTCTGCTTTGGTAAAATTTGGCCGTGATTGTTTCTTTAAAGTACTTCCTTTTATCATGTTTTGTTATGAATCCAGATATAAATAAATCCAAAGGCATGAAACATCCATAAAAGTCTGAGGTTTGTAAATCTCAATAAGGAAAGATGGGACTCATAAAACCTCTGGACCAAAATAACAAGACTAATGCATGTAGTTTATTTCATTAAACAAACAAAAAAACTCCAAAGAAACTATAATAATTCAGAAATATAACTCAAAGACTGCAAAATAAAACTATAAAAGTCAAAATACCAAGGAACTAAAACATAAATACAAAACAAATAAAAGATACTAAAGAAACCTGAGCATCAGTTGGCTTTGCGGCCTAGGAACCAAGTTACCCAAACTATTCTCTAACATTTCAGTAATTATTTATCGCTCTGATCTTTCTGATCATAAAATAGGTCATTACGATAACAGTTGATGAGAAGAATTCATAATTAATTGCAGAATTGCAGTATTTGAGGGATCCTCCAGAGTGTCTTGTTCTCTTTCACAATTTGGCTCAAAAACTAATCAGCACATCGTCGTCTCATAACAGGCTGAAGTTTCGAGTTTGTTTTATTTCCATCCAGCTGTTTTAGTACTAGACCGTCCTCAAGAAACTGTGACACACACAGACAGACAGACACACACACATACACATGCCCATCATTGAGATATCGATGTTTTCGGTTTTCGGGATCGGAATTTTTGATGAATCTAAAGCTTTTGCTTAAAATATAAAGTAGAGGATAAAAGAAAAACACGGGCAGTCCAACCACAATCCAAAAATTTAAGTAAAAAAAGAAATAATGAATCCAAACCTTAAATGGTCAACAGTCCAATGAATTTAGGGAAGCACAAAAAAGGAATCAAACAGCAAAAGCAGGAATAGTTAACGCTGCAGCAGTATGCTTGGTGGTATAATGTAGTCTCACAAATAGCCAGAAGTGGCATTAAAAGCAGACCTGAATCCCACCAGCAGGCCCATAAAAGGTGGACACCAAAGGCAGCCTCGTTTCCACTGGAGTAGCGGAGTTTGGCCAACATCTGGCCAAAGTGCGCTTCATTCTCAAAATTCAAAAGGAAATATTCTGTAAAGCTCAAAACCACCCTCAGAATTCCTCATAAGGGATTGGATCGCTGTCAGCCACTGGCTTTTACAGAGAAAAGCCACGTACAATCTTTATAAAAAAAGGATTAATTGGAAAAAGGTAGGAGTATGCAATAAAAAGAACACTTGAGCAAAATAAAATATTCTTGAAGGAGCAGCCTAAAAGGGCAATCCAAGGCGAACAAGGTCCAAATGGAAATCCCCATGCAAAATCCAAGAACCAGTATGAAAAGTCAAAAACCAGAGCAAAATAAAAAAAGAAATTTTCAATGCTCACAAGAGCCACCTAAATCCACCACAGCACATCCAAATGAACTGTGAAGGGACTTCGGTTCCCAGCCTGCCTTTATAGGCCTGGGGGGCGGTCCTTTAACGGTGATGGACAGATGACCCCGCCTCCCAGAGAATCCTCCCACAAAATACATCAGAAAACAGGATAGCATACATAGAAACTAAGTAATGCATAAATAGAATATAATTAACAGAAAATGAATAATTTGACAAATAAATGAACAGGACAATATTAATCAGAAACAACAGAAAACAGAGAATAATAATGAAAAAGAAAATTAACTAAGCAAACAGAAAAAAAATGTAAACATACTTCGGACTAATAAAAATTGGAAAGTAGCAGCCGACAACAGTTTAGAATAACAAGTCAGAAACAAGCCTGGTGAAAACCAGTAAAACAATCCTGTCTGCCACCAAAACCAGAATGTTTCATTGCTTGCCATTTAGAGAGCAAATGCAATTTAAAAGATAGCACAGAGAAGTCAGAATTCACACAAGGGTCATAATGAGGAAGACTACAATTGAATTAACAAAGTCTTATAGAGTGACATGTGGCCACAGTCGTAGCAGTAAGTTGTGAGTCAAATGGGGTACTTGTAACCAGAGCCCAAAAACATGTGACGAACATCGCAATTAGTGGGATGTCAAAAATGTCGTAAGTAGTAAATTCAAAACTAACAATAAGAACTGAAGTAAAGTTTGTTTTTTCTTTTGTGAATCCAATCTTGGACAACCAGGAACATGTTGTGGCAGCTTTTAAAATATCACTACCACAATTTCTGCAATTTATCTTTCTTGTCACCAGTCACCGCCTTGTACCTTATAACTGTATATTTATATATACATTCATTCATTCACAAATCTGCATTATCCACTTTAGGCTCACCGAGGGCTAGGATCCTGTCCTGACAGCACTGGTGTGTTACCACCTTGAACCAGTGTGCCCGTCATGCACATACACCCAATGGCACTCATTCATACCGTGGCTAATGGGAAATCACCAAATAAACAAACCTGAGTACCTGCAGGTAAGGCAGCCATCTGCGAGCAGATAAACCTGAACACATTTCACCCTAGAAGGCACATCCAGTGTCTTCAGAAAGTATTCAGACGCCTTCACTTTCTGCACACTTTATTGTTTTGTGCATTTCATTTGAAATGGATACATTTGCAATTTTCACCCATCGTTCGACACTCAATAACCCATAATGATAAAGTGAAAACATGCTTTCATAAAAGTCTGCAAATTAATTAAAAATCAAAAGCTGAAATCTTTCATTCATATAAGTATTCAGACCCTTAATTCAGCACTTGCTTGGCAGAAGCCCCTTTGGTAACAATTTCGGCTTCTTTTTGGGTAATTCTCTACAAGTTTTACACACTTAGATTTGTGCAGTTTATCCCATTCCTTCTGGCAGATCCTCTCAATCTCCATTAGATTGGATGGAAAGTGCCTCTTCACAGATGTTCTATTAAGTTTAAGTCCGGACTTTGGCTGGGCCACTCGAGGACACTCAGAGACTTGTTCTAAGGCTTTGTTTGCTGTATACCTCAAGTTATTGTGGTCGTGAAAGGTGAAGCATCGCCCAGATTTGTAGTTGTGTGAACTCTGGAGCAGGTTTTCCTCAAGAACCTCTCTGTATTTGGCTGAATTCATCCTTCCCTCACTTCTAACCAGTCCCCCCGTCCCCACCAGTGAGAAGCACCCCCATAACACGATGGTGCCACCAACATAATTCACCATAGAGATGGTATTAGGCAGGTAATGGGAAGCGCCTGGTCTTTGCCAGACATAATACTTGGAGTTCTACCCAAAGAGTTCAGTTTTTGTCTCATCAGACCAGAGAATCTTTTCCGTTATTCTCTCAGAGTCCTTTAAATGCCATCATATGCCTTTTATTCAAGAATCACTCCCATCTATCCACTCTACTATAAACACTGATTGATGGAGTGCTGCTGAGATGGTTGTTCCCCCGTCAGGTTCTCTCATCTCATCATGAACATCTGAAACTCTGTCAGTGTGACCCTGGGTTATTTGGTCACCTCTCTGCCCAAGACCCTTCTTCCCTGGTTATTCCGTTTGGCCAGACAGCTAACTCTGGTAAGAGTTCTCCATTTCTCAATTATTGTGGCCTCTGGGCTTCTGGGAACACTCAAAGCTTTAGAAATGGTTTTATCCCCTTACCACAATTTGAGGTCTACAGAGAGTTCCTTGGATTTATCCTGACATGCAGTGTACCTTTGTAAATGATGTCTGGTCTGTTCAGTTTGCCACAGGTGGCCTCCAAGCAAGTTCTCGACACATCTCAAGGAGAATTAAAGCACAGAGGATGCACCTAACCACACCCTGGAGTACCACAACAAGGGATCTGAATACTTCTATGAATGAGAGATTTCAGTTTTTGAATTTTAATACATTTGGAAACCTTTCTAAAAACATGTTTCACTTTGTCATTATGGGTTGGTGAGTGTTGATTGATGGTCAAAAATTGCAGATGCGTCCATTTAAAATGAATTCTACAACTCAGTACATTGTGCAGAACATGCAGGTGTCTGAATACTTTCTGAATGCGCACTCCATAGCATTCATACACACACCATAGTAAATTACAACTACATGGCATACATGAAAGAAAATGACGAACAGAGGAACTTCCACAATGATACAGTACCCAAAGGAACACAGGGAGAGCTCCACATGGGTTTGGGGTTTGAGCTCAGGGCGCCCCACACCACTGCTCCATTGTACTTCTGCTAAAGTTATAAGTGCATAAATAAAGTAATGCTGCTTTCTTGCTCCCCTTACTATTTAACTGCCTCTGATTCCATTTGAAGATGTTTCAAGCCTTCCTGATGTGCCCCAAAGAAGAAACCCCTCAAAGTTTTGGACTGGCTTAGACCACCATGGTGTTATCTTGAACTTCAGGGTTGGTCTTTAGCACTAACTGATGTCCTTCTCTTTCTACATATGCTGTGCCGCAGGCCTATGGCATTGGAGTGATGAGGAAAAGGCAGGACCCCATCTCTCTGGAGGACAGGGACAAGCCATACGTCTGTGACAGTAAGTGCAACTTACAACCAACCTCTGAGAATGGCAAAGACGAGCATAAAGAAGTGGTGTGAGTGAAGCACATGAGCTGTAAGGTGCATGAATGTATAGACTTTAACCGGGGATGCGGGTCTGCAATATGATGAGTGTGACATGTGTTGTGAGCGGAGTGTAAAGTGAAGACCTCATTCACTTTTAATCTTCGGTGATGAGGGTGGGATTCACCGGTCCAGAAGCTGTGATATGTCATTGCTGTCTTGGAGTTTGTGAAAATACCTCAAAACCTCAAGGTGAATTATGGAGACCTTTATCACCCAAATCAAAGCGGGTTTTGTGACTAATACATTAGCAAATATTTGTAAAAGTTGAAGCCCAAGCTGAGGAACAGGGAGTCCAAGGGGGAGACTGAAGAGGTGGTCTTGTGATGGTCATGGTTCAACAGTTAATACATAAATAGTGCCAGGCTCCATTCATGTTAATCAGTTTCAAGCTCTTTGTGTCTTGATGTACTTGTGTAGTTGTAAAGTCTGTAATTATATTTTACTTTAGAACTTGTCACAGCACTGAACACAATGGAATTTATTTGCAGTTTATGGTTGAATGAAAACTCCAGAAATAAACTAAATATAATTTCAATATTTCAGCTGCTGACGAAAGCAGTAGATTGTTTATCCTTAACCTTGGACATCACGCTTAACCACCTTAAATATAAATTGTGCGATGACATTACATGTCACAATGATGCTTGTCCTGAAATGGGAGTCGACAGCATTGCCACACACAATGTGATCGCAGATGGGAAAATGGCTGGCAAACCAGCAGAATTTGCAAAGAAGAACTTTCGAAAAGTTTTGACAAGAACAGGCCACTTAGCCGCAAAACAAGCTTGTCACTTTCTATTCACCCATCAAGTTAAGATCTGAAGTTCCCCAATGTATAGTTATCTACTGCTCTGCTTGGTGACCTATCTTCTGTGTTAATTGTTCTCTTTTTGAAAACACAATTTCCACTGGGGTGACATTTACCCTTAGACGACATACAGTACTGGTGTCTCCATGTTCTTGTTGAACTAATCAAATAAAGAAAATCTGGTGTGCAGTCTGCAGGCAGAAAAGCACAAGATCTTCAGCAGCAACTCGTAACCGTAAAAGAGCGGCGTAATGTGGCAGTCAGACCTCATTTGTAGATGGAGACAACATGAACTTGTTTAACGCAAAGGATGGAGGTCTTAAGTGAGAAGTCGTCAATAAATACCCAATAATGATAAAAGAAAAGGCCAATAGAGCCATCAGAACCACACCTCAACAAATTAGAAACTTGGGTACCACGTGTGGGGAACAGCCCGGACACAGACAGGTAGACATGTTGGTTTCACCACACACACGTTTATTATACATTATATTTACAGTATAAGTGCACAATCCCAGTGCCTCAGCACCAATCACCCCTTAAGTCCTTGGCCACACTCACAAAGCCTTTATAGTCTCTCGTCCGCCTCCACTCCTCTCCACCAAGCTTCGTCATCTTCAACCCGAATCTTGCCCCTGACTGGAGGGAGGCGGCCCCTTTTATACACCCTGGAAGGTCTCCAGGTGCATCCTGAGGGCTTCTGTAGCCACACCCCTGTGTGGCGGAAGCTCTAGCGGTGTAACCGGAAGTCCACCGGGTGTCCCCAATCCTCTTCACCCCCCCAGCACTTCCGGGTGTGGCGGAAGTACTGAGGTCCAGGGCTCCCAAGGCATTGGGGTGCCCCCTGGCGGTGACCACGGGGCCCCACAGGGTTGAGCTTCCAAGCTCTGTACCCGTGGCCCCCACAGCAACCAGGGAGGAGGCCCCCTCGTGTTCTGGAGGAGGCACAAGCCCTCCTCCGGTCCTCCTGGGCATTCCGGCCGGGCATGAACCCCCGCCGGGTACCACACACGTTAATCATTTGCTGTAACTTTACATCACGCATCAAACAAACATTGCAATACATGAAATGACATCTTTTGTCTTTCACTGTTATTTAATAATGCCGCGATTCCCAGATGATCAAAGGGCAAGTTTGTTTGCTAAGCAGCCAAGCTGCTTCCTGGTTGAGATAAAATGTATGAGAAAACGTAATCCAAGGCATCAAATTCATGCTGTCACCATAGGCTTGGGTTTCAAGAAATTACAGATTACCCGTTATTTGAGTACTGACCATTCATTTTTACACAGTATGGGGATGGCCCACCTTACTTATAGGACTGCACCTCCAGTTAAGCACTCACTTCCTCTGTTGCTTGACTTATAAAATTGTCTTCTGTCCTGATTGGTTAAAGTTCACCCCCAATTTTCCTACATATTTCAGAACTGGTCCAGTCCCTATTTCAAGGAGCCATGTCACATAGGTTGCAGCACACTGTAGCTTGTGGAAGAAAAAATGTTAGTGCTTTTGCCATCATAGGAGTGGTAGCATGCTTTAGCGCCGTGGAATAGCCTGCTAAGGAAAAGTTAGGTTAAAATGTAACGTCTTTGTAAATTGTATTGTGCAAGATAAAAAAAGAATGGAATGCTAAACATTTGAAATTGCATATACGCAAGAAACTGCAAAGGCTCAATGGAAATGTGTAGGGGAATCAACTTTAACCAATTAGAATAAAGGAGGTAAAGTGTGCAACGCTGAACAGTACATGCAGGTAAGAAATAAGCAAATCAATGAAGTATTGCGCAATGTGATTAATCCGAGCTCCTGAAAGGACTAGTCACTAAAAATGTTAGCTTTTTATCACATGTTGTGCACACCTATTCTGATAATGAAGTAGTTATAAATAAGATTTTGTGCCTCTGTTTGAAGACCATCCTGCCCGCTATGCAGCTGGCCACAGGGATGCTCCTTTCTCATGAGAAGAAAATAAATGAGCTCTGGCGAGCTTCCTCCTGCCCGGGATTTTTTCTGTCTGACTTTCTTCCACAAGCTTAAGAAACATAACAGAGAATATGTTGAAGAGTAAGTAATGAACACACACACACACGCACATACACACACCTAGGTGGGTAAAGGCTGATGCGCACTGTAATATTAAGCCACCACGTACCATACTGTCTATGCAGCCTGCTTACTTCACGTGACTGAATGTGTTTAGTTTCAAATTATATAATGAATATTTAATTTTAAAATAAATATTGTAAAATAAGCACAAGAACACTGTCAAAGATTTGGGGGGATCCCCAATCTACTGTCGCACAGTATATTGAGTTCAAAATGGAACTGGAACAAAAGAAAATGAGGGTAGTATATATAGGTGGATCTGCAGGAAGTGATGTTATGAAGAGGCGTGATCTTGAGGGTCGGAACCAGAAGTGATGTTATTGGGTGGTTTCTTAAGTTGTTCTGCCAGGAGAGAGTAAAGGAGAGTTAGAGGACAGCGCCAACCCCTGGTTCGGCGGGTAACTGCATCTATTTGAGCCTGTAAACTGTCTCCCAAGTGCACGTGTGTGACTATATATTGAAATATAAATACTAGCTGGACTTTGGGACAAAAAGCAACCCGCAGACTCCCTAGCAGTTTTACTATATTGGTGAACTTGCAGAGGTGTCAGCTAAGTGGGCCAGCACAGGTCCGTATCCTGTCCGCGATGGACGTGTAGTCGAGTGCAGCTGTGGCACAAATTGAGCGGCACAGGCTGGAACCTGCCTCAGGCAAACATTTCGTAGCTCGTTCTGAGAACGTACAACGTGAATGTACCACAAGGCCGAGTTTGTCTGTTTGGGTTGGGTGAGAAGTGAGGTGCATGAAAGAGCTGAAAATTTTTTAAAATGCATGCATGCACCATCTCACCAAGTGCAGGTCACACTTGTATAAGCTTCTACTTCTTCTGTAGAATTCACACCAAGTCCCGTGGCTGTAATTGAGGGTGAGCAGCATGGACTGCTCCATACACACACACATCTTTTGTAGAGAGAAGTGAGGTGCATGCAAGTGCAAAAAAAAATTAAGAGTGCATAAATGCGCCATCTAGTGGCTGTAGTTCACCATGAGCAGAGCGGACTGCTCCATACACACACGCACAGGTCTTTCATTTATATATGTCTGATATTTAAATATAAATATAAAAAAATATATATTAAATATATTAAAATCAATATTGAATATTAAAGCCATTCATTTGATTCAATTTCATTTTCATTTCACTCTACATTTGTGTGTTGTGACCGTTGCCAAGGAAGCAGTCAGGAGCAGGAATAAATGTTGGGGTACCACCCCCTGTAACCCCCATTAATTATAATGAAAATTGAAAGAAAAGGCAAAACAGGTGCATGATGGACCGCAAAAAAGTCACTGATTTAAAATCAGCCAACAGCACTTTCAGTCCCTTTGTCTCTCATGGCTTTGTAGTTCTTAACAAACTTGGGTCCTGGTTAGCAATCAGATGCCACTTTCCTGGGTTGCCACTTTGTACGGCGGAGTGAGTAGAAGGGGCAGAGCTCACTCCAGGTGTCACAGCTGGACCGAAGTGCCCACAATGGGTGTCTTCTCCAGATTGTGGAAAAAGTAGGGGACACCCTCTCCTTAGAGTGGTAGTGCTTACCTCAGCCGAGCTTGTCTAGGGACCCCTGAACACCCATGCATGACAGTGTCTAAAAAATACTATAAAAGCTAGTGCACTTGATTGTATATTATTGCATAATACAATTGATTATTTTACAGTATATTGTTAAATCTCACTAAGGAATCTCCTGAGGTGGCACAGTGGTAGTGCTACTGCTTTGCAGTAAGGAGATTGTGGGTTCACTTCCAGGGTCCTCCCTGTGTGGAGAGCACTTTGTGTAGTAAGAAAAGTGCTATATAAATGTAAAGAATCTATCTAAAGAATTATTATTATTACTAACCGACGCCCGCCGTAGAATACAGCAGTGTAAGAATAGGAACAGAAAACAGTGAGAAAGGAATTCAGAAATCAAGAAGAAATAAATACTTCTTGAAAGACGCAATTGTGAATAGGTGTTTTGGTAGAGAAGACAGATAATGAGTCGAAAGATCTATCCCTAGAAAAAGCCACAACTGACCGTGGCTAAAGACTGGTATCAGGTCTGTGTTCTGGTGTTTGGGTATCCGACAGTGCATGTAGAATTTCCGGCTAAGCAGGATTACATGTGAAAGTGATAAATAAATCAGGCTTTCCGAATTTACGTATTATGGCCATGGCATCCTGATAGTTTTGTTGCATGTATCTTGGACTTCCTGGAAATGTGGACGGTAATATTATCATTTTGCCTACACATACGTTGTTATTTTCAGTGTTTGCTTGCAGTGCGTCTGATAGTCCTTTGTATTGTTCCACACGCAGATCTTGTTGATGTAATCTGTTATAGTTGAGATGCGTGCCCTCTGTTTTAACATACGCATGTACGACGTACTGTTGGAATAGTTAGTCGCTGGAGTGCAAAATACTAAATGTATTCCTCATTGCTAATCTGTATGCGTAAAATTGCCATTGAGTAAGCCTTATTTGCTTGGTGGTTCTTTTATCGGGAACATGTTGTAAATCTTTGTGCCAGCCAAAGAATAAGGGGAATAAAAGTGGGTAGACCATAGGATCGCAATTCATATTGAGCGTGGAAATCTGTTTACAGGCGTTGCCTATGGGATAGATGCAAATGTCCCTTTCGGCAGGCAGTTCGCCATCTTCTCCGACAAAAAACGCTGCAACGTGGTGTGACATTTCGGGGCATTGTATCGTCGTAAATCCTGCCTAGGGTTTTCCTTGAAAACCATTCGTACAGATGCTGTTGGATTAGAATGAGCGATTTCATGCATGTGTTTGTATGATTTAGCGAAGGGGTTGATGGTTCTGAGCATGGAATCTAGCTGGAGAAGTACATTTTCGCTGCATGCGGAGTTTGCTTTATTTTGTAAGTGTACTTCAGTAGCTTGCGCTGTGTCAAAAACATACAACTGTCCATATCCTGGAGAGGTAGAAGTGTTAGCATATAGTGGGGAGATTTGGTGATAAATTTGCCCGTGTATTTTAAAACAGTATGGTCCATGGCCATGAGGTTGAGTTATCTGTGCACCCATGGAAGCAAACACTTAAGAAGAGTTGTGTTCACGATAATTTTTAGCTTCTGATGTTTGCTGTGTAAGAAGCTGTTGTAAAGACACAGGAGCCGCAGGCAGCATGGGGAAGGGTTTGGAAGAGGACGAATAAGAATCGAGAAATACCATGTAGGCTGTGTGTGGGCGGAACCGGTTTTGAAGTGGAAGCAGGACGAACCAGAAGAGAAATATATATAAGAGATTATTATTAAGTACTGATAACTAACTAAATTGACCGATCTTCTTCAAATCGGTTATATAGTGTTTGTCGTGTTACAGGCTATATGACTATTGTTTGTGCTCCGTTTTGTCCTGAACTTATCCCCATATCCTTCAAATGGAAGTACTGGCTGGCGCATTCCATACCAAATGTTTTAATTTTTTAATTGGTCCACTTTGAGGTTTTCCCAGCCAATCCAATGCAGTGCAAGCCAGCAAAGGCCACAAAACGTCCAGAACTATTTTCTCCCTTAAAGGTAGCCACAGTAATTTAACATAAATAAAAAGAAGAACACAGATCAATATCAGGAAGGAGTCAAGTACAAGATATAGCGCCAGTCAAAAAGTGGCCAAGCAGCATTTTGATCATTATCCACCACTGTGGAGGACCATCTGATGGCACTCCAGATGAGATAACCACCAATGAAGTCCTAAGTGTGCTCCTGTCACTTTATGGGAAACAGGCCAGCAGCCTGGTGTTCCTGTTTCAAAGAAGCACAGAGTCTTGGGGTGGAAAAATCTGACCTGTTGTTTGCCAGCTTCGTACTGACCAGAGTCTTGTGTTGAGTCCTACAGTAGGTGTAGACAGCTTGTCCTTTCTCACCTCATGGCTATTTGATTCTAAACTTGAAATGTAGCTCTTTCAATTCAGGGAGTTTATAGTCAATAGATGTTCTTGGACAGTGGGAAGTTGTGAGGCTGTCTGTTTACTTAATGTTAAAATCCATATGACTGCATTTTGTCAGAAGATGGCAATGTTAGAGACCTCCACCATAATCTAATGCCAATCAAGATAGACTGGGCACCAGCTGGCCATTGATGGATTTATATTATATGACTAGCTGATTACCCAGTGGCTTCGCTCACTGAGTGCAAGGGAAAAAAATAAAATGTAGTATTTATAAAATAAGTTTGTTAATTGCCAATTTTATTTTCAACAAATAAAGAGCACTTACAATAACATAGAAATCAATATAAACAACATTATTAACATCATTATCATATGAGAATATGAAGTAATATATAAGAAGCACGTTGCATATAAATATAAATTATTAAACAGTAAAATCTTCTTCTATAATACGCTACCGTGGCTGTTCGTTTGTCTGTCCAGGATTTTAAATCACCTGTAGCTCACAAACCGTTTCACCTATTGATTTACCAATGTTGTTTCTTGTCCTAGAGTGTGTATATAAACATAGGAAACTTCAGTTTCTGTATTACATCTTGCCTGAAGAAGGGGCCCGAGTTGCCTCGAAAGCTTGCATATTGTAATCTTTCTAGTTAGCCAATAAAAGGTGTCATTTTGCTTGGCTTTTCTCTACATTCATAATGGCTAACACGGTACAACACCCTAGTACTACCTATTGACTTGAAATTTGGTACACATATACTACGTGACGTCTACTATCCGCTTTCAGGGTGATGATTTTATTACTCTTTTTATCTTTATTTTATTTTATTGTAGAATCAACTCTCAGTAGCGCGCAGCAGGGCGGCCATGCAGCAGATGTGTACGGGCGCCGTTCTCATTCCCTACCACCTTCGCCAATCATTCTTGAGGCAGATTGAAGACTTAAGTGCCAGATTAAGTGAAAAATTAAAGAAAACGTACTAAGTAATTGCAACACAAAAACTAACTTAATCAGTTTTAATGCGAAAGAAGAGAAGCAGCAGGCTGCTAGGGTGGAGTAAAGAAGAGCTGCTCAGGGAGCAGCAAGCGCATCAACCTCTGAGCAAACAAATGGTAAACGTACAGAGAAAGAGGAGGAATACTATGAATGCTCAAGTCAAGTGTATTCACTGCATGTTATCGTGCAGTGCGCTGTTACTGGTATTTTGATAAAAGAATCTGAACAACATATAAGAAGCGTATAAATTATTAAACAGTAAAACATTCACATTTAAGAAGTAAAGATACATTGAGTACTACTGCAGTGCTTTCAGGTATACTACATTTTTTGTTTGCCCATTATGTGCATAAATGTATACATATAACTGACCGTGGGAGAAGCATGGATTTTAAACACGCGTTGAGTTCATCTGCTGGTGTCCCTCGTGGAATAACTGGTAATGTTTGACAAAAATCTCCTGCGAGTAAAATGACAGTACCTCCCATTATTTTAGTACGATCTCTGAGATCTTGCATTGTTCGTTTCAAGGCTTCATAAGCTCTTTTATGTGCCATGGTGCACTCATCCCAAACTATTATCTTTGAATGTTGCAAGACTTTTGCCTTTCCAGAGCCCTTGCGTATGTTGGAAATTGGATTTTCGTCGTGAGCGAGGTTTAATGGTAATTGCAATGCTGAATGTGCTGTACGGCCTCCATCTAATAATGTAGAAGCGATTCAAGAAGTAAAGATACATTGAGTACTACTGCAGTGCTTTTGGGTAAACTACATTTTTTGTTTGCCCATTACGTGCATAAATGTATACGTTTTTTGGTGTACTTACCCGAGAACATGTGACATAACTGACCGTGGGAGAAGCTTGGATTTTAAACACGCATTGAGTTCATCCGCTGGTGTCCCTTGTGGAATAACTGGTAATGTTTGACGAAAATCTCCTGCGAGTAAAACAACAGTACCTCCCATTATTTTGGTAGGATCTCTGAGATCTTGCATTGTTCGGTTCAAGGCTTCATAAGCTCTTTTATGTGCCATGGTGCACTCATCCCAAACTATTATCTTTGAATGTCGCAAGACTTTTGCCTTTCCAGAGCCCTTGCGTATGTTGCGAATTGGATTTTCATCGTGAGCGAGGTTTAATGGTAATTGCAGTGCCGAATGTGCTGTATGGCCTCCATCTAATAATGTAGAAGTGATTCCCGATGACGCTACAGCCAGAGCTATGTCACCATTCGCTCTCTCGGCAAGAATCAGGTTAATTAAGAATGTTTTTCCTGTTCCTCTGTGCTCATACGCAATTTCCGTTTCAAACGCGAAAAGAATTTTATATATATAGATTTGAATGCTGCATGAACCTGAATGTTTCATTGCTCTTTAACAAAGGATAGACAGATTAGACAAGTAAGGTCGGCTCATGCTTATGATACAGAAGTCTGCGCAGATTCTCGTATTCCCTCAATGCAATTTTCATGTCCAAAACCTCACTGGTGATAATGCATGCTGTTTATGGTGCTGTATAAAATAAAGAGTGAGTGACAATAAAATGCTTGTTAAATAAGGTGACAGACGTCACAAACAGCCTTTTTCTAGAGTCTACGAATATTATTTATCCAAGGAAACTTACAAATTCTGTGTTTATTATAGTTGCTTACATATTTTTTTTTTTTTTTGCAAATGGTGCATGAGCAGGTTACAGTGCCTACAAAAAGTCCTCACTGCCTTGGAAGTCTTCACGTTTTTTTGTTATTCTGCATTGAATCGCAATGAATTTAATTTGGATTTTTTTTACAATGATTGACAGAAAACAACTCTTTAATGTCAAATTGATGAAAGATCTCTGCAAAGTGCTCTAATTAATTCCGAATATACAACACAAAATAATTGATCATATGAACATTCACCTTCTTCAAGTCAGTATTTAGAAAATGGCGGCCATAACAGCTTGTAAGTGATTCACTCAGGGTCAAACACTAAGTCAGAGATGGGGACTGAACTGGCAGCCTTAAGGCTTACACTACACCACACCATACTGCTTGCCAGCCATTTTGTTTTTTGACCAGTTTGTTAAATGGTCTCAAAATGGTGGCACCGTTGTTATCACTGACACCTCATGGTTCAATGTCCTGTGTTTGCATATTGCAGCCTATAGTTGTCCATGTGGGCTTTGCACCTTCTCCCCGTGTCTGTGACGGTTTGCTCTGACATCGTAAAGACGAGCAGGTTAGCCTGACTGGTGGCTCTGCTATGTGTGTGTGTGCCCTGCTGACAGGGGCGGAGCTACTATGAGACTATTGAAGCTTAAACTTCAGGACCCCTAATCCCTGAGGGGCCACAGAGACAACTTCAAATTTTGGGTGTCCACTGTATGAGAAGCGGGGTTTAAAAAATAATTTTATTAATATAATAGTGTCATTCAATACAAAATAATACTTAAAATAAAAATTTAAAGGTTATTATACTATCATGTAGGCTAGCCATAAGCGAGAAAACATTCAGATTAAGAATGTTTTATTCTAAATATTTTTAATATAAAATATTTATAAACAACTCAAAACTATTAAAATTTATAACCAAAATGTAAAATTTTTATTAAAATTATTTATCTTAAGCTAGCCGTAATCAAAAAAAGTACAATACAATACATCCATCCATCCATCCATTATCCAACCCGCTATATCCTAACTACAGGGTCACGGGGGTCTACTGGAGCCAATCCCATTCAACACAGGGTGAAAGACCCCGGGCAGAGCGCCAGCCCACCGCAGACAATACAATACAATGTATTTTTGTATAGCCCAAAATCACACAAGAAGTGCCGCAATGGGCTTTAACAGGCCCTGCCTCTTGACAGCCCCCCCAGCTTTGACTCTCTAAGAAGACAAGGATAAACTCCCAAAAAATACGGGAAAAAAATGGAAGAAACCTCGGGAAAGGCAGTTCAAAGAGAGACCCCTTTCCAGGTAGGTTGGGCATGCAGTTGGTGTTAAAAAGAAGGGGGTCAATACAATACACTGAACAGAACAAATCCTCAATACAGTATAAAAATAAAAATGTTAAAAGTACGGAGCAGAATTTAATAGTAGATGATATCACATAAAATGATTTGGATTTGTTTAGAGTCCTGGAGACCTCATCCATCAAGCTGCCTCCCCCATTTGGCCATTCCACAGCTGAAACCGCGCTGGGCCAGCCAATCCAATGAAAGGACCCCTTTACCCCATGATGCCTGTGATCCTCCATCAGAGACGACTTTACCTTAGGCAGGCAAAACCGAGAAGAGAAACAGAATAGGTGAGGGTTAGTATCCAACAAGTAAGCCCGCGATTCGCTAGCGAATCGGAAATCCAAGAATGGCAATCAGTTTCTGTTTCATCCGATATTTGGATGGATGACATATCATGGAGGGTGGGTGCGTCTGGGGAAATGTCATTTAATTAAGTAAGCATATCTGTACTAAAGCGGTTTCATTGTGTGGAGACGTGATTTTGTTGCCTTTGCTGACACCGACTGCTGGCAGAGTGGAGCACAGCAAGTTTAGTTCACAGGTTGTGGTGTTCGTGTGCCAGCCACTGAGTCGGGGAAGCCGCTGGGTTTGAGTCTGTGACCGTTATGTGATCTATATTACTGGCACAGTGGATTAGAGCAAGTGTAGTGAACAGGTTGTGTTGTTTGGGCGCCACCTACTGACTCTGGGAAGCCGCTGCGTTTGACTCTGGGGTGTGCGCCACGGCGCAATATGTGCCTCGGTGGGAAGCCACTGCGTGATGAAATATCATGGAGGTATATGCGGTGGTGTGGGTGGTCGCGTCCGGGCGGCTGTACAACCTGGCGTGCACGCTTTACCTCAGGTTTAGTTCACAGGTCGTAGGCATGGTAAAGTTTCCATTTAATTGAATAACCCTATTTGAACTAAAGCGGTTTCTTTGTGTGGGCGCCTTCGTTCATTAAGTCTAGTTTACAGGTGGTGTTGTTTGGGCGCTCACAGGATGTGTTGTTTGGGTGCCATCTACTGACTGTGGGAATCCGCCGCGTTTTGGGAAGCCGCTGCGTTTGACCCTACAGGTTGTTTCGTTTGGGCGCCTTCTACTGACTCTGGGAAGCCGCCATGTTTTGGGAAGCCGCTGCGTTTGACTCTGGGGCGGGCGCCACGGCGCAGTACGCATGCACCTCGGTGGCAGTACGCATGCGCCTCGGTGCGTCCACCGTGCATAAATTAACTGTGGTTTAGTAAGATAGATTAGAACTATCATGTTACTTATGTTTTAGTGCAAATGACTAACAACAGAGATGCAGTCTGCACAGTTAATCAGCAGCTCTAGTCAGGGTGTGCTAAACTGAAGTAGTGAGTCTTCAGCCGGGATTTAAAAGCTGAGACCAAAATGAAGGCATATTTCATTGTTTGCAGTCATTGTAAAGGACATTTCATAACTTTTTATTTACACAAATAATCTTAAGAAACCTTAAAATATGCTAAACATTGACTCATTGGCCAATTTATTGAGTACACCTTGCTAGTATCTGGTTGGACCCCCTTTTTGCCTTTACAACTGCTGTAATTCTTCATGGCATAAATTCAACAGGGTGCTGGAAACATCCCTCAGGGATTTCGGTCCATATTGACATGATAGCATCACACAGTTGCTGCAGATTTGTCAGCTGCACATCCATCTCCTGTTCCACCACATCCCAAAAGTGCTCTATTGGATTGAGATCTGGTGACTGTGGAGGCCATTTGAGTCCAGTGAACTCATTGTCATGTTCAGGAAGCCAGTTTGAGATTATCTGAGCTTTATGACATGTTGTGTTATCCTGCTGGAAGTAGTCATCAAAAGTTGGGCACACTGTGGTCATAAAGGGATGGACATGTTTAGCAACAATACTCAGGTAGGCTGTGGGATTTAAATGATGCTCAGTTGGTATTAAGGGGCTCAAAGTGTGCCAAGAAAATACCACCACACCATTACAGCACCACCAGCAGCCTGAACCATTGATGTAAGGTAGGATGGATCCATGCTTTCATGTTGTTGACACCAAATTCTGACCCTATCATCCGAATGCCACTGCAGAAATCGAGACTTATCAGACCAGGCTACATTTTTCCAATCTTCTGTTGTCTAATTTTGGTGAGCCTGTGTGAACTGCAGCCTCAGTCACATGTTCTTAGCTGACAGTAGTGGCCCACCTACTTCAAGGTTTGACATGTTGAGTGTTCAGAGATGCTCTTCTGCGTATCTCAGTTGTAACGAGTGCTTATTTGAGTTCCTGTTGCCTTTCTATTGGCTCGAGCCAGTCTAGTCATTCTCCTCTGACTTCTGGTATCAACAAGGTATTTTCACCCAGAGAACTGACACTAACTGGACATTTTCCCCTTTTTCAGAACATCCTCTGTAAACTCTAGAGATGGCTTGTGTGTGAAAATCCCAGTAGATCATCAGTTTCTGAAATACTCAGAGCAGCCCGTCCGCCACCAACAACCATGTCACGTTCAAAGTCACTTAAATTGCCTTTAATTCTCCATTCTGATGCTCGATTTGAACTTCAGCAGGTCATCCTGACAATGTCCACAAGCCTAAGTGCCATGTGATTGGCTGATTAGATATTTGCGTTAACAGGCAGTTCAGCAGGTTTGCCTAATAAAGTGGCCGCTGAGTGTATAATTCTATTATAATAAATAATAACAATTTTACCTACGTACAATTAAAATAAAGTGAAAATTAAAAGGTAATCAAACTATCTTCTTTGGTAGATACAAACAGCAGATGATGTGTTGTAACGAAAAGTGGGAGCCGCTGAAAAGGCAATGCTAACATGAATCACACAAGTGTTGTGATTGCCATTTCAACCTGACAGCACATTCTGATAGCAATCACAAGAATTTTTTTCAATAAACTGTTTATAAGGCTATCATATTTTAATCACCCCTCCTTCAAACTAACTGTTATATTTAAGAGAGTAAGTTAAGTAATGAAGATGAGATAGTGTTCAATTTGCCTAGGCCTATTATTTTATAAATGGTGGTTACCCAGACCTTGTTGCTGGTTGCGATGGGCCCCCATAACAGCTGAAGCTTCAGGGCCATGAAACTGTAGGTCTGCCACTACCTGCGATGGACTGGCGCCCTGCCCAGAGTTGTTCCCACTGTGACCTGTTGGATTGCTGGCTTTCAGCACTAAATATATTTCAATGGGCTCCATGTCTGTGTGGGTTTTTTCAGATGCTCTGGTTTCTGTTGACACCGTAGAGAAACATAGCTGGCTTTATACTGGCCTAAGTATTCATGAACATGCGTTTGAGTGGACAGGTGTCCCATTCGGGTGTTGGTTGTTCTTCGTTGCTGGGTTTGGTTAAGATTGCACTTGACAAGGCAAGTTCAGAAAAGATGGATGTTTCAGTGTGGATGACTCAGCAGTGAAGGGGTACATCTCCCATCTATAGTTACTTGACTTCAGGTGCCCACCTGGCTGTAATCTGTATAAAGACTGCATGTTCTCCTCTTTCTTACGCATTTGTGTGTTTTTAAGGTGCTCTGGTTTCTCCTCACATCACCATAGACACGTATTTAAGGATACTTAGCAGATTTAAATTGGCCTGTTGTGGACTAACATCCCATTCAGGGTGGGCTCTTGCCAGGATAAGCACCAGGACTTGGTGTTAGCAGACTAAGAGGTATTGGACAGTTACTGTGAGTATGCCATTCAGAAGAAATCTGCTGAGTAGTCAGAATGCCTCATGGTGGTCCAGGGTTGCTTCCTGCCTTATTCCTGAGGTCACCGTCTTACCCTTTACCCGGATGGCTGTAAATGGATGGCTGTTTCCTCACCCTTGAAAACTCCTTGAATTTTTTTGCTCTCACAGGGATGCAGGATTAATTGGCTTCCTTTGGTTTTCAAAGGAACAGAAAATGTGCTTGATGTGATTGGTGAAGGCTTAGAAAAGACATAAGAAAATGGCATCGAAAGGTCACCCCTGACTATGTCACCAAATAAAAAGAAGGATTACACGTTTAAAAATTTACCACACTGCTCAGAATATTATATAGTAACGGGTGCTCCGTACACTCAGCTCCTCTCTTCATTGAGCATAAATATCTCGACCTTTTCCCCTCATTTCACGAAGCATCTCACAGTTTCCAGTGCAGCACTAGCAGAACACATTGTGACTGAAGTGTTAAATTCCCCCAGCGGTCTTTAAACAACAACCATATCTGCTGAGCTTCAGAACAGGTCATCCTCCTGAAGCTAAGCCTGGTCAGGCCCAGCCAGTACTTGGATGGGAGAACCTCTAGGAAAAGCTTGGGTTGCTGCTGGAGAGGGGTGTTGTTGAGGTCAGCAGGGGGCGCTTACCCGGTTGCCTGAATGTGGATCCCAATGCCCCAGTGCACGGACACTGTGCTGTAAATATAGCGCCGTCCTTCAGATGAGATGTAAACCTGAGGGTCCTGACTCTCTGTGGTCAACCCTGGGCATTTTTCAATGACTTGCCTAAACTGCTCATCACAGCCTTGACCATTCTGGCCCCCTAATCATCCCCTGTCTCTGATTGGCTAACTATCTCTGTCACCCCTTCTCCATCTAATAACTAATGTGTGGTGAGCGTACTTCAAGCATGACTGGCTGCCGTTGCATCATCCAGGTGGGTGCTACACATTGGTGGTGGTTGAAATGGTTCCCCCTGTCTATGCAAAGCACTTTGAGAAGTGAGAATAGCACTATATAAATGTAATGAATTAATTTAAATGAAAAGTGAAGTCAGAGCGACATAATCACCTGCTGCTGAGGAAATTCTAATGCCTATGAACTGCCTAACACCGCGAGCTTAGAACAGAATGGCTTTGAGGTAAAAAGGACCAGAAACAATAGCATGGGCAGAACACACTGATGACATACACTGCATGACTTGATCTTCACCCTGCACGTCCAGTAGCAGTGGTCACCCGAGATTAGCAGACACTTCGAAAAACACTTTTCTGCATACAGACCTGGGGCCTCATGTATAAACGGTGTGTACGCACAAAAATGTTGTGTACTCCTGTTTCCACGCTCACATTGCGATGTATAAAACCTAAACTTGGCATAAAGCCACACACATTTTCACGGTAGCTCAAACCCTGGCATACGCAAGTTCTCCGCTCAGTTTTGCAAACTGGCGGCATCCAGCATCAAAGCAGTGCTACTGTTCCAGTGTGGTTTCCCTTTCTTTTTTAATTGCACATGCCTAACGGCTTTATCATATACACTGAAATTAACTGCATATTGTTTATTAGTTTAAGGCATCTGATTGTAATTAACCAGTAACAACATAATGGTCCACGGAATGGCCAAACTATTCCAAATACCACAGCTGCTTTAGCGTTGTTACTCTCACTGCACCTTCTTCTTCTTTCAGCTGCTCCCATTAGGGGTTGCCACAGTAGATCATCTTTTTCCATGTTACTCTCACTGCGCCACTCAAGAGTATTTATATCACTGCATCTGAGTGGGGAATTACAGCTCTACAGCAGCTGATCGGAAAGTGGATTATCGGTATACAGCATCAAGCACACGCTGCCTCAGCCACACTGTCTATTTGAACTGCTACCATACGACAAACGCTTCAGAGCCTTTCCTGTATGGACCTCATGGCTCAGAAACAGTTTCATCTCAAGAACTACAAACACAATCAATCAGTCCATCAAGTGCCCTTTTTAGAGCTGTTTGTAGGACTTATTAGTACAATCACCTCTCTGTAAACTTGCCATACAGTTATAAAATTGCACAACCTGAGCCACTTTATAAAGCGCGTATTTACATATGATGACAATATCATTTTTAAGATGAAATGCAGCAAAATATGTTTATTACATTATACAGATAAAATGTTAACATCATTTAAATAATCTATATTGTTAATAATTAAACATGAGGACACAGTGGCGCAGCGCTAGCTAATTCAGGGATTGTTCCTTCCTCGCACTGTATTCTTGCTGGGGCTGGCGCAACACTGGAAGGATAGATGGATAGAATAATTAAAGTTCTGAAGAATCGGTGCTCTAAGCTTACAGATGGCTTAACGTCTGTTACAGAGCTGATTGTGTGGCGATTGGATATTTGGAGAAACAAAAGGTAGGACAGGAATTGGAGGTTAGTACGTTTGAAAGAGACAGTACTGCTACAATAAATTATTTCATCAAAGGTTGCGCACGTCGCAGCAAGCATCTTGCGTGAGACATGAACAATCTCTGGACAGGACACCAACTCGTCACTATCACTGCGCCACCGTGTTCCCATGTTTATTAACATGCTTTAACTCCTATCATCATGAAAATGATATCAAGTATACATCTCAGTATTTAAATTATTCAGACAGCTGTAATATCATGAATGTAATGGATTCTGTGTCCTGTCGGATGAAGAGAAAGCCCATTTAAGAAGCACGTAGTGATTCACACACATAGAGCACATAGAAGAACAAATACAAAACAAAGCATTTAACTCGCTACTTTACTTACAATGGGATTTGAGAATCTAGTAAATTAAACGATTTTAAGATGAAGTTTATGATGTTCTATTTTAATGACAAAATAAACTACGTGATTAAAGTGAAAATTTTAAGATTAAATTTGACATTTCAAGCTTTTTTCTCACTGTGTGCCTATTTTTTATTTTTTCTCTATACCCTAATAAGCTTTCATATGACACTCAAACGGTGGGCTAAGACTCGCCTTTTAACGCCGACTTTGATATCTGACAACTTCTTTTTTATTTCGGTCACTGTGCGACTTTGTGAACTTGAGCTTTCGAGTTTCTCCGACACTCTATGTCACTCGATCACCTTCATTTTGTTGTTTATACCGCTGTTTAAACCATCAAATAGTACGTTTTTCTTTGCCTCCATTTGGCATTAGCTGAAATTCTTCTATTTTCCCCCATGCTTTTGCCATTGCCTTTTCACAGAATGCAAAACATAAAGAACTATTTATATTGATTTGCGTATTCAAAGAGGCGTAATTCTGGGAGGAGTTTGGGTGGGGCAGCAGGCGCGTGCACGTGCGTTACTTTTCACACTGACTGGGATTTTTGTAGTGGAAGAACATTGAAGTTGGCAAACGCACAGATTTATGCATCTGGATTTTTTTGTGCATACGAACATTTCCGCTTTTGTCCGTTGTCGCAGATTGAGGCCCTTGCCGTCCTCTTGATCCCTTCGACCACTCCAGACACCAGGTAAAAGTCCAATAGTAATATTTATTTGGACAATGTACAGTGCACAAAGCACCCTCCACTCCACAATACTCAAATAATAATAATTCTAATAAACAATACAATAATCAATCCTCCACTCCCAGACGTGTTGCCACCCTTCCACCCAGCTCAGCTCAGCGTACTGGTTTCCCAGAGTACTTTATATAGTCCCTGACCCAGAAGTGTTTCTCCCTTCTGTCCATGTGATCATGAACACTTCCGGGTCGGATAACAAGCTCCTTTCTTCAACCCGGAAGCACGTCGTTTCCTCTTGTCACGTGATCATGATGCACCTCTGGGTTATAGGGCAAGTAAGAGTCCGGCAGTTTCCCCACAGCGACTCCTGGTGGTCCCCAAGGTATCCAGCAGGGCTGTGCATATAAACTACAAAGTCCATGAGGCCCTGCTGGAATTCGGGGAACGTCCACGCTGTTGGGAGAGCTCCATCTGGCGGCCTGGGGGTGAGGGCTGGAATATTTAGCCGGCCACACACCACACCGTACACCATGTTTTAGTGTGAATTCTACGCACAGCGTTATGCATGAGGTCCCTGGTCTTTCCGCACCACGATTTATTGAAGCACAAGAGCCATACTGCGGCTCCCTTTTCCACAAAGTGGAAGGTTCTCACGTAGGCTTTCATGCTGGCTTTTTTTTTTTAATTTAGCATAGTCCTCAGCGGTAGGTGAAAATTAAGATGAAGTATAATGACTTGTGCTTGATGCTTACCTGGAAATGAGTTATTTATTTATTTGGTTTTATTTCAGATTGTTGTGGCTACTTTTAAGGGAGGGCAACACAGTGATGCGGTGGCGCAGTGGCAGCACTGCTGCCTTGCAGTAAGGAGACCAGAATTCAAGTCCTATGTGGAGTTTGCATGCTCTCACCATGTTTGTATGGGTTTCCTCCCACTGTCTAAAGACATGCAGAGTTAGCAGATTGGTGCCATTTAATTGTGTGTGTGCTCGCCCTGTGATGGACTGGCGTCCTGTCCAGGGTTTCTTCCTGCCTTGCACCCTATGCTCCAGCACCCACTGCAACATTGGCTTGGAATAAGTGGGTTAGAAAATGACTTGCCCTTTTTGCTGGCATGTGCTGCATGGCCACAACTAGGGAAAGCTCCAACCAAGAAATTGAAAAACAACAGCAGGTGATCCTCATTTTAACATGAGCGATAACCTTGAAGTCCCATCGCTAAATTGGAAAGTTCAAATGTACATGGACATGCACGCACTGTCTCTCTCAAGGATATAAAGAACACTGCAGGGCCAACTGGTCTAGGCCCTCAGCTGGAAGCAGGCTTGCACTACTTGACACAAAGTCAATTTCACAGAAGTAAGAATTTTTCTACACAAGTAATTTCACTGATCATACTGTATGAAAGAACACTGGAAATACATTGCTTAAAACAAAGCCAATGCCAAGTGTTTTTTGTAATATGGAGACCAAACCTTTACACAGACCTCCAGATGAGGTCTCACTAGTGCATTGTATAACTTGAGCAGAACCTCCTTGGACTTGTACTCCGCACATCAGGGTGCTATATAATGTGACATTCTGTTAGCCTTCTTGATTGCTTCTCTCCACTGACTTGATGCTGATGGTGTTGAGTCCACTACGACTCTTAAATCCTTCTCATAAGGTGGACTTTTGATTTTCAGAGCTCCCATTGTGTATTCAGACCACACATTTTTCCTTCCTACGTGTAACATTTTACATTTACTGACATTAACTTTCATCTGCCACAAATCTGCCCAAGCCTCTCCAAGTCTCTCTGTGATTATTTAGGTGATTCTCCATTATCTGCCCTGTCACCTACTTTGATATCACTTAAAAACTTAACCAGCTTATTAATAATATTCTTGTCTAGATGATTTATATACAGTGGATTCAGAAAGTATATCAGATCCCTGCATTTTTTGTACATTTTATTGTGTTTTGGCCTTCATTTCACATCAGTCAACACTCAATAACCCATAATGATAAAGTGAAATCACATTTTTAGAAAAATGTGTGAATTAATTAAAAATTAACAACTGAAATCTCTCATTCCTGTAATTATTAAGAAACTTTAACACTAGAATTACCAGAGTCTACGAAAAAACTCGTAGATCCGGCCCACCTTAAAACCGTTCTCACCTCTCCGCCAGTGTCTTTTGTCTTCTAAATGTGCCGATTAAGACAAGCAGCAAGCAGCCGGCTATTCCATCCTCCACCGTCGCAGAATGTTCACTAAGTTTTCCCAGCTCGTGCCTTGTTTGATTATCTGGGAGTGAGTGAACTGCTGGAGTTTTACAGTGGAAATAATAGATCGTTATTTGGAACACACGCATTTCATGTGTGTTCCGTTTCTACAGTAATCTGTGTAAACACATTGTTAAAACAGAAACCTTTTCATATTTTAGTAATAAATATTACAAAATGTAGGCATAAACTATATAATGTTTGAAGCCTGAAGTCCAAAGATCAAATAAACACTTTCACAAAAGGTTCAAGAACAATACAACACCTTCTGTGGCGTAACGCTAAGATTTGCTGACTCAGCGCGCAGTAGCCCTACTGTGCCGTAGAGACCCGAGTTCGATTCCCCACTGGGGAGAAAGTGTAATGTTTTTTTTCTTTTTAACCTCAAACGAACATAAAATTTATAAACTGGTTATTTCTGTTGATTAATTCATGCTTTTTACTTAGAGTCAGAACAGGAGCTTATTGAGCTTTTTCAGCTTCTGTTCTGACTCTAACAGCGCTAGTATAAATTCACACCCGATCTGACGCTGTTCGTTTTCAAATAATGTTGCATTACTTCGACGATGTTTTCTGATTGGTACTATTCGCGTCATAAAATGATTTCTTCAAAATGTCACATATATTTGTCTCTTTCTTTTTTAAAATGTGCGTTGATCACCGCCAGCATGTTGTAGCACACAACAACTGGCCACCTGCATGTTCGCGCATGCACTGAATAAGCGCACTGAATAAGACAGCGCTATATGCAATCATCAGATTCAAATGTTAACTGTTCACACACACGCAAGGATCGTCTTTCCTACATTTACAACGTGTATACTTGTTACAATGTACACACTTCTGTCTATGCTGTGGTTTCTATTACACACCTGAAAGAAAGAGACAGTATATGTGAAAACATCATCACACTAATGCAATATTATTTGAAAACGAACAGCGTCAGATCGGGTGTGAATTTATGCTGGAACTGGAAATTCTCTGATGTGGAATCAGTTCTGTATGGTTGTGGGCATGGGTGTGAGTGATGGACATAACTGGGAATTACTGTGAATGTGAGTGGTGTTTTGAGATAATGAATAGAGCTGCAAATTACAGGGGATTCTCAGATGTGGAATTCTCTGATGTGGCGATATAAAACCTGACACACAAACATAGGTGAATCAGTTGTGCTTGATTATTATTTTGAGCAAACAGACACCGCAGTGGCCACAGCTCTGTCACAAAAGAGGAGGTTGTCCCCTTCGGAGGCTTTGGCTCTGCTGTAAGAAATGGATGATTGCGACTCAGATGGTGGCGAGGAACTTATTTTAGATATCGAGGAAGATGACAAGACAGACATAAAGGAGAGCCCAGATATATCAGAGAAAGAGAACAGAAGCCCTCCCTGCAAGAAACGTCCAGTCCAACATAAGAACAGCGCAGCTGCACCAGGCATAAAGGCAAAAGATGGCACCATTTGGATACAAAAAATAAATGTTTAATGCTACAAAAAATGCACGCAGACACTTCAGTTCGCAAGCATTGGTACGAGAATGCAGTCACAAGTACACAGCAGAGCTACAGCGTGTCTTTATGTGAAAACAGCAGTGTCAGATAAGGAGTGTCTGATGATTGCATACTGTATAGTGCTGAAGTTACTGCTCTTTACTATGCTTTTCTCTGCATGTCCTGAAGTACAAAAAAAACAGCATACAGCAACATGTGGGGACTGGCAAGATCAGGGGAAAAAAAACACGCGGTCACTGATTGCAAACTGCAAGATGTTATGCATAATATGAATAATGTTGCATCCATGTTCTTGGCTCTACGTTTTGGTTCTTTGTCATGCTTAAAGGTGAAGTGTCACCACAATCTGAGGTGATGTGCATTCTGGAGCAGGTTATCTCCAAGAACATCATTGTATATGGCTGTATTCATCCTTTTCACAATTCTGACCCGTCTCCCTGTCCCTACTGCTGAGACGCTCCCACGACAACATGATGCTGCCACCAGCATACTTCACTGTATTGATGATATTAGACAGGTGACGAGCAGTGCCTGGTCTTCACCAGACATAGTGCTTAGAGTTCTGACTAAACAGTTCAATTTTTCTCTCATCAGACCGGAGAATCTTATTCCTTATGGGCTCTGAGAGCTCGGGCTGGCCACTTGGCTGTAAACGTCTGCTTGTTGGCGTGCTGTTGAGATGGTCTTCCTTCTGAGAGGTTCTTTCATGTCAGTAGTGGACCTCTGAAGCCCTGTTAAAGTGACCAATGAGTTCTTGGTCATCTTCCTGATCAGGACTCTTCTTTACTAATGTAACTACCAAATGAGAAGGTCATGCATTCCTGGCTAAGAGAGGGGAAGAATCCTTACCCAGACAGGAGGCCCCAAGCAGATGGACAGATGACCCAATAGCGAGAGAGAAAGGTTCTTTACCGGAATGGGAGGCCCCATGTGGATGGACAGGAGAGAAAGTGTTCCCTTGCCCAGACGGTAAGCCCCAGGTCGATGGATAGGCATCCTGACCAGTTATACCTGCAGTACCTTTCCTGGCTTGGATAAAAGGGAAGGACCAGAAAGCCCGAATGTAATTTCCCCATAAGATTGTATGTAAATGCAATTAATCCATTCCAGACCGTATGAACTGTATGTAGATATATATATTTTTTAAGCACAAAAATAGTTAATTATACCATAGAATTCACAGTGTAATAGTAAACTACAGTGCATCCGGAAAGTATTCACAGCGCATCACTTTTTCCACATTTTGTTATGTTACAGCCTTATTCCTAAATGGATTAAATTCATTTTTTTCCTCAGAATTCTACACACAACACCCCATAATGACAACGTGAAAAAAGTTTGAGGTTTTTGCAAATTTATTAAAAATAAAAAAACTGAGAAAGCACATGTACATAAGTATTCACAGCCTTTGCCATGAAGCTCAAAATTGAGCTCAGGTGCATCCTGTTTCCCCTGATCATCCTTGAGATGTTTATGCAGCTTAATTGGAGTCCACCTGTGGTAAATTCAGTTGACTGGACATGACATGGAAAGGCACACACCTGTCTATAGAAGGTCCCACAGTTGACAGTTCATGTCAGAGCACAAACCAAGCATGAAGTCAAAGGAATTGTCTGTAGACCTCCGAGACAGGATTTTCTCGAGGCACAAATCTGGGGGAGGTTACAGAAACATTTCTGCTGCTTTGAAGGTCCCAATGAGCACAGTGGCCTCCATCATCCGTAAGTGGATGAAGTTTGAAAACACCAGGACTCTTCCTAGAGCTGTCTGGCCATCTAAACTGAGCAATCGGGGGAGTAGGGCCTTAGTCAGGGAGGTGACCAAGAACCCGATGGTCACTCTGTCAGAGCTCCAGAGGTCCTCTGTGGAGAGAGGAGAACCTTCCAGAAGGACAACCATCTCTGCAGCAATCCATCAATCAGGCCTGTATGGTAGAGTGACCAGACGGAAGCCACTCCTTAGTAAAAGGCACGTGGCAGACCACCTGGAGTTTGCCAAAAGGCACCTGAAGGACTCTCAGACCATGAGAAAGAAAATTCTCTGGTCTGATGAGACAAAGATTGAACTCTTTGGTGTGAATGCCAGGCGTCACGTTTGGAGGAAACCTGGCACCATTCATCACCAGGCCAATACCATCCCTACAGTGAAGCATTGTGGTGGCAGCATCATGCTCTGGGGATGTTTTTCAGTCGCAGGGACTGGGAGACTAGTCAGAATAAAGGGAAAGATGACTGCAGCAATGTACAGAGACATCCTGGATGAAAACCTGCTCCAGGGCGCTCTTGACCTCAGACTTGGGCGACGGTTCATCTTTCAGCAGGACAACGACCCTAAGCACACAGCCAAGATATCAAAGGAGTGGCTTCAGGACAACTCTGTGAATGTCCTTGAGTGGCCCAGCCAGAGCCCAGACTTGAATCTGATTGAACATCTCTGGAGAGATCTTAAAATGGCTGTGCACCGACGCTTCCCATCCAACCTGATGGAGCTTGAGAGGTGCTGCAAAGAGGAATGGGCGAAACTGGCCAAGGATAGGTGTGGCAAGCTTGTGGCATCATATTCAACAAGACTTGAGGCTGGAATTGCTGCCAAAGGTGCATCGACAAAGTATTGAGCAAAGGCTGTGAATACTTATGTACATGGGATTTCTCAGTTTTTTTATTTTTAATAAATTTGCAAAAGTCTCAAGTAAACTTTTTTCACGTTGTCATTATGGGGTGTTGTGTGTAGAATTCTGAGGAAAAAAATGAATTTAATCCATTTTGGAATAAGGCTGTAACATAACAAAATGTGGAAAAAGTGATGCGCTGTGAATACTTTCCGGATGCACTGTAAATGTAAAAACCTTGAACAACAGAGAACACTAACATTGTAAGAGTTCACGCTAGATCCTTATGAACCGCTCGCTGTAAACATTTTTTTTTTGAGTTTTATGCGCAGGGAAAAAAATTAAATGCCACTTCTCTTGTGAAACTTTTCAAACCATCCTCTACTGGATTTAAATTCCTCACCTGCGCCACTCGAAGAAGGATTTTTTTTCAGCAAATCGCCATGAATCTTCCTGGCTTTCGCGCATATGATCACCTCACTTACGCTATCCCCTGCAAGTTGCTTCTCGTTCAACCACACTAGCAACAGTTTTTCCACCTCTCTTCCAGCACTTGAGGCCTCTGCTTGGTTAACATTATAACTAATTTTGCAACATCAGCTGCTTTGTTAGGCCCTGTATACGCAAACAAAAGAAAATGGGAAACGGAGATTGGGAAATCATTGGCGCATACGAACGCGCGTAGGGAAACTGGCTGCCAGTGTTTTTGTTCGCCACCAGAGCGTGTGGTCGTGAACTGATGCAAAGTTTTAGCAAACTTTTTGATCGTAACCCGATTTGTACGTGTTCGGAAATGTTCGTGACCAGAGGTTCTACTGTATTGCAAAAATACACACAAAGTCCTATCTGACCGTTGTCATTCATGTAACACGGCCATGAATCAGATTCGTATCCAATCCAGGCCCACGTGTGAAAGGGACTCAAGTCTAATTTTTAAAGATCAGATTTTTGAGTTCACACAGCACAGAAAACATAAGATTTGTGTCACATTAGGGCAAACAATCAGATTTGACTCGCTCCAGCCTGGTTATGTGAACAAAGTCATTGTGATGTGCGTGGTGAGTGAAGTCACACATGAACAAAAGAGGGACAGACATTATTTGTTAAGTAAGGTAATGCTAACGTGAGGAAGTCTGCACACATGGCAGTAAATTCTGATATGGCGTAATAAGGAGAGCAGGAGACTCAAAGAGGTTTGGGGTGACCACCCCGTACACTGAAAAGCAACAAGAAAAAAAGTACAAAACACATTGTTACAAGTGGAGTGAGTTCAAAACAGAACTGAATATAGAATCAGGGTAGCCGGAACAGGAAGTGATGTCTTTGGTAGATGGATTGTGAGGAGGAAGATGTCATCAGGAATGGAGGTAAGTGATGTCATCAGAGGGAGGGTAGGTGGTGATTCACTGTTTGGTTGGTTCTTCTGCAAAAAGGACAAAAGGAGAAAGGATCAGATGACAGCGCCAACCCCTGGTCCGGCTGAGAAATAACATCACTTGAGGCCCATCAACCTTCTCCCAAGCGCACATGTGTGACAATGGCCACACCAGAGCGCAATGCAGGTCTTGTTACACAGCAGGACCAGACCAACAAATGCTCAGCTGTTTCCGTGTTTCCTTCTTCGGGCCTCCCAACAGAACCGAACTCCTGTCAGGCTGCATCTGGAGGCAAATGATAATTTAAACAAGAATTTCTTCTAATGATACTCACTGAGGCCTGATGAGGCAGATGGCCTTTTTACACCACTATATACAAAGCGCCGTTAATAAGGTCACTGACAAATGTGTACCGAATGAGATTAAAATGGGCTGCCAACATTCCATCATAAGCCTCGGATTTTTCGTGACCTTTTGTCTCTCCACTTGGCAAGTTTACAGGTTTTATACTGCCGACGTTCCGATTTGAAAATGCCACTTGAAGAGCTCCTGTCAGTTCACAAGCTCAGTATGACAACCTGAAGGGCAGCAAAATTAACAGAAGTGACCAACGCTTCATTTTCTAAACTCTGTAGGGTTCACTGGCATTTCTGAACCTCGGCCAATGTGGAACAAGCTTAGAGTCACCAATTAGTCCAGCGGTTCCTGTTTGATTTGTGGAAGATGAAAGCCCACTTGGACTTGAGGGAGAATCTACAAAAATGACACAGTCCGGGAATGGATACGGTGGGGGGGGGGGGGGGGGGGGGGGTTCATGAAGCTGTGAGACCGCAGCGCTAACCACTGAGCCACCTCACCATCCCAAAAGAGTCCTATAGACAAATTCAAATAAAGTGGAGAACAGACTCTAATGAATCAGTCTGATGCAATTAAACTAGAAAGGCAGGAGGAAGGGTTACATAATGGACAACCTAAATTAAAATGGAGAAAAAAAATACCTGTCTTTATAAAGAAGGGGGGTGAAATGAAACAACAAGAGAGCAATAACAAAGCAGGGGGGAAACAAACCATTAAATTGATTGAGATTCTTGCAGGTAATGCACAAGGAGACTTTAATTCCCAGCAGAGTTAATTTGAAAGCTTTAACTCTTTCCATTTATTATATTCATACCGGCTTGATCAGAAATGTCCTTGGGAGAGGCAGCAAAGTCATTGTGTGGCCCGTTTGTCGAACATGTTCTCCTGTTTCTCCTCCGTCTCCCATTCTGTTTTTTTTTTTTTTTTTTTTAAGGCAACCCCTAACGTCAACTCTGCTCCCGATCACTGCCATGTTGAATTAGTAATACCTGCTGTGTTACAATACAATACAATGCAGTTTATTTTTGTATAGCCCAAAATCACACAGGAAGTGCCGCAATGGGCTTTAACAGGCCCTGCCTCTTGACAGCCCCCCAGCCTCGACTCTCTAAGAAGACAAGGAAAAACTCCCAAAAAAAAACCTTGTAGGGAAAAAATGGAAGAAACCTCTGGAAAGGCAGTTCAAAGAGAGACCCCTTTCCAGGTAGGTTGGGCGTGCAGTGGGTGTCAAAAAGAAGGGGGGCAATACAATACAATAGACAGAACAGAACAATTTCTCAATAATAAGATTTGGATTTGTGTAGAGTCCTGGAGACCTCATCCTTCAAGCTGCCTCCCCCATTTGTCCATTCCACGGCTGAAACAGTGCTGGGCCAGCCAATCCGATGAAAGGACCCCTCTTTCCCACGATTCCTGCGATCCTCCATCTGGGATGACTTTTCCTTAGGCAGGCAAAACAACTTGGCAGGTGGGCCGTGGCACCAAGTGCCACATTTGAGTACCGAGAAGAAAAACAGAATAAGTGAGGGTTAGTATACAATTATAACTGTAATGTTACTTATGCTTTAGTGCGAATGACTAACAACAGAGATGCAGTCTGTACAGTTAATCAGCAGCTCTAGTCAGGGTATGCTAAACTGAAGTAGTGAGTCTTCAGCCGGGATTTAAAAGCTGAGACCGAAGGGGCATCTCTTATAGTAGCAGGCAGACCATTCCACAGTTTAGGGGCCCTGTAACTAAAAGCTCGACCTCCCACTGTTATTTTATTAATCCTTGGAATCATAAGCAGACCGGCATCTTGAGATCTTAATGTGCGCTCTGGTTTGTAAGTCATGATAAGTTCAGACAAGTAAGCCGGACCTTGCTTTATATGTTAAAAGAAGGATTTTGAAATCTGCCCTAAACTTAACCGGGAGCCAGTGTAAGGATTTAAGAACTGGAGTTATGTGTTCGTATTTTCTTGTTCTTGTAATAATTCTCTCAGCCGCATTTTGGATTAACTGGAGGCTGTATAAAGAACAGTTTGAACATCCAGTGAACACCGCATTGCAGTAGTCAATCCTACTAGAGATAAATGCATGAATTAGTTTCTCAGAATCCTGTTTATTTAAAAAGCGCCTTAATTTCGTAACATTTTTAAGATGGAAGAAACATGTTTTGGACAACTTTGTAATGTGCGCTTTAAATGACATGCTAGAGTCAAAGATAACTCCTAGATTGCGGGCTGATTCAGTAAAGTTGACTGGGATTCCAACTGAGTTAAATGATGACAAAATATTGTTGTGATCAGCATCATTCCCTCCAACAATTAACATCTCTGTTTTATCTGTATTTAAAGACAAGTAGTTCTCATTCATCCACTCCTTTAATTCGCTAACAACTAATTAAAGACAACATCGGAGAAACTTCATTTGATTTAAATGAAAGGTATAACTGGGTGTTATCTGCATACGAGTGAAAATTAACATTATGTTTCCTAATGAGAGATCCCAGTGGAAGCATGTACAGTGAAAACAGTAAAGGCCCCAGTACTGAGCCCTGCGGGACACCATATTGAACTTCTGTGTATAATGATGGAGTACTGTCAGCACATTTCTGTACATATTGGAATCGATTTTCTAAGTAAGAACTAAACCAAGCGAGAATGGTGCCTGTAAGCCCAACATCATTTTCTAGCCTGTGCAGTAAAATAGAATGGTCGATGGTGTCAAATGCTGAACTTAAGTCCAACAACATAATTACAGTGTTACTGAAATTCAGTTTTATTTAAGCTTTTGAAATCCAGCGCTAGTCTGCTGATCCCTGCAGAAGCCTCCCTTGGTCCACATGTGGACTTGTGTGGGGCTCTGCTTCAATTTTATGTTTGTACAATAAATTGTAAAGCATTGGGGTCTTAAGAAGGAAAACTTGTGTTTGTGACATATAACATGCTAGATGTGTTACCTGGCGTTGTGGGCCTCAGTTATAGTACCGTCATTTAGTCAGGTGTATTGTGTGCAGTTTTGGTCTCAAGACTACAAAAAAGACATAGCAGCACTAGAAGAAGTCCAGAGAAGTGTGATGAGGCTGATTCAGGGGCTACAGGGGATGAGTTATGAGGAAACATTAAAAGAGCTGAGCCTTTACAGTTTAAGCAAAAGGAGATCAAGAGGAGACCTGACTGAAGTGTTTAAAATTATGAAGGGAATTAGTCCAGTGGATCGAGACTGTGACTTTAAAATGACTTCATCAACAACACGGGGACACAGTAAAGGGTAAATTTGGCACAAACATTAGTAAGTTTTTCTTTATAGAGTGAACCACAGACGCTTGGAATAAGAGACCAGGTAGACAGTAGGACTTTAGCGACCCTCACAACTCGACTTGATGTTATTTTGGAAGAATGAAGTGGATAGGAATGGTAAACTTTAATGGGCTGAATTACCTGTTCTTGTCTGGATTGTTCTAAACAAAAAGTCCAGCCATTGACCAGAATGTGCCCTTTGTCTCTTGTAAAACAAGAAGCAGACAAGCAAAAGTTGTGGAGCAGATCCGTGACCCCGTACAATGTAAATGCAAAAAAAAAAAAGAAGCAATCTTTATTTTAGAAAGAAACTGCTGCAGTGGGTTGGCGCCCTGCCCGGGATTGGTTCCTGCCTTGCGCCCTGTGTTGGCTGGGATTGGCTCCAGCAGACCCCCCGTGACCCTGTGTTCGGATTCAGCGGGTTGTATAATGGATGGATGGACAAAGAAACTGTCAAGGTCTTTTCAGACAGGATTCTGATGTAGAACTGATTCAAAGATGGCCGGAAACTGCAGGTCATGTGGGTTCCAGGCTGGAAGGGGCAGGTCCAGGAGGGCAGAAACGGAAGTGATGTCAGAGGTGGGACGGCTGGCAATCTTCTTTTTTTTACAGATTGAAGAAGAGAGAAGGTAGTAGCAGACAGTGGGGCGGAGTGGTGGCTCTGAGGCTAAGGATCTGCGCTGGTATCCCGAAGGTTGCCGGTTCAAATCCCCGTCACTGCCAAAAGAGATCCTATTCTGCTGGGCCCTTGAGCAAGACCCTTAACCTGTAATTGCTCCAGGGGCACTGTACAATGGCTGACCCTGTGCTCTGACCCCAAGGGGTATGCGAAAACTAACAAATTCCTAATACAAGAAATTGTATAAGGCGAAATAAAGAACAAAAAAAAAAAACAGTGCCCCTGGCTCAGCGGATAACCACCATCAGCAGTGCCCATCAGCTGTCTCCCAAGCACACATGCGTGACACTCTTTTGATGGCTTTCATCCATTTTCTTGCTTGTGTTTTATCAGTGGTAAAGCTGCGGGAACTCCGGTGAGAATGTTTTTTGATTTAATTTTAATTTTAATTTTATTTATTTATAAAGCACATTAAAAACAACCTCAAGGCTGACCAAAGTGCTGTACAAAGAAAAACAACACATAAACACATAAGAACTGAAGAGATTCTTAATAGAAAGTATAAAAAGTATACAAATAGCCAACATATTATACAGGGTTAAAAGCCAGAGAGTAAAAATGTGTTTTTAAAAAGGATTTAAAGGCAGCTAGTGAAGGAGCCTGCCTAACGTGCAATGGCAAATCGTTCCAGAGTTTTGGGGCTGCAACTGAAAAAGCTCGATCACCTCAGAGTTTGCATCGTGCCTTGGGAACACATAAAAGCATCTGGTCTGCTGACCTGAGGGAGCGAGACGGTACGTAAGGGTGCAGCAGTTCCGACAAATAAAGAGGGGCACACCCATTAAAAGATTTAAAAACAAATACAAGGATCTTAAAATGGATTTGAAAACGAATTGGATGCCAGTGGAGGGAAGCCAAAATCGGGGTTTTTGCTTAGAATTTGAAAACAGAGGGATATTACAAAAGCTCTCCTATAAAAGTGCATACCTTTTGAAGAAATACAGAAGTATGAAAGGGACTTATTGTTGCTCAGAAGACTCTGAGTCTTACAATAACTTCATATTCTCAAAACCATTTCAGGGTTGTGGGGTGCCAGAGTTAATGCCAGGCCTGCCAGTCTATTGCAGGAACACTCAGGCACAGTTTAACCTGACTAACATGTCTTTTGGGCATGTGGGAGACACGCCATAGTACCCAAAGGAAAACCCACAGAAATGTGGAAAGAAGACCTACAGTGCCCTCCATAATGGGTGAGACAAAGACATGTTTCCTTGATTTATTCCACAGTTTAAAATCACATACCAAACAATTCAGACGTGCTTATATTGCACATTGCACACTTACATTTAAAGGCGTTTCCACACATTTCAGTCACACAACGCTATTTCTACATTGTCCCCCCATTTCAGGGCACTATAATGTTTGGCACATAGCAATGGCAGGTCTATTAAAGCCGTCATAGTTAGGACTTTGTTGCATATCCCCTGCATTCGATGACTGCTTGAAGTCTGTGATTCATAGCCATCACCGGGCACTGAGGATCTTCTCTGGTGATGCTCTGCCAAGCCTCTAATCTTCAGCTCCTGATTGTTTCTGGGACTCGTCCCCTTAAATTTTCCCTTCAGCATATGGAAGTCCTGCTCGAGTGACTGACTGGCTTGGCCATTCAAGAATTTTTCCACTTTTTAGCTTTTAGAGTTTGGAGGCAGTGACTGGAATTTGAGCAGATCAGATGTTTCTCTACAACTCACAATTCATTGTGCCATCATCAATGAAGAGATGTGTGCCAAGACCTGGGGCAGCCATATATGCCCAAGCTATAACACCGCCATCGCCACGTGTAACAGGTGGTCTGCTTTGGATCTTTCCTTTCTGTCTCCCCACTTTGCTCTTGCCATCACTCTGATCAGCTTCATTTTTGTCTCGTCTGTCCACAACACCTATTCCCAGAATTCTGCAGTCTCGTTGAAGTCCTTTTCCTTTCCTATTTTTGTGGCTAACTAGTGGTCTGCATCTTGCCATGTGGCCTCTGTATTTCTGTTCATGAAGTCTTCTGCTGGTAGTCGTCTCTGACATGTCCACATCAGCGCCCTGAAGACTGTTTCTGATCTGTCCCAGAGGCGTTTGTTGGTTTTTCTTGACCATAGTGTGGATTCTTCTATCATCAGCAGTGGAGGTCTTGTTTGGCCTACCAGCCCCTTTCTGATTCCTGAGCTCACCAGTGTGTTCTTTCTTCGTCATGATATTCCAGACAGTTGACTGAATTCATTCTAAGATTTTACTGATGTCTCGAATGAAACCCACCTGAGTGATCACAAACACCCGTGATGCCAATTGTCTGAAACGTTATGGTGCCCTGAAATGGGGTGACCATGTAGAAAAAGTGTCGTCGTTTCTACACGGTGTGACGGAAATGTCTGCAAATCCCCTTAAATGAAAATCTGCAATGTGCACTTTAATCACGATGTCTGAATTGTCTGATTTGTAATTTTAAACTGTGTGATAAATCAAGGAAAAATGTGTCTTTCTCCTAAACATTATGGAGGGCACCGTAGACCAGGTGCAAGATTCAAGCCCAGGACGTTGAGCCTATGAGGCAGCTGTGCTAACCACTGCACCACCCTGTTTATTTAAATGAATATTTATTAGATAAAGTTGTGTTCACATACTCTCCAGAGATCCATAACCTTGAAAAACCCGCTAATTTGATTTTCTACGTTTTAATGATGTCCTGGAAACTTGGGGGTTAATAACCGAATTGTGAAGGTCAATCTTTCATATTTATGGCAAAAAACGGCAGGAGGCTCAGCGTAAAAGGTAAGAACTGTCATCTTGTTGCAGCAGTAATGAGCGTCATTGTACTGTGCGTTATTAATTATTAGCAGTTTTAACAATGAGTATTGCGCGCGTTTTGGATCTTACGGATAAAAGGGCACAGCATATCTTGATTTTGTGTGAATGAGGACTACAAGAGCACAATGTGTGCTTCAACTCACTCTAATCCACATTAGAGATCTGTACGTGTAACAACATCCTCGTTAAAAGATGTTTTCAATCTGAATAAACTGCTGTTGTGATTATAACTTAATGATAGGTTTGTGTACGCCACTATTCATTTGTTGTTTGTTGCGCGCCACACCGTTTTGTTTGCCAGTTGTATGGACGTCAGCTGGTTTTGGGTGCTATTACATGGCATGACATGTGACATTATAACATGCTAAATACCAACACAACGCTTGTCTTGTTATCTGTGTTTGGTTAAACAAAGAAACGACCTTTGATTCGTTGTGCACTTCTTTATTCTATTTTTCTGGTGATGAATTTTCTTTCATTTTAAGTTTGTGTTGCATTTCAGCTTAGTCATTTTTCATCTCTCTTTCCACCCAGTAACAAATTTTCATTTTATTTTCCAACCTGATTTGATTTTCTGGTTTCAGTACCTGTCTTCTTCTTACAAGTGTGGCCCTACTCTAACAACTGATAATTAAATACAAATGGTTATTCTTCATTTTATAATTGTTTAAATATTGTGTATAAAGTAGTGTAACACCAAATAGTGTAACACCAAAAAGCCGTGTTTCAAGGATATGCTTAAGTAGCAATAGCGTTAGCTTTGTCACATGCATTATGATGAGGTTAGTCTGTTATAGGGTGGTCTTCTCTTACACTATAAACTTAACATACCCACACACAGAGACCCCCCAGTGATGCCTGCACTGCCTAACACACCTCAGTACTCCATATAGGGTCTCACTAGCTATAGCATGAACAACACAAGGCTGTCCCCAGATATAACCAAGATGCTAAAGGCCCACACACATAAAACACCTTCACAGTGTCCCCTGACATATCCAAGTCCTCAAGGCTCACAGACGTTGCTCACTGAGAAAAAAAACCCACACGTAGAGCCTGACACATCTTCATGGTATATGCCCAGGTATAACCCAGGGACGTGCGATCAGGGGAGGCAGGTGAGGTCATCATGAAAAGTAAAAAAACTAATGATAACGTAAAATAAATGTGTTCACTGGTCTATGCTATAAATGTGTTTTCTATATGATTTCAATAATTTTGATCATTTTTGTAGTCAAAATCGATGAAATTGCTCATTTCCTGATCAAATACAGAGGATGAAACGTGAGGTGCAGCAGCGACGAGACGAGCCTCACCTCGGACTGTGCCCTCCCTCACACACAGGGTTGATTCATGCAATTGGCGCGTGTCTGTCACCGTCTCTCTGTATGTCGCCAATCTAATGTTTGCAGACACGTTTATTATACACCCTGACTTTCCACAGTCTGGCTAATTTCTTTAATGATTGTGTGTGACATATTTAGTCTTGCTGATGGGACATAAAACCGCAGTGAAAAGGCAGAAGGTGAGGCAGACAGAAGGGAAGCGCATGTGAGCCCAACAGGTGCTCGTTGCTGCTGTTCTTCTATGCAGAGGCGCCAATAAGTTAGCGAGATCAGAAAGTCAAGGGCACTGCAGCGGTCCCTTTATTTTTATTTTTCTTCCAACTGACTGCCAAAGTGGAAGAAATTATATATCTATTTCTCAAAACTGGACTTTCAGTCAAAACAGGAAGTGATAAATAACAGAAGACCAATGCCAGAGCTAAAAGGTTTGTTGCAAACTAAAGAACAACTACATTTTGACCTTAAATAAAATATTCTTTTGTTTTTCTTGTTTTCCGTTTGTTGAACAGTCTGTATTAAAACTGATTAAAGCATCAGAATTAAAAGCTTTTAAAAACAACTAAATATTTCAATCAAGGTCAAAATTGAAATCTGTTTTTTTTTGTACATCACTCAGTACTTCTATTTGTATTGTATGAGTATGAATTGTGGAATTGCAATGGCAAATTTAGAACACTTGGAGGGTGAGGAGCAAATGCGCTCTCTCCGCTCTCTCTCGCTGCTATAAATGTAATGTTCTTTCTTATCCAAATATGCACCTTACCTGTGTGTGTGTGTGTAAAGAATGCTGATGAGATATGAAACATAACCAGTAGTCAGTGTGCACGCTGCCAACTGAATAGTGAATAAGCTACTCTTTGGGGTTCATATAGTGCATCTGGAAAGTATTCACAGCGCATTACTTTTTCCACATTTTGTTATGTTACAGCCTTATTCCAAAATGGATTAAATTCATTTTTTTCCTCAGAATTCTGCACACAACACCCCATAATGACAATGTGAAAAAAGTTTACTTGAGATTTTTGCAAATTTATTAAAAATAAAAAAATTGAGAAAGCACATGTACAGAAGTATTCACAGCCTTTGCCATGAAGCTCAAATTGTGCTCAGGTGCATCCTGTTTCCCCTGATCATCCTTGAGATGTTTCTGCAGCTTCATTGGAGTCCATTTGTGGTAAATTCAGTTGACTGGACATGATTTGGAAAGGCACACACCTGTCTATATAAGGTCCCACAGTTGACAGTTCATGTCAGAGCACAAACCAAGCATGAAGGCAAAGGAATTGTCTGTAGACCTCTGAGACAGGATTGTCTCGAGGCACAAATCTGGGGAAGGTTACAGAAAAATTTCTGCTGCTTTGAAGGTCCCAATGAGCACAGTGGCCTCCATCATCCGTAAGTGGAAGAAGTTCTAATCCACCAGGACTCTTCCTAGAGCTGGCCGGCCATCTAAACTGAGCGATCAGGGGCGAAGGGCCTTAGTCAGGGAGGTGACCAAGAACCCGATGGTCACTCTGTCAGACCTCCAGAGGTCCTCTGTGGAGAGAGAAGAACCTTCCAGAAGGACAACCATCTCTGCAGCAATCCACCAATCAGGCCTGTATGGTAGAGTGGCCAGACGGAAGCCACTCCTTAGTAAAAGGCACATGGCACCCCACCTGGAGTTTGCCAAAAGGCACCTGAAGGACTCTCAGACCATGAGAAAGAAAATTCTCTGGTCTGATGAGACAAAGATTGAACTCTTTGGTGTGAATGCCAGGCGTCATGTTTGGAGGAAACCTGACACCATCCCTACAGTGAAGCATGGTGGTGGCAGCATCATGCTGTGGGGATGTTTTTCAGCAGCAGGAACTGGGAGACTAGTCAGGATAAAGGGAAAGATGACTGCAGCAATGTACAGAGACATCCTGGATGAAAACCTGCTCCAGAGCGCTCTGGACCTCAGACTGGAGCGACAGTTCATCTTTCAGCAGGACAACGACCCTAAGCACACAGCCAAGATATCAAAGGAGTGGCTTCAGGACAACTCTGTGAATGTCCTTGAGTGGCCCAGCCAGAGCCCAGACTTGAATCTGATTGAACATCTCTGGAGAGATCTTAAAATGGCTGTGCACCGACGCTTCCCATTCAACCTGATGGAGCTTGAGAGGTGCTGCAAAGAGGAATGGGCGAAACTGGCCAAGGATAGGTGTGCCAAGCTTGTGGCATCATATTCAACAAGACTTGAGGCTGGAATTGCTGCCAAAGGTGCATCGACAAAGTATTGAGCAAAGGCTGTGAATACTTATGTACATGGGATTTCTCAGTTTTTTTATTTTTAATAAATTTGCAAAAACCTCAAGTAAACTTTTTTCATGTTGTCATTATGGGGTGTTGTGTGCAGAATTCTGAGGAAAAAAGTGAATTTAATCCATTTTGGAATAAGGCTGTAACATAACAAAATGTGGAAAAAGTGATGCGCTGTGAATACTTTCCGGATGCACTGTATATTTGTAAATCTGACTCTGAAGGAGCCACATCAGCCATGAACCTCACCACACGTCACCGGTATAACCCATACCTAAAGGCTGACACACCTTGGTCCCTAAGAATAACTTAGACACATGGAAGCTCAGTGTGTTCCTAGATATAACCTAGACCTCAAGGCTAACTCTGATAATACTTCACCATGAATGACCAGGACACATAAAGACTGATGCACCTTCATGGTTTCCCTGGGTATAACCTTGACCTAAAGGTTTGATACACTTTGGGAACTGAAAATAACTTAGACACATTGAGGCGGATGCACCTTCATGGTATCCCCGTTATAGCCTAGACCTCAAGGCTGATACACTTTTCTTCACAAGAACAACCTACACACACACAAAAACTGACACATCTTCATGGTGCCCTTGCACGTAACCTTGACCTAAAGGTTGACACACGTTGGTCCTTGAGAATAACTTTTTTTTTTTTAAATTTTATTGATTTTATTGTCATCATTCCATACAAATAGATCAATTTTTACAAGAATAGGATTGAAAACAAATCGACCGCCACCCCTGAGAAAGAGAGCATGGGCTGCAGAATAAAACTTACAGCGAATAAAAATAAGTAAATTGATGAGTTTAATAGGCGGATAAAGATAAATGGAGAAGAAAAAGAAATGGGAAGAGAATCTACTTCCTCTGTGCTTTAAGAGCTTATTCTAAAATATTATTGATTAGATCCTGCCAGGTTTTGCCTCTAAGTGAGAATTTGATTTTTTCCAATTTCAAATAATATAAAACATCAGTTACCAACTGACTTAAAAGAGGTGAGTTAGGATTCTTCCAGTTCAGCAAGATAAGTCTATGTGCCAATAGTGGAGTAAAGGTAATTACAGTTTGTTTGTCCTTCTCCACTTTAAGCCCCTCTGTGAGCCCACCGCACACAGCTGTTATTGGGTTAGGACGGATTGTGACACCAAGGCTGTCTGAAAGGCATTTAAAGATTTTGGTCCAGAATGATTTTAATTTGGTGCAGGCCCAGAACATGTGCCCCAATGAGGCTGGAGCTTGATTGCAGCGTCGGATCTCGGCCTGGAAACATTTTGGACAATTTTAAGCGAGACAGATGAGCTCGATATTGAATAGTTGTATGCTTTGCGCATATAGAGCTTGAATTAATTCTCTGAATTGCTACCTTCCACTCCTTTTCTGAGATGTTGAGGGAGAGATCTTTTTCCCATTGTCCTCTTGGATCTTTGAAAGGGAGGGACTGTAAAATGGTTTTATATATTATAGAAATGCTGTCTGAGTCCTTGAGACTGAGCAATATTTTTTCCAAAATAGAGGAAGGTGGGAGATGATGAAAATCGGGCAGGTTCTGTTTAGCAAGTTTCTGATTTGAAGATAGTGAAAGAAATGTGTTGCTGGAAAGTTACATTTGGAATGTAATTGTTCATAGGATGCAAAGACGTTGTCTGTGTACAGATATCTAAGTGATTTAATCCCAAATGTTTTCCAGATATTAAAAACTGCATATGTTTGCGAGGGTTGAAAAAGGTGGTTCTCGTGCAGAGGTGCCACAGATAAAAGATTCTCCATCTTAAAATGCTTCCTACATTGGTTCCATATTCTGAGTGAGTGAAGCACAATTGGGTTTTTAGTATATTGGTGATAACTTGCATTTATATAGGGGCACAAAGCAAGGAATATAAAGAAGTACTGCAGGATTTTATTTCTATTGTGGACCAAGCCTGTGTATGTTCATCTATTTGTGTCCATGTCCAGGTTTTTATAACTTGTATGTTTGCTGCCCAGTAATAAAACTGAAAGTTAGGTAGAGCCATGCCACCTTCTGCCTTAGCTCTTTGTAGGGTCGCTCTTTAGACACGTGGATGTTTTAAGTACAAAATAAATGAGGTTATGGTGGAATCTAATTGCTTAAAAAATGATTTATTGATGTATATTGGAATGTTTGGAAATAAAAAGAGAAGCTTAGGAAGGATATTCATCTTAACAACGTTAATTCTTCCGGTTAGAGTGAGATGAAGGGTTGACTATCTATGCGAGTCTGGCTTAATTTTTTCCATACAGACAGCGAAATTTTGTTGATAAAGAGCTTTATGTTTACTTGTGATGTTTACCCCTCGGTATTTAAACTGATCTGCGATGATAAAAGGGAAGGTGTCCAATCTAATATTGTATGCTTGAGAATTCACTGTGAAGTGCACACTTTTATTCAAATTAATTCTGAGACCAGAAATCTTTGAAAATTCTGTAAGTGCTGTTAGGACTGCAGGCACAGTATTTTGTGGGTCTGATATATACAGTACCATATCATCTGCTTAGAGAGAAACTTTCTGTTCAAGTCCTTCTCTGATAATCCCCTTTATCTGATAACACTGCACAACTACGTTTTTGCTTCTTGGACACTGTTGGGCGTTTCTTATAGATTTTTGGGTGCTGATCACGAATATCACATCAAAATTTACCCATCATGTACCGTTTCAGTTTTGTCATGATTTTTTCTTATATTTGTATCCAAACATTTTCGCTCTCGTAAGTGACTTATCAGTTCACTTATCATGTCCAGCCATGGAATCAGGCCAGGATGGAAGTTGTTCTGTGGAAGTTGACATCCTGGGCAGGTCTGAACGAGCTTGATGCTGTCTCAGCATGCTATAAAGGTAGCCTGCATACACCAATCCTGCTCATTTGGTTAATATAGATAATCAGTGTGTATGTATAGTATCAGTATAGTAAAGTACAGTATCTATAGCAATATAACAGTAAGTAAGCTTGATGTTATAGACGTTTTGGTGTCGGGCGATATGTCTCGTCAACAGCCACGATACATTCTGCTATATTTGTGGCAAATATACACTTGCACCTCAGAGACGTTTAATGACTGCTCTTGTGAAGAAAGCTTATCATCTGTATTTCAGCTGCAAAATTGGTGAAGACAAGGAATAAGCGCCTCACATTTACTGTATGACATGTGCTGTCAGTCTGAGAGCCTGGCTCAGAGGCACTCGAAAGACGATGACGTTTGCTGTTCCGATGATATGGCGAGATCAGAAAGACCATGTGACGTACTGTTACTTCTGTTTGACTAATGTGTCTGGTTTCTCTGCCAAAAACAAGAAGTCAATTGAATATCCTAATCTGCCTTCAGCAATGAGACCCGTGCCACATGACGGACGACAGTCTTCCAATTCCGAAACCACCAGAGGATTGGACCTTAGACGAACCAGATGAAGAAACTGCAATGCATGGTACTGACAATGACATTGACCTGGATTTTGAGCCGTGCTCATCAGGTGATCCACATCTGATAATACAGTCCGAATTGAATGATTTGGTCAGAGAGCTGGGTCTGTCAAAAGCAAAAGCCAAGCTGCTGGGTTCGAGACTGCAGGAATGGTGTTTGCTGTCACCAGGTACGAAAATGTCTGTGTTTTGAGGCCGACATCATGATATAACCAAATTTTTTGCACAAGTTGACAGTCTCTGTTTCTGTTATGACATTGAAGGATTGTTCTTGGCCTTGGTTTGTGATCACAACCCGGAAGAGTGGCGTCCCTTCATTGATTTGTCAATGTTAAGCCTGAAAGCTGTTCTGCTACACAATGGCAACGTTTATCCTTCAGTACCTGTTGGCTATGCAGCACACATGAAAGAAAAGTATGAGAATATGGAACTGTTGCTGAAGCATGTCCAGTATAGCAGGTACAACTGGATCTGTGGAAATTGCTCTGTTACTAGGACTGCAGCTCAGCTATACAAAGTACTGTTATTTCATCTGTGAATAGGACAGTTGTGCCAAAGAGTCGCACTATTCTTGACAGAACTGGCCACTCTGTAAAAATTTAGTTCCAGGACAGAAAAATGTGGCACATGAGTCGCTTGTCAACCCGGCAAAGATATTTTTGCCTCCTCTTCACATAAAACTGGGACTCACGAAGAATTTCGTAAAAGCACTGAACAAGGAAGGTGAAGGTTTTCGTTATTTAAGACAGATGTTCCTAAGAATAACTGATGCTAAGATCAAAGAGGGCATTTTTGTTGGCCCCCAGATCAGACATGTTACACTGCGCAACAATTTTTTTGAAAAGTCTTGCTTCCTGAAAGGTTTTCGCTGATTGTGACAGGTACCTACTGGTTATGCACAAATATAGTTTTGGTTTTACTGCAACACGTAGGATCTCTGAGAAATAGACATTTATATGTTTACTGACAATAACGTATTTAGTCACATTTAGGTTTCGCATAAGCTATTAAATTCAACAGAATTAAAAGTGTTTTTCTCTTGATTTTCTTTTGTAATCAATGTCTGGTGCATCACATTGCAGTGTCCAACAGTAGTCAGCAAGCATTGACGGATTCCAGTTGCCCTGGTATCGTTTCTCCATCGTAGCAACGTCCTGGTGAAACCTTTTGCCGTGTTCGTCACTGACAGCACCGAGATTTGCGGGGAAGAAATCCAAGTGTGAGTGGAGGAAATGAATCTTGAGTGACATGTTCCACTTCATTGTCTTGTATGCTTTGAGATGTTTGTCTACCAGCTGAATGTAGTTTGGGGCATTGTAATTGCCCATAAAATTATCAACAACATCTTTGGAGGCTTTCCAGGAAATTTTTTCCAACCCCAATAACAGATCTTCAAACTGCTTGTCACTCATAATTATAAGAATTTCAACAGTGAACTGCCAGTGGCTCAATGGTGATTGCAAAAAGTAGTGGTGACAAGGGACATCCTTGTCTGGTACCACGTTCTAGTTTAAAGTAGTCTGAATTAATGTTGTCAGTACAAACTAAAGTTTCTGGATTGGTATACAGGTCCTTGAGGATAATTTGAACACATGGAAGCTTATGTGCCTTCACAGTCTCCGCAGATTTAGCCTACAACTTGAAGGCTCATCCATGATGCTCCCTGAGAATAACCTACACACACAGATAAAGACTGGCAAACTTTGTGGTGTGCCTGGGTATAACCCAGACCTAAAAGCTGATGCATCTTGATCCCCGAGAATAACTTAAACACATAGAGGCTGATGCCACCTACCCACCAATGATGCCCTTCTGTCGCTGTGGAGTCTTCTGTTGGGTGGCCCCACTCAGCCTGCTAACCCCCTGAGAAGGAAAGTGTCAGTCTTCCCTCACCATTTGTTAAAGTATTTGTTAAAATAGAATAATAGTAAATGAATTAAATAAGATAAATGATAAAAAAGAATGAATAAAAGCAAAGTTTGTGTGTAAAGCCCTAATAAAATACACCTTTGCTTCAAAGTGTGAATAATACTTATACATACAATAATACATATAGCAAGCCGAATTAACATTTAAAGATATCTCCAAATTAATTTCAGATAACTTAAAATGCAGTTAGTTCACTTTTCAAGAACTGTGAAAGTAATTTCCAGGTATTTCAAAATATGTTTATTTACATTTTAAGATATTCACAATGCATTTTGAGAAATCGCTAATACATTTTAAGATGTCTCAAATACTTTTTCAGATATTTCAAACTAACTGTGTGTTCATTTCTGGGTAGGTCAAATACTTTGCATGCATTTTAAGACATCTGAAATTCACTTTGAGAGGTCTCAAAATCACTTCCTGTAAGAATGTCTTTCCTTTCCATGGACTTCTGGTCTATTTTAAGATATCTTGTACTGTGTTTGGCGGCACGGTGGCGCAGCGGGTAGCGCTGCTGCCTCGCAGTTGGGAGATCTGGGGACCTGGGTTCGCTTCCCGGGTCCTCCCTGCGTGGAGTTTGCATGTTCTCCCCATGTCTGCGTGGGTTTCCTCCGGGCGCTCCGGTTTCCTCCCACAGTCCAAAGACATGCAGGTTAGGTGGATTGGCGATTCTACATTGGCCCTAGTGTGTGCTTGGTGTGTGGGTGTGTTTGTGTGCGTCCTGCGGTGGGTTGGCACCCTGCCCAGGATTAGTTCCTGCCTTGTGCCCTGTGTTGGCTGGGATTGGCTCCAGCAGACCCCCGTGACCCTGTGTTCGGATTCAGCGGGTTGGTCAATGGATGGATGGATGGATGTACTGTGTTTGAGAGATCTCAAAATGAGCCAGAAGTTATTTTGAGATATCTGGAATTGCAATTGGATTTTAGTCAGTTGAAGTGATGAAAGATGAGCAAAGTGTAGTCTTGAGTGAGCATGATAGGATCAAGAATAGATGGAAAGCTGATGAATGAAGAAAATCCAAGGGCAGTGTTTGGGGATGGAGTCCCAAATGAAGGATGAGTACCAAGAATAAGGAGGGAGGAAGTATAGGAGGCACTGAAAAGAATGAAGAATGGAAAGGCAACAGGATGAGATGAAATACCAGCAGAAGTGTGGAAGAAATTAGGAGGAGAGGGAGTAGAAGTGTTTTGGGATCTGATGGAGAAGATCGATGAAGAGGAGATAATAATAGAGGAGTGCAGGACCAGTGTGATTGTACCCATTTATTAGGGAGAAGAGAGATATTCAGGACAGTGGACACTATAGGGGGATAAAGATGATTTCACACACAATGTGTGAGAAAGGGTTATAAAGAGAAGGCTTAGAGAAGAGACCACCATAAGAGAGAATAAGTTTGGTTGTATGCCAGGGGGATGAACTACTAATGCAGTCTTTGCATTGTGGTAGCCAATGGAGAAGCATTGAGAAAAACAGGAAGAACATGCATATGGCATTTATTGATTAGGACAAGGCTTATGATAGAGTGCCAAGTCAAGAGAGAAAGAAGGACCAGAGAAGTGTGTGGAGATTGGCTAGGATGTGTATGAGGGAGTTAGGACTTGGGTTAAAAGCAGTGTTGGGGTAGCAGATAAGACCCCTGTTAATGGAGGTCTGAACCAGGGATCTTCTTAAAGTCCTTATGTCATTGATCTGGTTATAGATGTGTTGAGTTGTGGGATAAAAGGCCAATTCCTCTGGTGCAGGCCTTTTGCTGATGACATTGTGCTGTGTAGAATGATACAAGAGGACGTTGGAGGAATGGAGAAGAGCTTTGGAAGATAGACTGCAGATCAATAGAAATAAGAAGACAGAATTGATGAGGTTTAATGATGACCACAGGATTCAATAGTTATTCTACAGGGAAAGCTGTGGAAAAGAGCAGGTAAATTTAAATATCCAGGATCAGTGATAGCACAAGATGGAAAACGAGATGTAAAGAAAACCCATAGAGTGCAGTGTGCATGGAACATTTGGAAGGAGGTATCAGGAGTAGATAGATAGATAGATAGATACTTTAGTATTGTGTTATTGAAGAATTAAGGAGAAGGTCAGGTTTTTAAGACAATGGTAAGACCAGCCATGATGTGTGGAGCTGAAACATAGGCAGTGAAGGAAGCTCAGGAGAAGAAGTTAGATATGGCAAAATGAGGATGTTGAGATGAATGTGTGGAGTAACAGAAAAAGACAGATTAAGAAATGAGATAATCAGAGGTGCAACAAAAGTGGGAGAGAAATCTAAGAAAAGATAGGAAAGTACGCTGAAGTGGTATGGACATGTAATGAGGGGAGACAATGAAGATATGGGCAAAAGAGTGATGGGAATGGAACTCCGGGGGAAGAGAAGGCAATGGAGGGCAAAGATCAGGTGGATGGATAAAGTAAAAGAAAAATTAGGGAGGTGGTGCAAGGCCAAGCTAGATGGAAATGTTGATAAGGTACATTGACACCACACAGAAATGGGGAAAGAAGAGGAAGAAGAAGAAGAGGAAAAAGGTGGTGCAACTCAGAGCTTCAAAGTGCATATAGCTTAATTTGTCCTGTGTGAGTGGCAAAATGAGGGCGTCATTCACAGGACTGGCATTCATTCCAGTTTTAGTTTGGTTTGTTCACTTGCAACCAGTGCTGCCAGAGTTAGCTCTGTCTCCTGGGGACAAAAAAAAATGAAAGAATTGATGTACAGTATGTATTTATGTAATTTTGCCATCTGTCAAACTACATATTAAAAGAAAAAAAATGCAAGTTAGTGGTGGATGGAGATGATTCTTTGCAGTCATGGCAACTCATGGTGTCAAAGGAACTAAAACTTCAAGAAATACATATGAGGCATAAGAAATCCGAAAGACCATCATCAATGAGATTCAGTACATAATGGTGAATCACAAAATGAGCATACATTACATCCTACAAAGGTGAAATTTTAGGAATTACCAGATTTGGTCTAGCAAAAACGAAAAAGAATGTTTTTATACTTGCTTCTTTTGAAATAAACTGTCAATAATCCATTTGATGTTCCGCACTTTGGACAAAAAGACATCTGAGTGTAGGGTGTCTGAATTTATTATCATGAGAATCCCAGTGAACATTGGAACAAGTCTTTTTAAACTGCTAGATAAGAATGAAAAGATCCCAAAAAGGCCAATGCTGATTGATAACACCGGATTTCACATTTCACTTGTGATTTAACAAAAACTGATTTATTGACTAATAAGTGGTATTTTTCTTGAAAGATATTTTTGCAAATAAGCAAAAATGTGTGTGTGTATGTGTGAATATGAATGTGTAAAAAACTTAATGCTTGAAAAACTATTCTAAAAATATCTATCTATCTATCTATCTATGCACGCTGATTACAAAAAATTGTGATGTTATACACAGGAGCTCACCCACTTACAGTATATATCTAAAATTCTTTACAATACATGTTATACTATACAATGAATATATATCTATGTACATATATATGCATATATATACAGGGTATATATGTATGTATACCATGTATATATACAGTATACAGTTCATGTAAATGCACAAAATGTACAGTAAAACATTATGAGTGTGTGTGTGTATTTATTTTAATTAGTCCAGTTTTCCTACTTTAGTGAGACCCTAAACAAGATAAGACCACCCTCAGCTCTCAATAGGCAGAATCCAGCAACATAATAAGCATATACAATAAATAAAATAATGGAAATACAAATACACATGAAAGGTACAATGCAACAGATAGATATAGAGGGACTAAAGGTGCTATATAATAGACAGATAGAGTTAGACTTTAACTACACCATATATGAATAATCACAGCTAACAGACCGTTCCACTGACATTTTACCTTAAAACACCATTTATACTCAATATTTCTTTAAACATGTCTGTTTCATTAGTTCATTTAAAATAGGCAAATTTAACAATCAATATAAATGAGTAGGTTTAACATTAATGTAGTGCATGTGGTTAGTCCATTTTTATTTTTAGTAGAAACAGAAATTTGATAGATAGATAGATAGATAGATAGATAGATAGATAGATAGATAGATAGATAGATAGATAGATAGATAGATAGATAGATAGATAGATAGATAGATAGATAGATAGATGGCACAATATTAAATTTCCTCAGGGAATAAATAAAGATCTATCTATCTATCTATCTATCTATCTATCTATCTATCTATCTATCTATCTATCTATCTATCTATCTATCTATCTATCTATCTATCTATCTATCTATCTATCTATCTATCTATCTATCTATCTATCTATCTATCTATCTTATAGTAATCGAGGATATTTTGAAATGGTGTCGGAGCAGCAGAGACACGTAGCATTGCACCTTCATGCACATAAGGACTATTAATCACTTTTTCATTTCTCTTTTCTTTATGTCTTGCAGTTTGTGGTAAGCGCTACAAGAATCGACCGGGACTCAGTTACCACTACACACACACACATCTTGCAGACGAGGAAGGAGAAGAAGACTCTGAACGGCATACACTCCCCTTCCACCGGAAGAACAACCACAAGCGTGAGTAAAGCTCGTGTTTGCGGGGGCAGCGGGCTGGGGATGGGGAGATGCAGATGTTGTGATCAATGTCCATACATGCTGTGCCCACAATTTTCAAACTGTTGTAAATGGAGAGTTTACCTCAAAGAACAGTAGCCTGATATTCGGTGCCATGCCAGGCGCTCACTTGATGTGCTCTTTCAGTATTTCTGGCTTGTGAATTGATGACACTGTTGTTGGACCAAGAACAAGACAGAACATTTGTCCCAAAGTAAACTTTGCTCATTGTGTGTTTAGTTTATTTTCTATTGCTAGGGTAAAGTGAGAATTTAAAGTTATCAACCCTCATATGGATTTTCACATTTCTAGGCTTTTTTTTTCACTCATTTTAAGATGCCAGACCCCTCTACTCTACGTATATACAGTATGGGTTAGGAGAACGCTCGCTCGGCGGTCTGTGGGGCCCCAAACAGTTGCAATAGGAAGTGACTGCTGTTTAACTACACAGGATACTGTACCCTTTCCACATGAAAGAACAATGGTCTAAAGTGTTCTACAAATAATTAAGAATTAAAAAAAACAAACTGTAAGGGTGTGATAGGGTGAGTTTTTGCCGTATTCATTAAAGGGCCCCAGACCTTCAGTGTCAAATCATACTTTAAATAGTTGTGTCCATTTCCATTGACTGCAGCCTTTCTCGATGAAGAATCAAACCCATTTGGTTGACAGCTGAGTACCCTGGGGTTGTGATATCTTGCCTTGCTGTATTAAACACCACCTGGTGGCAGAACTGGGGACATTTCACTTTCTTTCCGACTATTATGCCTAAGAGCAGGAGTCCAGCATAAACAAAAATGTATGAAAATGCAAATCAGCTTATTTGATAAACTCTTGGTCCCTGTGCAATGTGTAATCAATTACATCCATTCTCTTTAAAAAAGACAGAGAATCAGACCAATCATATGTCCCGTGTGTTTGGAGTTCTGCCACTAACATTTCCGTTCTTCGTAAGAAGTGTGGCAGGTTTAGTGTGGGCGTATGGGCTGCGGTGATGTCCATCCCGACACTGAAGTCAAGCAGCTCAGTGGTTCAGAATGAAACATTTTGACATTTCTTCACCATCTTTGAGGGCAGTGAAATGAGCAGATGTGAAATGTGCAAAATGGGAGTCACGTTTGACACTTCAATATTGAGAGCACAGCATCGCCTGTCTGCAACACGTGAACTAGTTTGAGACACTCATAGAAGAAAGTCCTTATAGGGAACTCATTCATGCTTTTATAAAATCCTCCTTCAATTCTATATATCATGATGTATCTAAAAGTCATCCCTAAATGACCAGTTTTTAAGCTCAGGGGACAAACCACATCTAACAAATTTGACATCTCAAGTCAAGTCAAGTCAAGTCAAGAGTATTTATTATCATTTCATCCATATACAGTACAGCATACAGTGAAACGAAACAACGTTCCTTCAGGACCATGGTGGTACATAAAACACAGGACAACGAAGACTCCATAACACATAACATAAGGACACATAATATATAACAAGGTGAGTCAAATGTGCACCCATGTGCAACACTGCAGAACAGAACACATGTATCAGATATCAGTCCGGTGCATGAGTGTTCAGGAGTCTGACTGCTTGGGGAAAGAAAAATGTTACCCATTCTGGTGGTGACAGCCCGAATGCTTCGGTACCTTTTTCCCAATGGCAGGAGTGTAAACAGTGAATGTGAAGGGTGTGTTGGATCATTCACAATGCTGGTGGCTTTGTGGATGCAGCATGTGGTGTAAATGTCCATGATGGAGGGATGAGAGACACCAATGATCTTCTCATCTGTCTTCACTATCTGTTGTAGGGCTTTGCGATCCCCGACCGTGCAATTTCCAAACCAGACAGTGATGCAGTTGCTCAGGACGATCTCTATGGTTCCTCTGTAGAATGTTGTTAGAGTAGCTATTGGAAGATGGGCTTTCCTCAGCCTACGCAGGAAGTAGAGCCGCTGCTGGGCTTTCTTGGCTAAAGAGCTGGTGTTGTGGGACCAGGTATCCTTCGGATGAGACATAAAAGAGAAGTCCTGACTCTCTGTGTTCACTAAAGATCCCTGGGCATCCTTTGTAAAGATTAGGGTGTATCCTGATGTCCTGGCTAAACTCCCAACCACGGCCTAGTCATTCTGGCCCCCTAATCAGATTAGATAGATAGATAGATAGATAGATAGATAGATAGATAGATAGATAGATAGATAGATAGATAGATAGATAGATAGATAGATAGATAGATAGATAGATAGATAGATAGATAGATAGATAGATAGATAGATAGATAGATAGATAGATAGATAGATAGATAGATAGATAGATAGATAGATAGATAGATACTTTATTAATCCCAATGGGAAAGTCACATTCTCCAGCAGCAGCATACTGATACAATAAACAATATTAAATTAAAGATTGATAATAATGCAGGCAAAAAACAAACAATAACTTTGTATAATGTTAAATGTTAACGTTTACCCCCCCCGGGTGGAATTGAAGAGTCGCATAGTTTGGGGGAGGAACGATCTCCTCAGTCTGTCAGTGGAGCAGGACAGTGACAGCAGTCTGTCGCTGAAGCTGCTCCTCTGTCTGGAGATGACACTGTTTAGTGGATGCAGTGGATTCTCCATAATTGATAGGAGCCTGCTGAGCGCCCATCGCTGATGTTAAACTGTCCAGCTCCATGCCAACAATAGAGCCTGCCTTCCTCACCAGTTTGTCCAGGCGTGAGGCGTCTTTTCTCTTAATGCTGCCTCCCCAGCACACCACCACGTAGAAGAGGGTGCTCGCCACAACTGTCTGATAGAACATCTGCAGCATCTTATTGCAGATGTTGAAGGACGCCAATCATCCAATGTCCCTGATTGGCTAACAATCTCTCACCTCTTCCGCACCTAATTGCTAATGTGTGGTGAGCGTACTTCTGCAAAATGGCCGTTGTCGCATCATACAGGTGGATGCTGCACATTAGTGGTGGATGAAGTAGCTCCCCAGCTCACTGTGTAAAACACTTTGAGTAGCAAGAAAACAAGTTATATAAATGTAATGAATCAATCAATCAATTAGTTAGTTAATTCATTAATTAATATGACTGTTGTCATCTGTTAAACAAACAATAAGCTACTATGAAAAGGCCATGTGTGTAAAAGTAAAGGCATCACTTGATTCCATAGCGTGTAGAAGCACCTTTACAATTAATGACTCCGACTCATCGTGTTGGGCAACGTTCAGTCCTGTCCAATTTACAGCTAGTGATGGGAAATTTGTGAACAATTCATTCTTTTTTGAGTGACTCTTTTCAGTTAATCATGGGAACTGATTTGCAAGTACAAAGAGGTCAATTCAGGAGAGCTCAATAGGAGCGCAAGAGTACATGTGTGGTGCCCCCAGCCTCATTCGTTTAGACGTTAAAAGCGCATGTGCAAGTGCTGCCCGTCTGAATCATTATCCTCGTTCATTCACTTGTGATTCTTTCTAGTTAGAACACTCTCATTGATTATTTCCTTGTTCATCACACAAGTACAAAACAGTAACAACATATGTATATTACAATGTTTTAATTGTTTATTTTGTACAATTCATTGTTGGAATTCTTTTATACACAATTTATAGGCATAATATATAGTATTACATCTTGCCTGAAGAAGGGGCCTGAGTTGCCTCGAAAGCCTGCATATTGTCATCTTTTTAGTTAGCCAATAAAAGGGGTCATTTTGCTTGACTTTACACTATGCATAATATTAAAATAATATGTCTAATAGGATATTGTGTCAAGGGAAGATTGTAAGAAAATATTAACAAGACCAGGGGAATAAACATGTAATAAGATTCATAGCAAACTGGGAAGAGCAATAAAAGCTGGCAACCAAAACTCTCGGAACAAAACAAGAGACGAAGTCAATGGCAAAAAGAGTTCAAAACTGTGATGGAACCCTCAACGAAGTAGCCAACTACATTAATAAATTTTATTCTCCTTTTTGGAAGTAGCCGAGTGGTAACACAGGCCTCTATCGTTCTATTTACACCTTACTGCTGCTGACTTCACAGGATCACGTGACGCAAATCCCAGTCACAAAAACAAAAAAACGAGGCTTCCAAGAAAAAAAAATCTTCAGTTTCTTCTTAAGGATACCAAAGTACACAGACACAAAGTAACAATCATTCCTATGACAGTATTTTTATGTCCCTTTGTGCTTTCAACAAATTCATCACACAAAACAGAACCTTGTAAAATTATTATTCTAATTATTTCAAGTTCGAACTAAATCATTGCTTGAGATCGAGTGACACGATTCTCCTTCATTTGATTCCCAAACGAGTCACGTGATTCTCATTGACACAAAACTGAACCTGAGAAATTATTATTCGTCTAAGTATTTTGAGTTTGAACTAAATCATAACCTGAGAACGAGTGACACGATTCTCCGTCATTTGATTCATGAACGTGTCACATGATTCTCATTTATTTGATATGTGAACCAATTCATTGAGTCATTACCCGAGAATGAGTTACACAGTTTGTGCACACATACGATTCCATAACTTTGTGTGTTATTTTCAATTTATTGTCATGCATTTACATTATATTGGCAAGCCTCATGCTTTCAAAGAGGTTTTCGTTATATGATAAGAAATACAAGTATGTTTAACACAATTTTAAAAATATAAATGACGTGTTATAATTAAATCATAATTAATTAATTTGTGATTCATTCAAGGTGAATGAAAGTTTTATAGTTTTTTTATTATTGACGAATCAAATCGATTCTCTTAATTATGTAGTTTGGAAAAACTGAACTAGCAAAGTGATTCAAAATGTTCATCACTACTTACCACATTACTTTAGTTCAGTGATCTTTGTGGCTATTTGTTTATGATCAGCCCTCGTAAGTCTTACCTCAGCACCCCAAGGAAGTCTTGGCCATTCCAAACCCTCAGTTCTTTGTTGTTCTTGAGCCTTTGAAATCATAGATTTGCTGTTGGCTCATTGTGCTGTTTCATCATCCATCTTCAGCTAGGTTTTAACTGTCAGATGGATGCAGTCACATTTCCTGCTAGGACACTCTGGTGTTAAGAGAAGTTTGTGGTGGACTCAGTGATTGCAAGGCCTTCAAGTCCAAGCCCAATCATTGCGTCCACTGCGAAAAAGAACCAACAACAGTATGCAATCCAATCTTCTGTTTCTATAATTACATTAGATGATGGTGACATTCAGTATATGAGGGGGGACACAAAAACTCCTGCAATTGGTCAATAGTACAAGAGCTTGGGGGTAGTGTCAAGTATGCTGCTGGGTATCACATGACAACAGTCTGGTTAATCAGTCCTCCGATTGACATGCTGCTGGGCTGACCAGTTGTGTGTTTCTGGTGTTTATTCTTCAATTGCGCATACGACTTGGACGATTTTTTTTCCACCAAGCCAATGTGGCAGATTTTCAAGAGACAATGACGATCGCATCTTTCGACATTGATAGACTTGTTCATAAAGATTTTGTTCTCTTTGGACAAACTGTTAATCAGTAACATTACACAGAACTGTTGAGGTGTCTATGGGAAAGGATCAGAATGAAAACATCTGGAGAAGTGACACACCCAAAAGTTTATTTTACACTAAGACAGCACACTTGCACACACCGCAGTGTCATTCAAAGAGATTTTGACCAAAAACAATGTGGCTGCTGCTTAACACCCTCTGCGTTTTTTTTGTTTTTTTCATTTCCTCTTTGGCATTCTGGGATACTGAATTTAAATGACATTAAAATATGAAAATATGATGGAGTCTGAATACTTTCTGAAGGTGCTGTAGATACTATAGATAGGCGAAGCATGATAGATAGATAGATAGATAGATAGATAGATAGATAGATAGATAGATAGATAGATAGATAGATAGATAGATAGATAGATAGATAGATAGATAGATAGATAGAGTGCATCCAGAAAGTATTCACAGCGCATCACTTTTTCCACATTTTGTTATGTTACAGCCTTATTCCAAAATGGATTAAATTCATTTTTTTCCTCAGAATTCTGCACACAACACCCCATAATGACAACGTGAAAAAAGTTTACTTGAGGTTTTTGCAAATTTATTAAAAATAAAAAAACTGAGTATTCACAGCCTTTGCTCAATACTTTGTCGATGCACCTTTGTCAGCAATTACAGCCTCGAGTCTTTTTGAATATGATGCCACAAGCTTGGCACACCTATCCTTGGCCAGTTTCACCCTTTCCTCTTTGCAGCACCTCTCAAGCTCCATCTTGTTGGATGGGAAGCGTCGGTGCACAGCCATTTTAAGATCTCTCCAGAGATGTTCAATCAGATTCAAGTCTGGGCTCTGGCTGGGCCACTCAAGGACATTCACAGAGTTGTCCTGAAGCCACTCCTTTGATATCTTGGCTGTGTGCTTAGGGTTGTTGTCCTGCTGAAAGATGAACCGTCGCCCCAGTCTGAGGTCAAGAGCGCTCTGAAGCAGGTTTTCATCCAGGATGTCTCTGTACATTGCTGCAGTCATCTTTCCCTTTATCCTGACTAGTCTCCCAGTCCCTGCCGCTGAAAAACATCCCCACAGCATGATGCTGCCACCACCATGCTTCACTGTAGGGATGGTATTGGCCTGGTGATGAGCGGTGCCTGGTTTCCTCCAAACGTGACGCCTGGCATTCACACCAAAGAGTTCAATCTTTGTCTCATCAGACCAGAGAATTTTCTTTCTCATGGTCTGAGAGTCCTTCAGGTGTCTTTTGGCAAACTCCAGGCGGGCTGCCATGTGCCTTTTACTAAGGAGTGGCTTCCGTCTGGTCACTCTACCATACAGGCCTGATTGGTGGATTGCTGCAGAGATGGTTGTCCTTCTGGAAGGTTCTCCTCTCTCCACAGAGGACCTCTGGAGCTCTGACAGAGTGACCACCGGGTCCTTGGTGACCTCCCTGACTGAGGCCCTTCTCCCCCGCTCGTTCAGTTTAGATGGCCGGCCAGCTCTAGGAAGAGTCCTGGTGGTTTCAAACTTCTCCCACTTACGGATGATGGAGGCCACTGTGCTCATTGGGACCTTCAAAGCAGCAGAAATTTTTCTGTAACCTTCCCCAGATTTGTGCCTCGAGCCAATCCTGTCTCGGAGGTCTACAGACAATTCCTTTGACTTCATGCTTGGTTTGTGCTCTGACATGAACTGTCAACTGTGGGACCTTATATAGACAGGTGTGTGCCTTTCCAAATCATGTCCAGTCAACTGAATTTACCACAGGTGGACTCCAATGAAGCTGCAGAAACATCTCAAGGATGATCAGGGGAAACAGGATGCACCTGAGCTCAATTTTGAGCTTCATGGCAAAGGCTGTGAATACTTATGTACATGTGCTATCTCAATTTTTTTATTTTTAATAAATTTGCAAAAACCTCAAGTAAACTTTTTTCACGTTGTCATTATGGGGTGTTGTGTGTAGAATTCTGAGGAAAAAAATGAATTTAATCCATTTAGGAATAAGGCTGTAACATAACAAAATGTGGAAAAAGTGATACGCTGTGAATACTTTCCAGATGCACTGTAGATAGATAGATAGATAGATAGATAGATAGATAGATAGATAGATAGATAGATAGATAGATAGATAGATAGATAGATAGATAGATAGATAGATAGAGATAGGCAGGGCACTATATGATAGCTAGACAGAAGGATATGCAATGCACTATATCGTAGATAGATGCCTATGTTTTGCTGTCTTTTATTAACAGATATTTTAATTGTCATATTTATGTCTGTTAAAAGTTGAACAGTTGATTTTGTGAGCATACAGTGAACTTTAATCTTAGAGTGTTAAAGTGATTAGACGTAGGATGTGCTAGTAGTACGTTTTTAAAGACAGACAATGCTAATTCTTTCCTGATCAACACTAATTTGCAACATGTTAGTGTTAAATGATGAGACACACATAAAGAATTTTACTAAATGTGGGCTGAAAACAGATGAGTGAGTCTTGCCCAACGTTTGAGTTGCCTTTTATGGTGGGGTGCACGATGAACATTACAGTCTCTGTTTTGCATTGACGACATAATATAAATTAGTTATTAACTGTAAAGCAGTTTTCTCTTGAGTTTGAACAAAGACAGAATGCTGTTTAGTTTCCATACTTGAACTGAGTCATGGAGACCTGCCTGTACCATTCGGTGCACTTCATTCATTTTTATTTTCTGCACAGGTTTGTACTGGACTGTGAATTTTAATGAAGTATTTGTTTGTAAATGTATTTGACTCTAATCTCTAACATTTCATCTGATAGTCAAGCATGGGGTGCACAGATGGCACCCAGAGAGGGACTCAATAGCTGAGTTAAGCCTTCCAAGCTGCTCGCTAGCTCCTAATGCAAATTCTCCATTCACTCCAATAATATTAAGTGGAATTTCATTTTTATTGTTCACAAAACTGGATTGCCCAAATACCAATCATCTTCAAAACACAAGAAGATTTCTTACTTGGATGAAAGTGTGCATCAGTGCTGTCATGAGGAAGCAGGAGGCTAGTAGGGCACCCATCTTCTGTCACCAGGAAACACACCACTCGGCCAATGAAAGAGGTCTACTTGTCTGCTTAAGCCCACCGTGCCAGAAAAGTTCCATCACAGAGATAGGTGGTCTCCATACAGGCCAAGTACTTCACAACTGAAACTTAATATTCTGATACTAAATAACTGAATGCTAAACTCAAAGCAGCTATAAAAGTTAGTTTGAAAATCTTGTCAGACTGCAGAGGCATCATAATAATAATAATAATACATTTTATTTATATAGCGCCTTTCCCATGCTCATAACGATGCTGATAGTGGGCTGGGGGTTGGGGTACCTTATTATTAAATGCTTAGTAATACTAGGTTAGCTTTAACTATCTGCAGAAATCATGGTAAGAGCCATTTGCTAGTTATTTAAGTTATATAAATGTTTGCCTAAATATTAGTGCATAATCTATGGGAGGTTCCTACAATGCCAATAAGTTGAATTGAATTGGTATATTCTAATTATTTCTAGCCTCTCTGACTATACATTATACTCAGTTAGTGACCTACCTTGCCATGTGTATGGCATTGATGGCACATGGTTTTAAACCGTGCCTTATGTGCCAAGTAACACGAAAGGCAACATGCTCTATTGAATGTGCAGCGGCGTACGTTTAAAGCGTACTGAAGAAGAAGTAAAGCATCTGTAAGTACAGAAACAACTAAAGTTTGACAAGAAAAGCTAAGTTTAGAAAAGATACATTTTTTCTAATTTTTTTTTGCCTTTACATGTGTAACAACCTTTTTTCTTTATTCTTGTGCGGATTATTTGCTTTGAATTTTTACTAAATATTTTTAAAAGAACTTTTGGACTGAGAGATTTCTTTCGGCACGCGTTTTACCCATGCTTTAACCTGCCTTACACACCCGCAGCTACAACCACGTTAAAACATTACAATAGATGTAACAATAAAGGCCATTCAGCCCAAAAACCTTGTCCATCCTTTTCAGCAGGACTGTCCAAAATAACATCAAGTGAAGTTCTGAAGGTCCAAAAGTCCTACAACTGTCCACAGCACTACTTGATAATTCATTCCATGTTTCCGTAGTTCTTTGCATGAAGAAAAAAAACGTTCTAATATTTGTGCAATATCTGCCCTTGACAAGTTTCCATCTGTGTCTCAGTGTTCTTGTTGAACTCATAAGAACGTGAGAAATTTGACAAATGAGAGGAGACCTTTCAGGCCATCAAGCTCATTTGTTTAGCTAATAGCTACGCTGTCCAAGTATCACATCCGGATACTTCTCAAAGGTTGGCAAGGTTCCTGCTTCATCTCCATGTCTCAGTAGTTTGTTCCAGATTTTCATAACTCTTTGCATAAAGAAGCACTTCCTGGCATTGGTATTAAAATGCACTTCTTAATTTCCACTGGAGTCCTCAAGTTTATGATTCACGGTTAAGTTCGAAGAATACTTCTGAATCTACGAGATCAGTGATTTTAAGGATTTTAAGGGCCTACATTAGGTCCCCACGCAGTCTCCTCTGCTCGAGACTAAACAGGTTTAATTCTTGGAGTCCTTAAGTCCTGGGATGCACTTGGTTGTCCTCCTCTGCTCTTCAAGTGCCGCTACATCTTTCTTGTAGCGAGTGACCAGAACTGCACACATTACTCCAGATTTGGTCTCACTAATCTTTATATATAATGTTCATTTGGATCTTGATCTTTGTCCGCGAATTCACTGCCTTGTGCGGTGTTCCTGCTGTGTTCAGTAGAAGGCAGTAGTGATGGAGGAGGAGAGGAAGTGAGGGGGAGGATCGTTGGATGAGGTTGGAGTGTGGTGATTAAAGAGGATTGAACTAAAGGAGACTACGTGCTATTTGTACTGGCTGAATGCACAACACCTTGGTTGTTACTTTTATTTACAAACACTGTCAATAGCACTCTTTGTGTTAAGATCTGGCGTCGACACCTGCTTTGTTGTCGAGACTGTGGTTTTTTGTGTTTCTATTGACCGTCGTTGGCAGCACTTCGTCCAAATCGAATGTTCACCCACTTCTTGGAGTCGGCAGTCAGAGTATATAAGTCGGACACACTTCTGTGATTTTCCATCAGTTGGCGATTGGAGTTCAAGAAAGAACCTTTGGTTCTTCCTTACTCTTTGGATTGCCACAAAGCAACCTGCGAGATTGGAGAAAGGTTGAGAAGAGAGGAAACGACAGCGTCATAAAAACGAGACGAACTGTGAATGGAGAGAAGCAGAAATGCTCCTCCACCATCACATAATTACTATTCGGACAGTGATTCCGAGTACGCCGTTCCTATCGAATCAATGTCCAAGGGTTTTGTTTTGTAATTTTGTTTCCCTTATAAAAAATCATAATGCTGTGCGATGAAGGGCCCAGTTCACGATTGGCAGCCACGTTTAAACAGGGGATCCCTTCACAGACAACTTTAACACGTGCAACATAGTTGGGCGCACATGGCTAGTTCATTATATAATCTGAGCATAACATCTCTTGATTTAAATTCAACAGTTTTTACAATATAACCTAACATTTTATTTGTCTTTTTAAATGCTTTTGCACATTGCTTAGATCAGTGGTTCTTAAACTATGGGGCGTAACAAAGAGGGGGCATGAATGTTGCCATATGTGGCATAATTTCGCTATTCATAGGGAAGTTTTGTAGCGGTGTATTGGCAGCAAAAAATATAGGAATAAATTTTATTAGGGTTTCAAAAAAACGTTACGGGGGCGCGATTAAAACTGTTATGAAAATTCGGGTCGCAAATACTTAAAGGTTGAGAAACGCTGGCTTAGATGAAGGAAATGTTGCGTCAACATAAACCCTTCTCAGTGGTTCCTTCCTGTAGGACAGTGTCTCCCAACTTGCATTTATAATTGACGTTCCTTTTGCCCACATGTAGCGTTTACTGTTTCTTACATTAAACCTCCATTGTCCAAGTTTTCACCCAGTTCTGAAGCTTGTCCAGATCTTTCTGAATTGTTTCTGCTGCCTCCTCAGTGTCTGCCATTGCTCCGATTTTAATATCATCTGTGAAATTCACTCACGTTTCAGCCAAGAACCTGCCATTCCTTCCATTTGTTGGTAGAACAGAGAAATCGCGATTTGGAGCTCTAGAAGTTTCCACAGCACGTGAACATTGTGTCCGACCACATCACAAATATATGTCCTGTGGAAACAAAAGACTGTCAGGGCAGATGTTTATCACCTACGTTAAATGATAGAAGTTTCAGTCAAATAAACAATGCAAAAAACAAGTTAACTTATTAATATTATTCTTCTTTATTGCATGTAGAGGTTGAGAAAATATCGACAAACTCAGACGTGGTAAGTAGCACGTTGTCAGCTTAAATATTGTCTTGCTAATGACGTCACGCACTGCAAATACTATGAATGGGTTCATTATTAATTTCTTTACCGTTCTTCTTCGACATTTTCTGATGTTAAGCTCTTTTTTTAGGGGCTTCTTCACCCTTAGATTCTGAATCTTCCAATAGTTTTGTGATTTAAAATTTACTTTTGTTGTTATGCATTATTGTATCAGTTTCCACCGCCATCTTGCTTATTTATAATCACACTATTTTGCCTCCCTGTCGTTAGGGCAACTTCCATGATATTCAGAGATTGTAACCTGCGTTAATGATGCAAAAGGATTAAAACATGAAATCATTTCCCGATCCGAGTTTACGGATTCCAAAAAACAATTTTTACACTTCATTTTCTGATTTCAGGTGGCGCAGTGGTAGCGCTGCTGCCTCGCAGTTAGGAGACCAGGGTTCGCTTCCCGGGTCCTCCCTGTGTGGATTTTGCATGTTCTCCCCGTGTCTGCGTGGGTTTCCTCCGGGCGCTCTGTTTTCCTCCCACAGTCCAAAGACATGCAGGTTAGGTGGATTGGTGATTCTAAATTGGCCCTACTGGGTGCTTGGTGTGTGTTTGTGTGTGTGCGCCCTGCGGTTGGTTGGCGCCCTGCCTGGGGTTTGTTTCCTGCCATGCGCCCTGTGTTGGCTGGGATTAGCTCCAGCAGACCCCCGTGACCCTGTGTTCGGATTCAGCGGGTTGGATAATGGATGGATGGATATAAAATCCAATGTCTGTCTGTCTGTCTGTCTGTCTGTCTGCTTTTCATGAGAGAACTACTTCATGGATTTAGATCGGGTTTCTTCTATAATTTGCTTGAACATTCCGGTTGATTTTGCGACTTCTCTCATTTCGCTATGTATCATAGTTCGTTTTCGGTACCAATTTATTTGTGCGAATCCAAGAAAAAGGCAACGGGCCGAGGGGAGGTACCTTCCTCACTCACTCACCAGCTTCAGGGCGTGTACCTTAACTCCGCTTAGCTAGCGAACGAGAGAACAATTGAATTCAACTTTGTTTGATATTTAAAATAAAGTGTTACTTAGGTCTTGATGAGTCTGAGTCCGGATAGTCTCTTAAGTACAGGTCCTGGTCATAAAATTAGAATATCATGACAAAGTTGATTTATTTCAGTAATTCCATTCAAAAAGTGAAACTTGTATATTAGATTCATTCATTACACACAGACTGATGTATTTCAAATGTTTATTTCTTTTAATATTGATGATTATAACTGACAACTAATGAAAGTCCCAAATTCAGTATCTCGGAAAATTAGAATATTGTGAAAAGGTTCAATATTGAAGACACCTGGTGCCACACTCTAATCAGTTAATTAACTCAAAACACCTGCAAAAGCCTTTAAATGGTCTCTCAGTCGAGTTCTGTAGGCTACACAATCATGGGGAAGACTGCTGACTTGACAGTTGTCCAAAAGATGACCATTGACACCTTGCACAAGGAGGGCAAGACACAAAAGGTCATTGCTAAAGAGGCTGGCTGTTCACAGAGCTCTGTGTCCAAGCAGATTGATAGAGAGGCGAAGGGAAGGACAAGATGTGGTAGAAAAAAGTGTACAAGCAATAGGGATAACCGCACCCTGGAGAGGATTGTGAAACAAAACCCATTCAAAAATGTGGGGGAGATTCACAAAGAGTGGACTGCAGCTGGAGTCAATGCTTCAAGAACCACCACACACAGATGTACGCAAGACATGGGTTTCAGCTGTCGCATTCCTTGTGTCAAGCCACTCTTGAACAAGAGACAGCGTCAGAAGCGTCTCGCCTTTGGACTGCTGCTGAGTGGTCCAAAGTTATGTTCTCTTATGAAAGTAAATTTTGCATTTCCTTTGGAAATCAAGGTCCCAGAGTCTGGAGGAAGAGAGGAGAGGCATAGAATCCACGTTGCGTGAGGTCCAGTGTAAAGTTTCCACAGTCAGTGATGGTTTGGGGTGCCATGTCATCTGCTGGTGTTGGTCCATTGTGTTTTCTGAGGTCCAAGGTCAACGCAGCCGTCTACCAGGAAGTTTTAGAGCACTTCATGCTTCCTGCTGCTGATGAACATTATGGAGCTGCAGATTTCATTTTCCAACAGGACCTGGCACCTTCACACAGTGCCAAAGCTACCAGTACCTGGTTTAAGGACCATGGTATCCTTGTTCTTGATTGGCCAGCAAACTCGCCTGACCTTAACCCCATAGAAAATCTATGTGGTATTGTAAAGAGGAAGATGCAATACGCCAGACCCAACAATTCAGAAGAGCTGAAGGCCACTATCAGAGCAACATGGGCTCTCATAGCACCTGAGCAGTGCCACAGACTGATCGACTCCATGCCACGCCGCATTGCTGCAGTAATCCAGGCCAAAGGAGCCCCAACTAAATATTGAGTGCTGTACATGCTCATACTTTTCATGTTCATACCTTTCAGTTGGTCAACATTTCTAAAAATCCTTTTTTTGCATTGGTCTTAATTGATATTCTAATTTTCCGAGATACTGAATTTGGGACTTTCATTAGTTGTCAGTTATAATCATCAACATTAAAAGAAATAAACATTTGAAATACATCAGTCTGTGTGTAATGAATGAATCTAATATACAAGTTTCACTTTTTGAATGGAATTACTGAAATAAATCAACTTTGTCATGATATTCTAATTTTATGACCAGCACCTGTATATGCCACATTGAAAAGAATAATTGCAATTCAAATTGTGGATCGTGAAATGATTTTTTGGAAAGACCGTCCACCCCTAATTTGACTAATCAAGTTTTCAAATGTAGGATGTAGGATAAATTATCCCTTTGGCGAGCTACTTGGAAAGGGGTTGCGAGCTACCAGTAGCTCGCGAGCAACCTGTTGGAGACCCCGGCTTAGACGCTCATTAAATAATTGTGTGTCACCCACCATCACATTGTAGCTGTATAAGTAGAAAATTTAAACAAGCCAGAGATGATAAGGTGGTCATTGACGGTCAACAGCCAACCAATGTTCAACCATTAAATGCAGCAGGCCAAAAACATCAAGTAGCATAACGACACTCTTTCCAGGGTCATATGCTGTCTTCTGTGATCAAAGTATAAATGCGGTGGGTTGGCACCCTGCCTGGGATTGGTTTCTGCCCTGTGTTGGCTGGAATTGGCTCCAGCAGACCCCCGTGACCCTGTGTTCAGATTCAGCGGGTTGGAAAATGGATGGATGGATTTTCTGATTTCTTATTCTTTCTAGTTAAATCTCATTTTGGCTTTCACTCTGTGTGGTAGATCTTTTAGTTCTGACCCTTTTCTGACTCTGAGTACACCTCCTTTCCTCATTTTTCTTCAAAGAAAACCCCAAACTTCCAGTTCACTAACAGTACAGAGACTTCTGGTCAGCACTAAACTAACAACCAACAGTTGTGTCCTGGCCAAGAGACCACAGAATTATGACACTCAGTTAAATTAAGAAAATATACGACGGGGGACCCAAAAATTAAGAGAATAATTTTCTGGAGGCCGGAGGGGCGTTAGTGTCGACGTTTGCTGCTAGGTACGTGTACTAGACTGCCATCTGCATCATTTGGCCAAGCGGCGTCCTTGAAGTGCTCAAGCGATTGTGTGATGGAGTGCAGAGAAAACGACCTGAATTGCGGCAATCAGGCGAGTGGCTTCTGCATCATGACAATGCTCCCGCTCATACAGCATTGAGTTTCTCACTTAAAACAGGATGACAATGATTTCCCACCACCGCCATCCCACTCCCTGGACTTTGCATCCTGCGATTTTTTTCTTGTTTCCAAGAATGAAGAGGGACCTTAAAGGAAAGCATTTTCAGGATGTAGAGGAGGTCGAGCAGCAAACGACGGAGGCACTGAAGGCTATCACTTTGCAAGAGTTTCAGAACAATTTTGAACAATGAAAAAAATCGCTGGGACAAGTGGATTGCCTCGCAGGGAGAGTATTTTGAGGGTGATTACATTTTGGAAATGTTCTGAGAAATACAGTAATCCCTCCTCCATCGCGGGGGTTGCGTTCCAGAGCCACCCGTGAAATAAGAAAATCCGCGAAGTAGAAACAATATGTTTATATGGTTATTTTTATATTGTCATGCTTGGGTCACAGATTTGCGCAGAAACACAGGAGGTTGTAGAGAGACAGGAACGTTATTCAAACACTGCAAACAAACATTTGTCTCTTTTTCAAAAGTTTAAACTGTGCTCCATGACAAGACAGAGATGACAGTTCCGTCTCACAATTAAAAGAATGCAAACATATCTTCCTCTTCAAAGGAGTGCGCGTCAGGAGCAGAGTCTGTCAGAGAGATAGAGAAAAGCAAACAAATCAATAGGGCTGTTTGGCTGTTAAGTATGCGAAGCACCACGGCACAAAGCTGTTCAAGGCGGCAGCTCACACCCCCTCCGTCAGGAGCAGAGAGAGAGAGAGAGAGAGAGAGACAAACAAAAATCAATACGTGCCCTTCGAGCTTTTAAGTATGCGAAGCACCGTTCAGTATGTCACTTCACGAAGCAGCTGCACAAAAGATAGCAACGTGAAGATAATCTTTCAGCATTTTTAGATGAGCGTCCGTATCGTCTAGGTGTGCGAACAGCCCCCCTGCTCAATCCCCCTACGTCAGGATCAGAGAAAGTCAGTGCAAGAGAAAGAGAAATGGAAGCTGGGTAGCTTCTCAGCCATCTGCCAATAACGTCCCTTGTATGAAATCAACTGGGCAAACCAACTGAGGAAGCATGTACCAGAAATTAAAAGACCCATTGTCCGCAGAAACCCGCGAAGCAGCGAAAAATCCGCGATATATATTTAAATATGCTTACATATAAAATCCGCGATGGAGTGAAGCCGCGAAAGGCGAAGCGCGATATAGCGAGGGATTACTGTATACAGTTTTTTTTTTTTTAAATTCTCGTTATTTTTGGGTCCCCCCCCCACCCTCCTTGTAACATGAAATAAGTGAATATGCACAAGAAATCCATATAACAAAAAGTAAGGCTGAAAACAGCGATAGCAAATACAGAAAATGTTTCTTCAGCTAAAGAAAAATTAGTAAACAAACCAGAATCATAGGAAACATAGGTGACATTTTTTTTTAGCATTTTGTAGCCTGTACATCATGGTACAAAAAAAAAACACCCTGCATGTTCTAAGATGAGCACACATAATAACAGTAATAATAATTTTTTTACATTTTCATAGTGAGTAGGGAGCCACTTCAACCACCACTAATGTGCAGGGATGATGCGACAGCACCAGTACACTTACCACACATTAGCTGTTAGGTGGTAACAGGAGATGAGAGATAAATAGCCAATTTGAGACAAGGCATGATTAGGGGGCCTGAATGACTAGGCCCTGGTGACTTCGGGATACCCCTATTCTTTACACCGGATGCCCAGAGATCTTTTAGAAAGAGTCAGCACCTCAGTTTTAGGTCTCATCTGAAGGACAGTGACATGTTTACAACACAGTGTTCCCATCATTGCACTGGGGCATTTGGATCTACACACAGACCACAAGGTAAGTGCCCCCTGCTGACCTCACCAACACCTCTTACAGCAAGCAACCCAAGCTTTTTCTGGTTGGTCTCTCATCTAAGTACTGGCCGGGCCCGAACAAGTTTATCTTCAGGTGGATTGTCAGTGTTGTAGCAGCAAAGCGCTGGAGCCCCAGCTTTATGTCTGGACATCGTGCCCAGGGTTAGATTGAGCTTTGCAACCACTGCTGCCAGGGACTATGCCAACTTTCTACACCCTTATCTGAGATACAATGAGCTTTAAGGTTGCCAATTTAGACTCATCTCTGTCAACTTAGATGTATTTGACATTCAACTCATCGCAACTAGAAAATAAACAGTTCACAAAGGCAGAGCACCTGTTGACAATGAGAGGCTAAAATAAAAAGAAATAAAAGACGATGCAATTCACATCTACACTTGAAGTGTGGCTGAAGCTAGAAGGAGAAACAGCCAGAGCTCCCGGATAATAATTTATAGAAATATTCAAAACACCCTGGAGAAGGCTAATTTTGGAAGTGAGAGGAAAACGAAGATTCACTATTAATTGCTTGTCATCCTTACTCCATAAATGGATAAAATAAGAGAGCAAGAGCACATGGCTACAACGTGTGGGCAAGCCAAAAACGAAATAAAACATGACTAATGGAGTGTGATAGGAATAAAGAGTGCTTACATTGAATATGGTGCCTTTCATGGTGAGCGTTAGTTTCTGAACTTGGTTTCCACATTGTAAAATCTTCAGACATACACTCAGGATCTATATTTATTTTGGTGTTAGTATGCTGCCTCATGTTTATAGATTTCTGGATTCAAATCCTCTCCATTTGTATTTTCTTCCTGTGTTTTTTTTCTTTGTGTCTTCAGCTGTTCTGCTCCATTTTAACGACTTCATGTACGTTAACTGGTGACCCTTATAAAAATACAGGCTGTGATGTCAGGGTGGCCCCGCCTCTTTGGGTTCACACAGAACAACACATGATAGAGAGATAGTAAACAATAAATTAACAGAACAATGGTAACGACAGATACATATATATAGTGCTCAAAAACAATTTAAGGACCACTTTTTAATCCGAGTATAGCATCAAGTCAATAAAACTTGTGGGCTATTGATCTGGTCAGTTAAGTAGCAGAGGGGCTTGTTCATTAGTTTCAGCTGCTTTGGTGTTAATGAAATGAACAACAGGGACACTAGAGGGGCAACAATGAGACGACCCCCAAAACAGGAATGAATCGTTTAACAGCTGGAAGCCACTGACATTTTTCCCTCCTCATCTGTTTTGTCACTCGTCTTGCATTTGTCTACGGTCAGTGTCACTACTGGTATCATGAGGCCATACCCGAACCCTACAGAGGTGGCACAGGTAGTCCAACTTCTCCTGGATGGCACATCAATACGTGGCATTGCCAGAAGGTTTGCTGTGTCTCCCAGCACAGTCTCAATGGCATGGAGGAGATTCCAGGAGACAGGCAGTTACTCAAGGAGAGCTGCTATATTGCCCACCATGGTCTGGTCATTCTGGCCTCGCCATCATCGCCTTTCTTTATTTGGCTGTCTCTGAGCCCTTTACCACTCCATAGCTAATGTGTGCAGAGCGAACGGGTGCAAGAAAGGCTGCTGTCTCATCATCCACATGGGGGCTACACATTGGTGATGGGCCCCCACTGTCCATGTAAAGCACTTGGACTGTCGAGAAAAGCGCTATATAGTTGTGATTCATGAATAAAGTAATTAATGGCACAGTGTGAATATGCCTGTGTGTGAGCGGGTGCTGTGATTAGATTTGAGGCGATACTGGAGATTATCTAATGATTAGATATTTTGCTTTCTTACTGACAATTTTGTTCTATGCTGAGATAATCAGAATTTAGCCTTTATATTGTTTAAACAACTGGAGAGAGACCTTCAAACTGATTTTAAGCAGATTATAAACAAAACATGTCATTCCGATATTGTAAGGAATGCTGGGAAGCAATCTCACAGACACAAAAGAAAAAGAAAAAATTCTGTGATGACACCACAGAGCATGCAGTCGAAAGCAGCGGATGACCTCTTGTCCAAAAATAAAACCCGCCAAACACACCACAGTACTTGTTTGGCATCGTGTCAATGAACGCAGTGATCCCAGCACTGCCATTTGTCAACTGGGCAAAATGGACGTTTTGAGACAAAGCAAGACAGCAAACGTTCTAGCACATCTGAGGACTTCATATCCTGCGCGGTAAACTAAACTAAGTAATAGTCTTCAAGTAGAGGCTAACCTTCTGCCTCGCAGGGTCTGCCAGAGTTATGGCTTTCGTTTGCACAATCTGTAAAATATGAGGGTAAGTAAAAAAGTAAAGGCAATATGAAAATTACATGGTAAGCATGATGGATAGAAATTGACTCATTTGCAATGGCTTATGGGTAGTTTAAGCACACACAGTGCAGCACTCTGCATTTAGTCTAGTTGAAGCCAAGGTCCAATGAACACGGATGATCCGAACAACACACTGTAGTGAGATTTCTTTGGGCAGAGGGAGTGAAACCCGCTGAAATTCATCGAAGGATGCTGGTTGTGCGGATCAGTTAGCTCTTTGGGTATGTGACGGTGCAGGTCCTGCTCCACGCTCCCTCTCCAACCCAACACTATCGGTAATGTAACCGGATGAGCTATGCAATGAGGAGAAATCGGACTGAGCAAGGGAATGGTGTAAAGGTGCAAAAGTGCTTTTATTAAAACAAAAACAAATCCAAACAGTGTCCAAATAAAGTGCGGTGCAGTAAATAGATAATCCCTAAAAACAGTGAAAGGTGGAGGTTAAAATAATCCAAAAACAAATCCATTAAAACGAGGTTAAAAATACTGGCTGGAGGCAGTTTCATTTTAAAATACCGGGTGCCTTCTTTTAGCTGGTGGCTCCCCTACTTCTCCCATATGGGCCCTGCAACAGGGGATTCGCCCTACCTGCAGGTTCAGCTGCCTTCTACACTCCGACCCCTGGCTCCATACGTCTCCCGCCAGACCGAGACTCGGGTTCCCTAACGGTCAGGGCTTCAACCTCCCAAGCCTCCGACTCCCACTGCCGTTCTTACTCCCGGTCACTCCTGCTCTTCTTAAGCGCTCAGCAGGAGAGGCCGCTTCTTCCAACCCCCCCCCCCCCCCCCCAGTGTGTCGGCCAAGCACTCCTTCCAGGCTGTCCTATCAACTACCTGCATCCACCAGTGAGCTTGCTCTCGCTGACTCGCTCGCACCGGTGCTCAGCTTCCTGCCTTCTCTCCTTCTTAACCTCTGTCCGTCTTTTCTGTCTTCTTCTCCCCCCTTCGCACTCGCACCCTGCCTACTTATAATGTGTATGTGGCACAAGTGTGGGTGATAAGCAGCCCCGGTATAAATTACAAACACGGGTGATCTCACACCTATGCACTTCAGTGCGGAAACGCCCATGCCAGTATTGTGCCCGGGAACCGTTCTGGCCACACTAACTTCCTTAACTCCTTCTTGCCTACATTTATTTACAATTACAGTAGAACCTCTGGTCACGAACATTTCCGAACACATACAGATCGGTTTATGATCAAAAAGTTTGCCAAAATTTTGCATCTATTCATGACTACACGCTCTGGTTGTGAACAAAAACACTGGCGGCCAGTTTCCCTACGTGCATTTGTACGTTCCAATGATTTGCTATTCTCCGTTTCCCATTTTCTTTTGTTTGCGTATACAGGGCCTAACAAAGCAGCTGATGTTGCAAAAGGAGTTATAATGTTAACCAAGCAGAGGCCTCAAGTGCTGGAAGAGGTGGAAAAACTGTTGCTAGTGTGGTTGAACGAAAAGCAACTTGCAGGAGATAGCGTAAGCGAGCCGATCATATGCAAGAAAGCCAGGAAGATTCATGGCGATTTGCTGAAAAAAAAATCCTTCTTCAAGTGGCGCAGATGAGGAATTTAAAGCCAGTAGAGGATGGTTTGAAAAGTTTCACAAGAGAAGTGGCATTTAATTTTTTTCCCCTGTGCTTAAAACTCATAAAAAAAGTTTACAGCGAGCGGTTCGTAAGGGTCTAGCGTGAACTCTTACAATGTTAGTGTTCTCTGTTATTCAAGGTTTTTACATTTAGTTTACTATTACACTGTGCATTCTATGGTATAATTAACTATTTTTGTGCTAAAAAAATATATATATATTTACATACGGTCTGGAACGGATTAATTGTATTTACATGCAATCTTATGGGGAAATTACATTTGGGTCGCAACCAAATCGGGTCACGTCCAGAGTTTTGGAGCGAATTACGGTCGTGACCAGAGGTACCACTGTATTTCAAAAAAGACATTATTTGTGTTTTTGCTGTCAAGCAGATGCTAAATTAAGTGGAGATTGTTACTTTGAATGTAGCACACAAGCAAACAATAAGCTGGTATGTGTGTTTATCTTAGTACAACTTACCTCAAATTTAGACATTTTCCCAAAATTAGCAGCCAAAATCCACATGCACGGCTACACCAACACTTTGCATCATAGTGGATGTAGTTTCCACTATGAATGCTAGAAGTCGTGACTGCTGCTTCCAATACGGTCTTTGGTACGTATCGAATACTCATTAACTGGCATTGGCGGGATACATACACCACCTCGGTGCTGCATTCAGGCCAGAAGCGGTTTGAAGCAATTTCATGACAATTGTCTACAAGGAGTTAAGCCGTGAGTGTGATGATTATTTATTTAAAATGGCAAACAGCCGTGGACCTCACTTGACCACAGGGGATCATTTTTGTGTAAACTTTACAGTACCCCAAGTTATTATGTCCTGTGGCATGAGCAGATCCATAGCTGATATCCAAATGTGCAGCAACAGTGGACAACGTAATCCATCAATCTTCTCTGATGAAGGCACAATGTTGATGGTCGACCACATCAAGCTTCATCGGTTACACTCGTTCTTCCTGCTTTCAACCTTTCTACCTATTCATGAGGTTTTCGTCGAGTCCTGCTGTTTTCACTTCCATACTGAGCTGACATTTCAGCAGGTTTTACTCCCTGTGTCCAAAGACATTTCACTATGGCACGTTGTTCAACAGTTGTGCAATCCCTCAGCGCAGGATCCATATCAGCTAGACCGGGGTGGGCAATATCGGTCCTGGAGAGCCACAGTTGCCTCAGGTTTTTGTTCCAACCCAGTTTCTTAATGAGAAGTCAATTATTGCTGATGAAGCGCTTATTGCTCAAGCGGCATTTTGATGCTTCATTTTAGTGGTCTCGCTTGTTAAGGCTCCCCAGCCTTAATTGCTTATTTCAGTCTTAAAGAGCTGCATTCACTGTTTTAATGGCACCTTATTAGCAGTAAGATGAAAATAACAAAGCGGCCAGCAGTTCTCCATCTAACTTATTTCCATTTACATCTGCACTGTTTAATTTAATAAAACACATAATAGAAAATGTGACAGACTGAAAATGATCTGTTTTAGGCTTCAAATTGTTTGGATGATATCCTTGGAAAGGAAAAAAATCTACAATGTAAGAACCTTACATTGCAGACTAACAAGCCAAAAAATTAAATAAGGTCTGACATTGGCAAGAATTGGTTTCTAATTAAGCAATTGGGTTGGAATGAAAACCTGCAGCCACTGTGGCCCTCCAGGACTGACATTGCCTACCTCTGAGCTAGACTAATGGCAGTGTGGTGTGCTGTGTGTGTTCAAACTACCCATAAGCCTTTGCGAATGTGTTTTATTGCATCAGCTCCTATTCATTGCAGTTACCCTCATTAAAATGAGAAGGAAGGCTTGCACTGATGCTGTTACCCGCTTCTTCATTCCGGGTAGTTCTCATTTCACATAATAGAAAAAGGCTCATTCAAGGACATGGTCTATGCCTTGAACTACCAGTACAAATTGCCAGGTCGAAATTATTTCAGTAAAACAGCAGCACTTGAAACGTGCAATAAGGTAAAGGAAGACGCACAGCTTTCACTGCAGAGAGCAGATCATTTCTCACCGCAGATACGCCTGTTTCAGTAAGAGTCAATTCACCTCATTCAGATGTGAAATTCAGTATTTATGTGTTTAAAGCACAATATTCTTGACCAACTTTATTATCCTGGTTTATTGTTTTCAAAAACCTCACTTGTCCCATTATTTTAAGATGTCTCAGTTTTCTTGACTGAGCAGTATGCAATTTGTTGTAGAAAAGAGCACTCTGGAGCCTTCAATGCATTAAAATTCACCAATCATGTTGATTCTATTCAAATCAGGCAATCAGACCAATCAGGTATTCTGAATTTATGAAGCGAAGCTCACAAACTGGGAGCTGCGCAAGAGTGACATCAAGGTTCTGCGGTCGTCTGAGGGAATAACAGGCTCAAAAGAAAAGGAATTTTTGGGGCACCAACCTGGCTGTCCAAACAAAAACAAACATTTGATGGCATATAAGGAAACAAAACTATCACCATAGAAATAAAGTGGCTGGAATGAACCAGGCTCCTTTGGTTCTTTGCTCTGGTTGGGTAGAAGTGGCACCTCCTTCTGCATGGCCGAGTTCTTATTGCCCAGGAACCAGAAGGAGTGAAGTAAGTTGGCATCACTGGATGCTTTCTCTGTACTGTGGAAGGAGTGAAGTAAGTTGGCATCACTGGATGCTTTCTCTGTACTGTGGAGGAAGAAAGAGACAAGACACTTAGCGGCAGAGCCCCCTCTCGGTTCGAATGGTATCACATAATTAGATGGTGATCCTCTGACGTGCATGTGCCACAGTGCTATGGTCCAAGATGGCTTGCTTTAGTCCAGTGGTTCTCAAACTGTGGGGCGAAGTAACAAAAAGGGGGGCACGAAGATGTGAAAAAAAGAAAACAAGAATCGAAAATATGAAAAATACATCTATTGAAACCAAAACAAATTAACTTAAACTACATTCTGATACTAGAAAAATAAATATAGAGTTAGATAAATGTCGATAAAAGTTAAGTAGGTATAATACAATATGCATCTATCCATCCATCCATTTTCCAACCCGCTGAATCCGAACACAGGGTCACGTGGGTCTGCTGGAGCCAATCCCAGCCAACACAGGGCACAAGGCAGGAACCAATCCCGGGCAGGGTGCCAACCCACCGCAGAATATGCATCTATGATATATCATTAATTAAAAAAGAACAAATTGGTATTAGTGGGTTCCTTCCAAAAAGACCTTAGCGGGGCACGATTACAACTGTTATGAAAACTTGGGTCGGAAATACTTAAAGGTTGAGAAACGCTGCTTTAGTCACATGCTTAGTCCGTCAATATGACTAAGTGTCAGTGCCCTTTTAACTTCATTTCTATACAAATTTATGGAAGATGTATTGGATTCTGGGTGTAGCAAATTGCTATGCCAAGCACTTGGAGGTGGATGTTCCATTTCCTACGGTGGATGCATATCAATACCAAAAAATGACCCCAAAAGAGTAAGTGTGACAGGTAAGCTAGGATTTGAAGTAGACACAATTTATGTCAGCGTGAGGCTGTTCACAGATCAGAAAGCGGCATCAATAAAATGTGATCGGAGTGGCGGTTATAGGACTTTCTAATTCAGTTCAGTCATTGTATATGTAAGCCATGTCAAAGTGGGTGTAAACCGCATTGTAACATAGCAGTAGACCCCCAGCAAGTGCTTAGGGTGTTGTTTAAAGTAACATTATTATATAAATGGTTTTGAAGGCTGGATTTGTTTGGTTTTATTTCTTTAGTGGGATTGTGAGTATGAGCGATGTAAACGTGTTTGCATACAGTGTAAGTGCCATGGAGGACGGACAAGCATAATGTAGTGGGAACACAACCCTTACTTGAACTTGTAATTTTCCTCTCGGCAGAGACTGATGAAGGTGAAAACTGGAAGCAGTTCACACCCCTACACGGAAGGTGGCAGTGTACCTCTAGGCCAGGGGTGGGCAATGTTGGTCCTGGAGGGCCGCAGTTGCTGCAGGTTTTTGTTCCAACCCAGTTTCTTAATGAGAAGTCAATTATTGCTGGTGAAGCGTTTATTGCTTAAGTGACATTTTTTTTTTGTTCTTTATTTTGCCTTATACAGTTTCTTGTATTAGGAATTTGTTAGTTTTCGCATACCCCTTGGGGTCAGAGCGCAGGGTCAGCCATTGTACAGCGCCCCTGGAGCAATTCCAGGTTAAGGGCCTTGCTCGAGGGCTTGGCAGTGATGGGGATTCGAACCGGCACCCTTTGGGATACCAGCGCAGATCCTTTTGATGCTTCATTTTGGTGGTCTCGCTTGTTAAGGTTCCCCACCCTTAATTGCTTATTTCAATTTTAAACAGCCATATTCACTTTTTAACGGCTCCTTATTAGCAATAAGATGCAAATGACAGAGGAAGCCAGCAGTTCTCCATCTAACGTGTTTCCATGTACATCTGTGTGTGTTCATCATGCGCTGTTTGATTTAAGAAAACATTTAAGAGAAGATGTGACATGACTGCAAATGATCCGTTTTAGGCTTCAGATCATTTTGATGATATCCATGGAAAGGAAAAAATCTGCGATATAAGAACTTTACATTGCAGACTAACAAGCCATAAAATTAAATAAGGTCTGAGGTTGGCTTTATAATTAAGCAACTGGGTTAGCATGATAATCTGCAGCCCTCCAGGACCGACACTGCCCACCCCTTCTCTAGGCTGATCCCAATTAGGACGCCCGCAGTGTTGCATGGGAATTGAACTGTGGAAGGGCAGCCACGTCAGGGCCCTTGGGTACTGCCAGAGGGCACTGCCATGGGAGGACACCACTGGTACCCATGTGACCCAGAAGTGCTCCTAACATGCAGTACATTAGCACTGGCAGCATTCCCAGGTCTGACTTAAAATGAAGCCTTCTGCCTCTTCACTTTGACTCTCCGATGTGAGGCAGCAGAAAGTGGAAGGAGAGGAAGGCATTTATTTAGTGATGCTGTGATATTTGAGGCAGTGTGCACTGAAAAAAGAGGTTGGTTAGAAAATAAAAAGCTATTGTTTTAAACCCAAAGTTGTGTTGGGTGATATTGTGTCTGAAGTTCGGGTCAACAGTTTTGGAAACCCATGATAGCCCCAGTTCCCGCTTCCCTATAACCCTAGAAGGTCTGTCCTGTTTTCTTCCTGAGAGAATCTGGTCATCCTATATTCCTAAAAACTACATTTATGAATAACGCGGTGTGATGGATTGCCGGCTTCTTATTCCGGCCCTCACCCCCAGGCCGCCAGGAGGAGCTCTCCCAACAGCATGGACGTGCCCCGAGTTCCAGCAGGGCCTCATGGACTATGTAGTTTTTATACACAGCCCTGTTGGATACCTTGGGGACCACTGGGAGTCGCTGTCGGGAAGCCCGTGGACTTATGTGTGCCCTATAACCTGGAAGTACGTCCTGGTCACGTGAGCAGGAGAGATGAAATGCTTCCAGGTTGAAGATAAGGACTGTTTACCCTGACCCGGAAAGGATAAGGAACTGTGGACTGTTGGGCAGGAACACCTCTGGGTCAGGGTGTATAAAAGGACTCTGGGAAAGCCCAGAGACTGAGCTGAGCTGGGAGGTAGGGTGGCAAAGTGTCTGGGAGCGGAGGAGAGAGAATTGTATTTGTGATTAGTTTATATGAGTAGTGTGGAGTGGAGGGTGCTTTGTGCACGTGAGTACAAAATAAATAGCTGTTGTACTATTACCTGGTGTATGGAGTGGTACCTGAGGGTTCAAGAGGTGGACAAAAGCCTTATCTGCTACAGCGGTTCAACTATTCAGTGCTCATGCAGTAACATCGACAGGCTTTAATAGCAGGCCTGCTTTAAAACTGTGTAAGCACATAAGGGCCTAACGCATCTGAGAGACCGAAACGTTCATTTGTTCAAATGTGATGACTACCACCAAGAGGACCACACTATGTGAAGCCTACATGTTCTTCCTTCTTCTCTAAAACTGTTCTTCTGTCATTAATGCTCTACATTGGATCGAATTCTTTACTTTGCGATTTCTCTAAATTCCTTTGACCACCTTTTTCCCGTCCAACGGCTTTTTCTGGTAAAGGACTACAGACAGACAGAGCAGATCCTAATAGCATTAGGCGCAAGTGCAAGAACATAAGAAACTTGACAAACGAGAGGAGACCACTCAGTCCATCAAGCTCATTTGTTTAGCTAATAGTGAAGCTGCCCCAGAGTCTCATCCCGACTCTTTAAGGTTCTCAAGTTTTTTTCAGATTCCCTCAACTCTTTGCATAAAGAAGTGCTCCCTGACTTCAATCCTAAATACACTTCCCATTAATTTCCACTGGCGTCCTTGACTACGTGATTTAACCTTAAGCTGAAAGAATTCTGCTGGATCTACAATGATATTGAAGATTCAGAAGATCTGGATTAGGTTCCCAGCAAGGCAGCCTCATTCATACTGGACCAGTTTAGTGCACAAAGTCAAACTAAACCGTTGATGATAAAGAGAAAAGGCCGGCGGACATGAAGAGAATGTACAAACTCTACACACATATGCGTGATAAGTCCGGCTTGTTGAACTGGAGCAGCAAGGCCACCGTGCTAACCGCTGCACCACTGTGCTGCTCATTATTCATTCTTGCTACCAGAAATGATCATCTGCTCTTTAATCTTCATGTTTTGAACAGAGGTATGCTGTCCTTGAGTGAAAGTCATTCATGTTTAATCTTGGAGATTAAATTGTTTCATTTTAATAAATGGCACACACACACACATGCAGAGTAGTTGCCTTAGAATCCAAATATTACACTACGTGACTCACTGGCCTTCCATTTACCGTATTTATAAGACAGCAGTGTGTTGAACGTCCTTGCCAGGATTGTCCTAATTTTTCATAAGGAAGTGTGGCCTAGTAAGCACTCTGGGGGGGTGACGTTAATTAGCAGGCTTTCATTTTAATATTTTGTTGAGCAGATACACGTAGTTTCATATAGCTCCTTTCACTCTGAAGCGTGTTGCTTCATTGAAACACTGAAATACTTGCTGTAGCACAACCATGCAAAGTGAGTTCATGGCTGGAGCAGAGGCCGTGTCATTTTTATTAACCAGCGCTACACTCAAGTTGGAGCTCACGCAGGTGAAGTGATGCCTTCATGATCATAAGGGGAGCCACAGGTAGAGGTTGAACTCATGTCTTTATGATTTTATATAGCACCTTTAATGCATTAATGTGAAAAAGTAAATACACCCATGGAAGTTACTGATTTTTGCAACACATTGAAATAGGTAAGCAGTGGATCTTCATGCAGACAGTGTCTACAGATAAAGGTGGTCTGCTTGAAAAAAGGAACAAGGAAGAGTTGCCTTCTTAATCATTAATTCAACAAATGTATCAGTAGATGTGATGGTCGAGTTAGAGTAACCATGGGAACACACTGCCTTTTGTTTTTCTATATATTGTGCCTATGTGACCACACGGTAATACCAAAACTATTCTGAAGCGACGTTTGCACTGTTTTGTGTTTTTTTGTATTTCACACACCCTCATACACCTTTAGTGTAAGAGCATCCCTTATATACGACGGAGCGTTCAATCAGAAGAAAATATGAAGCTGGTTTTAAATTAAAAGTCATTGAAGTGGCGAAAGAAATTGGTAACTGAGCTGCTGTAACAAAATTCAATGTGTCTGAGAATGTGGCGCAAGATTGGAGGAGGGAAGAAGATGTAAAAAAAACATAACTGTCATATTTTTGAACGGGCGTACAAGTTTGGGGTCTGATTTTAAGACTGATTTTTCAGGTTTCAAGACCCGACTTATAATAATTCTTTGCATTTATATAGCGCTTTTCTCACTACGCAAAGCACTCAGCAATTGCAGATTAAGGGCCTTGCTCAAGGGCCCAACAGAGCAGAGTCCCTATTGGCATTTACTGGATTTGAACCAGCAACCTTCTGATTGCCAGTGCAGATCCCTAGCCTCAGAGCCATATACAGTACAGCAAATGAACACAAGCTAGCAATAAGTTAAATATATATATATTAAATATTACATATATATATATATATATATATATAGTGAGATATGACCAGCCATTCATCCCGGCCAGTATCCCCATGCCGCGAGATGGAGCCCTTCCGGCAGCATGAAGGTGCCCCGAATTCCAGCAGGACATCATGGATATTGCAGTTTTCCTTCACAGCCCTGCTGGATACCATGGGGGCCGTAAGGGGAGGCTCAGAGATTTGTATTTGCCCTATAACCCAGAAGTACGTCCTGGTCACAGGGACAGAGGAAATGACGTGGAAATGAGGTTTTACCTGACCCGGAAGTGATACAAAGTCACATGGACTGAGGGACAAACACTTCCGGGTCAAGGACTATAAAAGGACTATGGGAAACCCCAGAAGATGAGCTGAGCTGGGAGGATGGGTGGCAACGCGTCTGGGAGAGTGGAGGATTGATTTATTGGTTATTGATTGTTATTGTATGAGTATTGTGGAGAGGATGGTAAATTGTGCACTTATTTATAATAATAAATATTATTATTGGACTTTTACCTGGTGTCTGACGTGTGGTCTGAGGGTTTCAAGGGGTCGACAGCGCCCTTATCTGTCACAATATATATATATATATATATATATATATATATATATACACAGTATATATATATATATATATATATATATATATATATATATATATATATATATATATATCCATCCATCCATCCATCCATTTTCCAACCCGCTGAATCCGAACACAGGGTCACGGGGGTCTGCTGGAGCCAATCCCAGCCAACACAGGGCACAAGGCAGGAACCAATCCTGGGCAGGGTGCCAACCCACCGCAGTATATATATATATATATATATATATATATATATATATATATATATATATAGCACTCAGGTCACTCAGGGAACAAACACAAGTCTCTTTCAGGAGTGATCAGGCTGCACAAGGGACAACTGTCAAACCGGCTGCCTTGGCTCCCGCCCCTTGGTGAAAAGAACACAAACTCTTCCTCCTCAAAGGGGCACGGCAGCTCGGGAGCCCCGACCAGAGCAGAGGGTGTCTGGGGGGAGAGAGACAAGGCAGTGAAACACTAGGACAGCCTCAACACAGTCTTTGAAATATTCAAAGCCCTGTGTGAGATAGAGATCAGCAGGCTAGCAGCTGATCCCGCAAAGAGGAGATGGAAAGCTCCCATTGAATCACTGTTTAAGATGGGTTTTCAGAGGAGCGATGGTGTCCCCATGGGGCTGTGTTCACTATATATATATATATATATATATATATATATATATATATATATACAGTTGAATCTCGGTTCACGACCATAATTCATTCCAAAACTCTGGTCGTAAACCGATTTGGTTGTGAACCGAAGCATTTTCCCCCTTAGGATTTTATGTAAATACAGTTAATCCGTTCCAGACCATATGAACAGTATGTAAATATGTATTTTTGTTAAGTTTTTAAGCACAAATATAGTTAATTAAACCAGTAGAATGCACAGCGTAATAGTAAACTAAATGTAAAAACATTGAATAACACTGAGAAAACCTTGACCAACAGAGAAAACTAACACTGCAATAGTTCGCTATAGCGCTACAAACCACTGGCTAAAAACACTTTTTTTTTTTTTTAATGAGTTTTAAGCACAGGGAAAAAAAATGAACATTTGAAAAAATACATAATTTAATAAACCACCAAGAAAAGTAACATTGCAACAATGCACGCTACGAACCGATTGCTGTAAACAGAAGTGAAAACAAAATCAAGCCCAGTGCATTCTTTAACTGCCTTCCTACCTTATGAGTCCAGCCCCCTCTCTCTTGCACTGCCTGTGTGTCTCTCTCTTGTGTGTGTCGCGCTTTCTCGCTCTCTCTCTCTCGCTCGCTGCACAGGAAATGCACAGGGAGAGACTGAACACGTACAAACCGAAAGGGAATCTGGCTTGTTCGTATACCGAGTGTGTGGTCATGAACTGAGGCAAAAGTTTGGCAAACTTTTTGGTCGTTAACTGATTTGTACGTGTACAGAGACGTTCATGAACCGGGGTTCCACTGTATATATATATATGTATATATATATATATGCATATTTATTTATATGCAGTATATATATATATATATATATATATATATATATATATATATATATATATATATACATACATACAGTATATGTATAGTTTTATGTATATGTACAAAATAACAAAAGAGAAGATGTGTTTCTAGATCAGGGGTCTTCAATCACAGTCCTGGAGGGTTGCAGTGGATGCAGGTTTTTGTTGTAACCTGGTTGCTTAATTAGAAAGCAATTCTTGCCAATAATTTAATGTCATGGCTTGTTAGTGCTTTAACTCTGCTATGTCAGGTAATTCTTATATCCTGGATTTTCTTTCCCTTTCTAAGGATATCATCTAAATGATTTGAAGGCTAAAATGGATGAGTGATTTTCAGTCCTTCACTTTTTCCTCTTCAATTTCCTTCCAAGTGTTGATAAAGACTCACAGGTGTAAATGGTAACAAGCTAAATGGAGAAATGCTGGTCTCTTTTGTCATTTGCATGTTATTGCTAATTAGGAGCAATTAAAAGCCAAGTATATGGCTGTTTAAGACTAAAATAAGCAATAAGGGTTCAAAATCTTAACAAGCAAGACAACTAAAGTGAAGCAGAAGTGTTACTTGAGCAATAAGTGCTTCTTATTAAGCAATTGGGTTGGAGCAAAAACCTGCAGCCACTGCGGCCCTCCAGGACTGTGATTGAGGACCCCTGTTCTAGACTAAGACTACACTGGAGAAAGAAGGCGGTGGTGCCAGTTGATGGTAATGATGTTGAAGGGCGGGCCCAGGAGCCCCAGTACTAGAACTGATGTCATGTGCTTCTTTCCAGATATGCAGAGGAAAGAAGAGAAGTGTTATAAGGCAACGACAACCCTTGTCTTGCAGTGGAAATACAAGTCAACAAACCCCGAAGTTGTCTTCAATGCATGTGTGACAATATATAAATCATTGCACTCACAGAATTCCAATACTGAGACACACAATAGCAGCGACGTGAGACTGGCGCATTCTATTGTTGGACGTCGCAGCACCAGAAGCAGCTGCACATGTTTTTTTGTTTCTGATCTCTGTGTAGATGCTTTGCAGTTTTCTCTTCCATGAAAAAGATAGATATGAGTTACTGTAGATAGATAGATAGATAGATAGATAGATAGATAGATAGATAGATAGATAGATAGATAGATAGATAGATAGATAGATAGATAGATAGATAGATTAGCATTGATGATTTATCCCGACTCTGCTTGGCGCTGCCCTCATGGCTAAGATTAGCACAAGTCTTGTCCCTACCACTTATTAGCAGCAAACGTTTTGCTTCAGAAGGACATGTTGACGTTCTTCACTTTGATGCCAGATTAGGAAGCACAATTCTTTTCCAGTATTGTCCATATTAAAAGATGTGGCTTAGATTTTATGCGCTTTCTAATATCTATACTGTCAATTTTGAAAAATTCCAGTCTCTACTGTTTAACTGTGAATGATATAAATGTAAAACTTTGCATGATGTACAAGCTCCTGCCTAATGTAATGCTGAGTTACTGAAATGTGAAATGAAATGAAATATTAATCTGCATATGAAAAGTAATCATGTATGTTGGAATTGCCTCTTTAATTCTTTGTGAATTCACAAGAGTATGCATACGAGGAGGAACCCAAAATTCCTGGAATCAGTCAATAGCATGGGAGAAGGGTGTAGTTCTCGAATGTGCTGCTTGGTGTGTGCTACCTTGTGTGCCTACAAGTCTGGTTACTCCGTCCATCGAGTCGTGCTGAGTTGACTGAGTTCATATTTCTGGCATATATTCTACAATCGCCAAGGTGGCTTTAGTGGCTTGTTTCTCCAAGCCAACATGGCAGATTCTCAAGAGACGATGATGATTGCATTTTTCAACGTTGATAAACTTGTTCCTAAAGAGTGTGTCCCATGTTGACAGACAGTTAATCAGCGACGTTACTTTGAACTGCTGAATGTCTACAGGAAAGCATCAGGAAGGAAACATCCAGAGCTGTGGCACACGCAGATCTGGAGTTTGCATAATGACAACACACCTGCACACGCCGCGTTGTCATTCAAAGGGTTTTTGACCAAACACAATGTAGTTGTTTCCTAACACACACACACACACACATTCACCAGATCTCACTCCCTGTGACTTCTTTTTGTTCCAAAAATTAAAACAGAGAGAGAAGGGAAGATTTTTTTACCATAGAAGACGTTCAGGAAAAAACACAGAAGGCTGTAGATGTGGTAACAAAAGATGAGTACAAGAAATGTGAACGGGAATGGGAGAAGCACTGGGACAAGTGGATTGCATCTCAAGGAGAGGATTTTGATCATAATTCTAATAGGGAATTGCTGTACGTTTTATAATAAGATTTGTTTAACACATCATTACAGGAATCAGATACTCCTCCACCTCCACCACCACCACCCCCCATATACTGTACTGGTGTTTCTAATATTATTTTTCAAATACCAAAGAGTGCATTTCTCATCAGAAAAGGCTTTAATAGGTGGGCCTAGCAGTCTGATAGGGTGGGCACGGCTCAGTGAGGCCCACCCCAGAGCAGTATGTCTGCCCAGTGGTTCAGTGACTGCTGTTTTTATATGGTGCCTTTAATTCATTTCATTTGTTTCTGTCTCCATAGCTTGAAGACTGACAGGCAAACTGATTTGCTCAGAGACTTAACAGTCCGTCTTCTGAGAAATCTGCTGATTGCACTGCCGGTTAGCATAATTCCATTTAAACCTTGATTCAAAATGACGTCAAATCGGAAATATAAATTTGTATTATAATAATAAATGAGAACTCAAGCATATTGCCTAATAATAAATTAAAGAAACAACCATTTTGCTCGGGGTGGGCAGAGTCGTTCCTAGCGGGCCGCAGTGGCTGCAGGTTTTTGTTCCAACCCAATTGCTTAATAAGAAGCGCTTATTGCTCAAGTAACACTTCTGCTTCACTTTAGTTGTCTCGCTCGTGAAGATTTTGAACCCTTATTGCTTATTTTAGTCTTAAACAGCCATTTTCTCATTTTTTAATTGGTCCTTATTGGCAATAAGATGCAAATGACAAAAGAAACCAGCAGTTCTCCGTTTAGCTTGTTACCATTTACACCAGTTTGACTTAATTAAATACTTGGAAGGAAAGTGAAGAGAAAAAAGTGAAGGACTGAGAGTTACTCCTCCGTTTTAGACTTCAAATCATGTGGATGATATCTGTTTTGACATAACAGAGTTAAAGCACTAACTAGCCATGAAATTAAATTATTGGCAACAACTATTTTCTAACTAAGTAATTGGGTTGGAACAAAAACCTGTAGCCACTGCGGCCCACCAGGACTGACTCTGCCCACCCCTGATTTTGCTTGATAAAAAATGAAGGCAAATAAAACAAAACTATCAGTGCGTACTTGGACCTCGTCACTTTTTCACATTTTGTTACATTGCAGCCTTGTGCTCCAGTCATTTAAATTCACTTTTTCATCATCAAACAGCACACAATACCCCGGAATGACAAAGTGAAAATTGTTCACAAATTTATTAGAAATCAAAAAAACTAGACATCATTCCATTGAAGCCCCTTTGGCAACAATTCCAAACTGGAGTCTTCTTGGGTTTGATGCACACCTGTATTTGGAGATCTTTTCCAGCTCTATCAGGTTAGATGAGGACCGTCAGTGGACAGCTATGTTCAGGTCCCACCCAAGATGATTGGCTCTGGAAGGGCCACTCAAGGATATGTACAGAGTTGTGCCTGAGCCCCTCCAGTGTTGTCTTTGCTTAGGGTCATTGTCCTGTTACAAGGTGAATGTCTGAGGTCCAGGGCCCTCTGCAGCAGAGGTTCATTAAGGCTATCTGTGTACTTTGCTCTATTCAGCTTCCCCTTAGCCCTGACCAGTATCCCAGTCCTCAAGCCCACAGGATGATGCTGCCACCACATTGCTTCACCGTTTGAATGGAATTATGCAGTCGATGAGTGCATCTAGTTTCCTCCAGACGTGACATGTAGAGTCAAGGCCAAACAGTTTGATCTTGGTTTCATCAGACCAGATAATCTTGTTTCTCACAGTCTGGGAATCCTTTCGGTGTGCTTTTGCAAACTGTATCATCTGGCCACTCTGCTATTAAGCCGAGATCAATGGAGTCTTGCAGTGGTGGTTGTCCTTCTGGAAGTTTCTACCATCAACACACAGGTTCTCTAAAGCTCAGCCAGAGTGACCATTACTTTCTTGGTCACCTGTCTTACAATGGCCCTTCTCCCTGATTCTTCAGTTTTGGTGGGTAGCCAGCTCTAGAAAGAGTTGTGGTTGTTCCAGACATCTTCTGTTTAGGAATTATGAAGGCCACTGTGCTCTTGGGAACATTCAATACCTCAGATATTTCTTGTAGCCTTCCCAGATCTGTAGCTCAACACAATCCTGTTTCTAAACTCTGCAGGCACTTTCTCAGATCTCATGGCTTGGTGTTTGCTTGGAGGGACCTTCTATAGACAGGCATGTGCCATTCCTGATCATGTCCAGTCAATTGGGCTGACCACAGGTGGACTCCAAACAAGGTGTAGGAACATCTCAGTAATGAGCGATAGGATGGGGTTCACCTGAGCCAAGTGTCATAGTAAAGGGTTTGAATACTTGCTTCAATGTGATATTGTTTTTAATAAATTTGTAAAAATCTCAAAATCCTGTTTTTCCGTAATCATTCTGGGGTATTGAAGGTTGCTTGATGGAGGAAAAAAATATTTTAAATGATTTCAGTATAAGTGTAACAAAATGTGAAAAAGTGCAGGGGTCTGAATACTTTCTGAAGTCACTGGACTGTATTTATTTATAATATGTCAGAAATAACTGAGGAAAAATCAGGTGCAGTAACAATAATAATAAAAATAACAATAACAGTAGCAGAAAATATTGAAAAATGTGCACAAGAGCTGCAGAGCAACCAGCCACATTGTTCCACCTTTCATTTGTTAGCCTCACAACTGAGGCATTTCAGGGGTCTTGGACCCTTACTGCAGTGCTTAAAAGAGAGGGTTTTTATTGTAACTATTGTGCAGTCATACTAATATGAACTGTACCTTTACTGCATAAAAGCAAAGATATATAATTATATTTCTTTATTGTAAAACCACTGCTTGCTTTAAAAAAAGAAAAATAAAAAAGATATGGAATCGGAAAAATTCATTTTATTTATTGATGTATTTGTTTATGTTTGTTTGTTTTTGTGGTAGCGCTGCTGCCTTGCAGTTAGGAGACCTGTGGTTCACTTTCCTGGTCCTCCCTTTGTGGAGTTTGCATGTTCTCCACGTGTCTGCGTGGGTTTCCTCCCACAGTCCAAAGACATGCAGGTTAGGTGCATTGGCGATCTGAAATTGTCCCTAGTGTGTGCTTGGTGTGCGTGCCCTGCGGTGGGCTGGCACCCTGCCCGGGGTTTGTTTCCTGCCTTGCGCCCTGTGTTGGCTGGGATTGGCTCCAGCAGACCCCCGTGACTCTGTAGTTAGGATATAGCGGGTTAGATAATGGATGGATGTTTTTGTGGTCATTTTATAAAGTAGATTGGCTCCAAAATTAAAATGGAAAATATGGATTCACATAATAATATGATTTAATTATTAGTTTCATGGCCTTATGAATATTGCAAAAAGACTGAAATGGATAGTAAACATTTCAAAATTGTATCTGTTTATTTATAACTATACTAAAATTAACTGTACTTTTTAAAAGCAAACAAAAATATTTTATTTATTTGGGTATTTATCTATCACTTTATTGCCATATTGATATTAAGTGTGTGTGGTTACTTGACTGACCAGGCCACCTGATCCTCAGCGACTTCTGTCAGCTCATCCTGAGAAATTCACAGGCCATTTGAGATATAATTCCTCCATTGTATCTGCCCTGGGGGTCTTTTCTCAGCAGTTAGTTTTGTGCATAACTACTGTAGAAGGTTTCAAGGACTATTTTGATCTGCATGCCCAATCCATCTCCGCCGGCTCCTTTCGACTTGGAGGAGCAGCAGTTCAATTCCAGGGCTATCCTGCATTGCTGAGCTCCTCGGCCATCATGGAGACGGAGACCAGCAAGTCTGCTCAGACTCTGGGTGGTCACTCGGACAATGAGCGTACTTTGAAAAGGCAATCAAAAATAAACCGACAGGGCAGTTTAGTAAGAGGATTTATTTATAGGCAGACACGTATTAATGGTACTTTTAAAGAGAAAAACAAAAGGGACACATGAAAAATGATGTTGTATCCCTTTATACGTGATGTATCACTTTATTGTCATAGGAAATGTGGAAATGTGCTTTTTGAAAAGGCAAAAAAAAGTTTCCATATAATCCTACTAATATTGACTGGTCAAACATAAAATTTAGTAGATGCCTTTGTTTATAGCTGCATTACAATGTAAAAAAAACAAACAAAACTAAATAAGTTTTTATTTATTTCTACAGTTATTTATGATTGCATTGCAGAACTAATATTAAATGCTTTAGAAAAGAAAAAATAAAACAGATTGTGAAATTTATTTATTTGTAGTCTCATACTTTTTGGAATGACACAAAGTAAAACAGATGATAGTATTTATTTATGTGTTTGTTTGTATAGCCATACTAATACTGACAGCACTTTTAAAAGGCAAGCAAACATCAACAGTCGTTTTAGTTATTTATAACTAGACCTCAATTTACTTTACTTTTAAAAAGGCAAACAAACAGAAATGAATAGAACGTGATTTTATTTGTTTATCATTTTAGATAGATAGATAGATAGATAGATAGATAGATAGATAGATAGATAGATAGATAGATAGATAGATAGATAGATAGATAGATAGATAGATAGATTTATTTATTAATCTTTAATTTATTAATCTTTATTAATCCCCAAGGGGAAATTCATGTATTTTATTGCTACATATAATTCGTATTTTATTGCTGCATTAATATTCAGTTTGCTTTTGAAAAGATAAAAATAAAAACGATCATTATATTTATTTATAGTTCATATTTATTTATTCGTATGGCCATACTAATGCTGACAGTACTATTAAAAGGCAAGCAAAAATACAATTTTTTATATTTATAACCAGACCTCAATTTAGTGTTTCTTTCAAAAAAGGCAAATAAAAAGAAATTAATAGAATATTTATTTATTTATTTATTTATTTATTTATTTATTTATTATTTTACTACCATGCTAAAATTCTATTTGTTTTTGAAAAGACAAAAAAATTAAACAGATCTATCTATCTATCTATCTATCTATCTATCTATCTATCTATCTATCTATCTATCTATCTATCTATCTATCTATCTATCTATCTATCTATCTATCTATCTATCTAATTATTTATTTCAATAGCCGTAATAATACTGACAACACTTTTAAAAGGCAAGCAAATATTTACAATTCATTAATTTTTATATATTTATCCAGACCTCAATTGACTTTTCTTGTAAAAGGGCAAACAACAAAATTTAATATCATTTTTGCTGTAGTAATAATAATTGTAACAATCATATTATTTATTTATCTTTCTATCTGTTTATTTATTTGTTTAGCTATACAATATCAACAGCATTGTTAAAAGGCAAACAAATACATAAAATGTAGTAATTCTATTTATTTGTATCCAGACCTAAATTTAATTTACTTTTAAATAGGAAAACAAAAAGCAATTAATATTATACAGTGTGCTTTTATGTTTTCATTTACTATTTTATTTCTATACTAGTATTCAATTTAAATTAAACCATCCATAATATTTATTTATTTCTCTATGTGCACCATTAAAAGCCAAGAAGACATTAAATTCTGTAACTTAATTTATTTATTTTGAGAATTCAATTTATTTTACTTATTAAAAGACAAAGAAAAAATAGTAGAACGTCCTTCTATTTATTTATTTTTTATTGACATAGTAATATTCAGAAATAAAATAGATCATCATATCTATCTATGTATACAAATTTTCTACTAATGTTTAATAATAAAACATAAAAATGTAGCCATCAAATTGGAATTTCTCTATTACTTTTAATAAGTCAAAGAAAAGTAAACATTAATTTTTAAGTGTTTATTTATTATACTAATATATATTGTCATTTTGAATAGCTAAAATAGACAAAGATAATTTGTGTTTATATATATATATATATATATATATATATATATATATATATATATATATATATATATATATATATATATATATATATATATATACTGTATATATATATATATTTTGTACTGACTGTAATTTTAAAAATGTAAACACAGACAAATCCACATTAAAATTCACTACAGCATTTATATTTATTTACAGCCATACAGCTATTAACTGTTTTTTAAAGCTGAAGTATGAAAGCAAGCAAATGGATATGAAGAAGACATTCATTTGTAATCATTTTGTTTATTAATTTCTCATTTTGTGGTAATGCTAATATGAGGTGTCCTTTTCTAAATGACAAATATCAGAGACACAGGCGGTGGCAGGTCCTGGCTTATAGCCACACTGCTGTCACAAATGTCCTGATTACGGCCTAATGTCGAATGGAGTGCCACAGTTGCCTCTTTTCCTTGTTCCTCTATTGACCTTCCCTCCTGTTCCGCATGAAGACCTCGGCCGTGGCTGCTTTATGTTCTCGGCTGCACAGGTCTACAGACCTCCGTCTCGGGGTCTTTGCTCGATTCTGCCTCCTGCTCACTTCAAGTCTGCTAAGCTCTGCCAAGGTGCTTTGCCCACAACAGACATTCCACTGCTTTTTTTTTGGTTTCTGCCCCAACTCTCAGTACAACACAACTTCTCACTGTGGGAAAACAAATTTATCCATAAACAAAAGACAAAAAACTCAGAACAGAAGCATAAAAGGAATGAAGCAGGAACTGAAGCAATTTAACAGTGACGCAGTGGCTGACTGGAATCTGCTGTCCCTCGTTGCATTTACACCTTTTCCCAAAGAATTCTTAATAAGAAGGCCATTTTTCATAAAAACACAGCATCCACCTACACAGATTTTCTTCATGTTTCAAAGAAGGCCTGTCTGCAGCCGTTGATAAAGAGCAGTTTAATTCAGTGTGGGCGTCTGGCTTAGACAGTGCGCACTGGTGTCTGCATGATGGCTGCCTGTTACTGTGCTAATTTGATTGCATGCACATTCGAGTGTTTGGGTGCCACTAAAGAGTAGACAGCTTTGGGTCAATAGTTTAAAAAGTATACTGATGAGCCAAGGGAAAATGGGTTAAAGGCTATTTCCATGCTGAAAAGGGAAAGAGTAAAAGACACGTTTAAGCTGTGAGGCCTTCATTAGGTGTTCTACTGAAAAGAAAAGAGCAAGTAACATAAATAGGAAAGGAACAAAGCCAGGGCAGAAGAAAGGAGAAAAGGTGAGAGGAGGTAAGTAAAGGCTGCCATTAGAGAAGATGAAGGGAGACATTAAAAAGTTAGCCGGCCGTTGAGACCTGGAGAAATGTGTGATTCCAGGCTGAGAATGAGCTCAGCTTCTTCTGATTTTCTTTGAAAAAGTATCTTTGAAGCCTTGTGAAAGAACACAAACAGAGAGCTCGATGTGGTTATGATCAAGAGATGTGAAGGTCTTTGATTTTAGTGACTTGATTGTGCTTCCTGAGATGGTCTGACCTGAAATGTTCTGATACAAGGGTATTGTTGTCAAGATATTTGCAAGTGAGACATCTGAAAGCACCCGGTGAGTAATGTGGCTCTCCTCTGCGAACTGAGCCGTGGACCAGAAGTTTGCATAGGTTAGGTAACCGATGAAAGGAAATCAAGAGAAGGATAGGAAAAAAAGGTTGCAATGGAGGGATCAGGCTGCAAAAATGGGACATTTTGTTTCAGGACATGTGGGACAGATATAGTGTTGGGTTGAAATGGGAGGACCAGAAGAACACAATACAATACTATACAATACAATTTATTTTTGTATAGACCAAAATCACACAAAATGTACCGTGATTTTGACAGCCCCCCATCCTTGACTCTCTAAGAAGACAAGGAAAAAGTATCAAAAAAAAAAACCTTGTAAGGAAAAATGGAAGAAACCTTGGGAAATACAGTTCAAAGAGAGACCCCCTTTCCAGCCAGGTTGGGCGTGCAGTGGGTGTCAATAAAAGGGGATCAATACAATACAATACACAGAACAGAACAAAACATAAGTAAAACTCAATACAATATAATAGTACAATAGAGATATTACAAGTACAGAGCAGAATTCAACAGTAGATGATATCACATAATAGGATTTGGATTTGTTCAGAGTCCTGGAGACCTCAGCCATCAAGCTGCCTCCCCCTATTGGCCATTTCACAGCTGAGACAGCACTAAGCCAGCCAATCCAATGAAAGGACTCCTCTACCTGACAATTCCTGCAATCCTTCATCAGAGATGACTTTACCTAAGGAGGAAAAACAACTTGGCAGGTGGGCCGTGGCACCAAGTGCCACATTTGAGTGAGGGTTAGTATCCAATTATAACTATCATGTTACTTATGTTTTAGTGCTAATGACTAACAACAGAGATGCAGTCTGCTCAGTTAATCAGCAGCTCTAGTCAGGGTATGCTAAACTGAAGTAGTGAGTCTTCAGCTGGGATTTGAAAGCTGAGACCGAAGGGGCATCTCTTATAGTAGCAGGCAGACCATTCTGCAGTTTAGGGGCCCTGTAACTAAAAGCTCGACCTCCCACCGTTATTTTATTAATCCTTGGAATCATAAGCAGACCGGCACCTTGAAATCTTAATGTACGCTCTGGTTTGTAAGTCATGATAAGTTCAGATAAGTAAGCCGGACCTCGGCCATTTAAGGCTTAATATATTTGTTAAAAGGAGGATTTTGAAATCTGCCCTAAACTTAACCGGGGGCCAGTGTAAGGATTTAAGAACTGGAGTTATGTGTTCATGTTTTCTTGTTCTTGTAATAATTCTTGCAGCAGGATTCAGGTTTCATTATTAGGGTTCCTCTTAGAGTGGATATTATGAGGTCTACTTCTGGTTTGATGGAGGGCCATGTCCACAATATGAGAAGGGTGTCCTCCATCAGTGAAGAAATTCCTCATTCTGAGTGCTTCATTACAAAAGTCAGCCTCATCACTGCAGAGGTAACGAAGTGTAGGAACTGTGAAGGAAGTAGAGACTTTTTAGTAGACCAGGGATAGAAGGAGCTGTAAAGAAGGTAACCCTGTGAGTCTGCTGGCTTGTAACAGACAAAGGTTTTAAATTCTGGAAATCTGAAACAGAGACTGATATCTAGAAATTGTAGAGTTTATAGTCGAAAATCTGAATGTAAACCTGAGAGATGGATGGAAACTTGTAAAATCATTAATGAATTCTTGCAACTGGCTTCAGGAGCAAGAGGCAGCAGCAGCATAATTGTCGCTATGTCTTTTCTACATGTCTGATAGAAAGCTTGGTTAGAAAGTGTGAAAACGTTCTTCCACCCAGCCAGAGACATTGGCATAGTTAGGTCCCATTCTAGTACCCAATGCAACTCTACTGACCTGCTGAAAAAAGTAATCTAAAGGGAAAGGTAAGAACGAGTTCTGCCAATCTAATGAGGTGCTTCATAGGAGGATGCTGTCTATGAAATACCTGTCTGAGGGCAATAAGATGTTCATCATGAGAAATGACTGTGTGCTGCAGAGAGGTGATGTCCATGGTGAAGATACAGCAACCAGCTGTCAAACATCTGGAGAACATGGTCAGCATCTTTTAACTATCTTTTTAAGCTTAAAGTACTGATGAGCCAGAAAGATGAATGGCTGTTAAAGACTTAACCTGTCTACCCCTACTCCTCATTTTGGAGTCCCCTGAGTGAAACACATAATCTGTCAGCGCCTGAAAACACCTCTGCGAAGCAGCTTGGGATGGCATGCCATTACGTAATTAGTAATTTGATTTTAATTGCATTTTACCTCTGAACTTGTTATAGTGCTCTGAGCCGGCACTCAGAGAAGATCGCTATCAAGTCAAGTCAAGTCAAGTTGGGGAGCATGCACTGGTACAGTGCATTGCCACACCCACTACACGACGAAACAACCCAGGGTCCCGGTTGGCAACCCCCCAGGCAGACACACGGTCCGGTCCCACCTTCCGGAAATGAATTAAATTGAATTAAATTAAACGTTAAATTATGTGGCAACCTGCATGTGGAAGGTTCTTTTGGGAACCAAATGTGGTTTCCCTATGACACTGCTCTAAAGAAACACTTTGGCACCTTAATTTTTAAAAGTGTATATTTTTCAGAAATAAACACACTGTAGTCAGCCCGAAGGAACATAGCAATTATTTAAATACATAATAAAATTTAATCTCTCATCATTAGTTAAGGATTGTGCAAAAGCAATATAAGTTAATTATATACTGTACACTAGCAAGTGTCAAAATGTCCCCAGGCTGCCCAAGTGAGGTCTGAATGCCTGGACAGTTGGATCGTGGTGTGCTGGCACTTACTCGCTTCACTGTCTCATCCTATTGTTGTTGCTTCTTGCTGTTGGGAAGCCCATCGTGTCTCTTGGTAGAAAATAACACTCTACTACCATCAGGAAGAAGAACAAGCTCTTCTTTAGAAAAGTGACAGGTGTCTGTCATTCGTCTTAGAAATGTGCCCAATGTTATTTATACTCTTTGTTTTAATTGTTCAATAAAATATGAAATCATGTTTAATTCATATTACTTTTCACAAATTTATTTTATCTCACCAGTAGACCACAAATGTCAGAATATAATTAAACTAGTGTTTACCAGTCAATTTGTGATGCTTTTTTCTAAGTGACGTCAGGGGCAGAGATGTAGTTGTTAAATTTAAAAAAAGCACATACATTAAATATGGAGATTGCAAAGTTGCTCCTTAATTGCTAAGATTCCATTTGTTTGGAGAAATCACTCCTTTATGGTGCCTTCAGCCACTGTGTGTAAAGTGCACAATATGAAAATGAATTAAAATGAAACAATGAAGTTATCTGATTAAGTGACCTAAAAAGTCAGTGGCTAAGCATCCATAAAGAGTGCCAGGTTTAAAATAAAGGACAGGCATGAAAGGGTTAATCAAAAAGCTGCTTTTGTGCACCCCCTCCCCCCATACTGTAGTTGCTTTCCTCACAAAGACCTCCGAATGCATTACAATGAGGCAGGTTCAAAAATATATCGGGCAAATGCGCACAGCTATCTATGAATTTATTCATTAAAATATTTATGTGCTTTCTGAGTCTCCTGACACTAATACTTGGTTTCAGGGGAATGTATACATTTCAACCACAAAATGCATGAATTTAGTATAATGTGTACTGTATATATCTGTCTATATTTATTTTGTGTCTATCTAGCTACCCACATTGTATTTAGGGTTATATCTAACTTTATTTTAGATAGATAGATAGATAGATAGATAGATAGATAGATAGATAGATAGATAGATAGATAGATAGATAGATAGATAGATAGATAGATAGATAGATATGAAAGGCTCTATATAATAGATAGATAGATAGATAGATAGATAGATAGATAGATAGATAGATAGATAGATAGATAGATAGATAGATAGATAGATAGATATGAAAGGCTCTATATAATAGATAGATAGATAGATAGATAGATAGATAGATAGATAGATAGATAGATAGATAGATAGATAGATAGATAGATATGAAAGGCTCTATATAATAGATAGATAGATAGATAGATAGATAGATAGATAGATAGATAGATAGATAGATAGATAGATAGATAGATAGATAGATATGAAAGTCTCTATATAATAGATAGATAGATAGATAGATAGATAGATAGATAGATAGATAGATAGATAGATAGATAGATAGATAGATAGATAGATAGAAAGTCTCTATATAATAGATCGATCGATCGATCGATCTATCTATCTATCTATCTATCTATCTATCTATCTATCTATCTATCTATCTATCTATCTATCTATCTATCTATCTATCTATCTATCATATTTTTAAGTTTGTAAGTTCTGTTTCTACTAAAAATAAAAAGGGGCTAAGATGGCAGTTGTAAAAATTAAAAGAAATATGGATAAAATGGACTAACCACATGCACTACATTAATGTTAAAACAACTCATTTATATTGATTGTTAAATTTGCCTATTTTAAATGAACTAATGAAACAGACATGTTTAAAGAAATATTGAGTATAAATGGTGTTTTAAGGTAAAATGTCAGTGGAACGGTCTGTTAGCTGTGATTATTTATATATGGTGTAGACTAGTGCCTGTTAATAGAACTGTAATTCTAATTTAAATTGAAATAAAGGCTGATTAAAGTCTAACTCTGTCTGTCTATTATATAGCACCTTTAGTCTCTCCATATCTATTTATCTATTGCATTGTACCTCCATCCATCCATCCATTTTCCAACCCGCTGAATCCGAACACAGGGTCACGGGGGTCTGCTGGAGCCAATCCCAGCCAACACAGGGCACAAGGCAGGAACCAATCCCGGGCAGGGTGCCAACCCACCGCAGGACACACACAAACACACCCATACACCAAGCACACACTAGGGCCAATTTAGAATCGCCAATCCACCTAACCTGCATGTCTTTGGACTGTGGGAGGAAACCGGAGCGCCCGGAGGAAACCCACGCAGACACGGGGAGAACATGCAAACTCCACGCAGGGAGGACCAGGGAAGTGAACCCAGGTCCCCAGGTCTCCCAACTGCGAGGCAGCAGCGCTACCCACTGCGCCACCGTGCTGCCCCCTGCATTGTACCTTTCATGTGTATTTGTATTTCCATTATTTTATTTATTGTATATGCTTATTATGTTGCTGGATTCTGCCTGTTGAGAGCTGAAGGTGGTCTTATCTTGTTTAGGGTCTCACTAAAGTAGGAAAACTGGACTAATTAAAATAAATACACACACACACTCATAATGTTTTACTGTACATATTGTGCATTTACATGAACTGTATACTGTATATATACAAAATATACTGTATATATATATATGCCTATGTACGTACATAGATATACTGTATATTCATTGTATAGTATAACATGTTTTGTAAAGAATATTACATATATACTGTAAGTGGGTGAGCTCCTGTGTGTAACATCACAGTTTTTTCCAATCAATGTACATTTGGCTGCAGATGCAGTCCGTCATAATTTGGAGAGACTGCTAAATCAGATTTGCCCACCCCCAGCCCTCAAGAGGCCAACTCTAGCTGGAGTGGATGGTCCCGGATCAGCAGTTTGGCCCCCAAGGAGGCACAGTCTTCTAGAAATAAGTTTTTATAAATAATACATACAAGGCCCCGGTTGTATCCTGTGGCCAGCAGTAAGCCGACTCACATCTGTAAACAGACAGACAAGACGCTCTGACGGCAGCTCAGCGCCATTCACAGTATGAAGTCCCCCATGTTGACCTCAGGTTTAAGAGGTGGCACTCTGCCCATTGTGGTCTTGCTGGAGATTGACGGTTTTGGTCTTTGAGAAGTTGTGCTGCGTTCTGAGCCAGCCTTTTGTCAGAGATGCTATATTAAATTAACTAAAACTGAGCAATTATATCAGTATCCACTTTACCATTTTAAAACCTGATGCACCTTAGTGGCCCAGTGTGTTTGGTGCAGACACCAGCATGTGATAATAAAGAGTTAATCAGATTAACTCTTTACCATCCAATAGTCACTGGTGGGTGGAACAAATGGCTAGCCTAGATATGTATTCAGTTCTAAAAAAGGCACAAAAATGATATTAAGAAAATTGTGTTCTAAAAAAGACGCTGTATATCAATTCACAGAATTATACAAACTATAAGATCTGAAAAATTATAATCATATTGCATGTCCTCTGTTTCTTACATTTTTCTTCTGTAGTTCTTAATTTTTGTTGCCTTAAACTTTAAGGAAATTTTCGGTAGTTAACTTGTTCTCAATGTGTCCATATGGGCTTTATCTGAAGCACACCAGTACACTGGATGACCAGTAGTGGACAGCACAACGCCACAAACCTCGACACAACTACACAGACCCAAGTCCTGGGTTCAAATGCAAGATTTTCAATCCAATAAATTACATTCACCAGTTATATAAGTGTAATACAATACAACACAAATCTCTTCTTTTCTCCTCTTCCTCCTCCACTCCTCCCAGTTGAGCTTTGTACTCCTCTCGCCCAACTCCAACTTGCCTAGGTGAGGCAGAGCGACTCCTTTTATCTAAGACCTGAGAGTACTTCCCATGCTACATCAAAGTCCATTGAGTGTTTTTACAGGTCAGGCAGGACTCCCATGAAATAGGGATTGTAGCTCCTTACAGTGCCATCCTGTGGCACTGCTGGAACTCAGTAGAGCTGCACCATTGGACTCCAGTTCCAAGTATGGCCTGTTGGTATCCGAATGAGCACTGTAGTCTAGTAATGCTGCTGTTTATTGGAGGAAGAAGTATTCAAAATGTGATGTCTCCCAAGTTCTTCCATTGCACTGGCCTCTCTGTCAGGTAAGGATCCATGTTCCACCTCAGCTGGGACACCAGCCCACACGTGTCATCTATTGCTATACTGTATATAAATATAATATATATATACAGTACTGTGCATAAGTTTTAGGCAGGTGTGAAAAAATGCTGTAAACAAAGAATGCTTTCAAAAATGGAAGTGTTAATCATTTATTTTCAACAATCAACAAAATGTAGTGAATGAACAAAAGAGAAATCTAAATCAAATCAATATTTGGTGTGCCCACCCTTTGCCTTCAAAACAGCATCAATTCTTCTAGGTACACTTGCACACAAGTTTTTGAAGGAACTCGGCTGGTAGGTTGTTCCAAACATCTTGGAGAACTAACCACAGACCTTCTGTGGATGTAGGCTTCCTCACATCCTTCTGTCTCTTCATGTAATCCCAGACACACTCGGTGATGTTGAAATCAGGGCTCTGTGGGGGCCATACCATCACTTCCAGGACTTCTTGTTCTTCTTTACTCTGAAGATAGTTCTTAATGACTTTGGCTGTATGTTTGGGGTCTTTGTCCTGCTGCAGAATAAATTTGGGGCCAATCATATGCCTCCCTGAAGGTATTGCATGATGGATAAGTATCTGCCTGTATTTCTCAGCATTGAGAACACCATTAATCCTGACCAAATCTCCAACTCCATTTGCAGAAATGCAGCCCCAAACGTTCAAGGAACCTTCACCATGCTTCACTGTTGCCTGCAGACACTCATTATTGTACCGCTCTCCAGCCCTTCGATGAACAAACTGCCTTCTGCTACAACCAAATATTTCAAATTTTGACTCATCAGTCCAGAGCACCTGCTGCCATTTTTCTGCACTCCAGTTCCTATGTTTTCGTGCATACTTGAGTCGCTTGGCCTTGTTTCCACGTCGGAGGTATGGCTTTTTTGCTGCAACTCTTCCATGAAGACCACTTCTGGCCAGACTTCTCCATACAGTAGATGGGTGTACCTGGGTCCCACTGGTTTCTGCAAGTTCTGAGCTGATGGCACTGCTGGACATCTTCCGATTTCGAAGGGTAATAAGCTTGATGTGTCTTTCATCTGCTGCACTAAGTTTCCTTGGCCGACCACTGCATCTACGATCCTCAACGTTGCCCGTTTCTTTGTGCTTCTTCAAAAGAGCTTGAACAGCACATCTTGAAACCCCAGTCTGCTTTGAAATCTTTGTCTGGGAGAGACCTTGCTGATGCAGTAGAACTACCTTGTGTCTTGTTGCTGTGCTCAATCTTGCCATGACATGAAACGGTCTTCCACAACCTCACCTTGGTAGCAGAGTTTGGCTGTTCCTCACCTAGTTTGAAGCCTCCTACACAGCTGTTTCTGTTTCAGTTAATGACTGTGTTTCAACCTACATGTGACATTGATGATCATTAGCACCTGTTTGGTAGAATTGGTTGATCAAACACCTGACTAGAATCCTACAAAATCCCTGACTTTGTGCAAGAGTACCTATAAGAATTGATGTTGGTTTGACGGCAAAAGGTAGTAACACCAAATATTGATTTGATTTAGATTTTTCTTTTGTTCGCTCACTTTGTATTTTGTAAATTGATAACAATAAACAATCCTTATTTATATTTCTGAAAGCATTCTTTGTACAGCATTTTTTCACACCTGCCTAAATCTTTTGCACAATACTGTATATGTTTATATATGAATACATATGTATATACAGTATGTATGTATGAATTTGTATATGTAGAGAGAGAATAAAATAAAACAACCCCTAGGTACTTACGGTATATGCACACACAGTATACTGTATTTGACAATATTTAATTAGAAGGTGATATTTGGCTGTGTATCACTAATTTCACTTTTGCCCTTTTCCAGCAGGTCAAAATTGCCATGCTTTTACTATACTATAAATATTGTGGAAGGCAAATAAGGAAGCAGAGAATTAAAGACAAGTTGGGTTGCAACCGGGTCACCCCTTTTACTACCTATGTCCAGAAAATCGAACAAATATGAATACACGGTGGGGGCAACACAAAATTGCCGTAAAAGCTACATCTTAAGCCTCAACACTTGGCTCTGTCAAGCAGATCTGGGTCAGGGAGCTCGTTCATGCTAGACATAGTTCCTACGACTGAGCCTCCATCTTCCAGGATCCCTCAGATTTAGGAACCGTAATGGGCGTGGCTCAATTGAGTAGGGGGCGTGACAAGAGTGCCCTCCTTTGGAGAAGTAAATAGATGATATGGTTAGTGTTATTTATCCATCCATCCATTATCCAACCCGCTATATCCTAACTACAGGGTCACAGGGTTCTGCTGGAGCCAATCCCAGCCAACACAGGACGCAAGGCAGGAAACAAATCTCGGGCAGGGTGCCAGCCCACCGCAGGGCACACACACACACACCAAGCACACACTAGAGACAATTTAGAATCGCCAATGCACCTAACCTACATGTCTTTGGACTGTGGGAGGAAACTAGTGTTATTTATTACATACCTTATCCAAGCCTGGAACGTGATCCTCAGACAACCCTGCATGACAATATATTTATATCTGCATATATACTGTATGTGCTGTAATATATTTATATATGAATACATACAATACATAGTCACAAATATGAAGTGTAAGTGAGTTTGGTTGTGTATGTGTTCTTTACAATGGATTTTTTTGTATATGTGTTGTAGCAGTTGAGGTTCTGATCCACCTCTCGAACCCTCAGGTACCACTCCAAACACCAGGTAAAAATCCAAGACTTCTTTATTTTATAATAATTACGTGCACCAAGCACCCTTCACTCCACACTACTCATATACTAATCAATACTCCAAATAGAAATACCAATCCTCCTCTCCCAGACACTTCGCCACCCTACCTCCCAGCTCAGCTCAATGTCTGGGCTTTCCCCGAGTCCTTTTATACCCCCTGACCCGGAGGTGTTTCTGTTCCATTACCCACAAGTCCTTATTCCTTCCGGGTCAGGGTAAACAGTCCTTATCTTCAACCCGGGAGCACGTTGTTTCTTCCTGTCGTGGGATTATGACGCAATTCTGGGTTATAGGGCATATAAGAGTCCAAGAGCCTCCCTACAGCGACTCCTGGTGGTCCCCAAGGTATCCAGCAGGGCTGTGCATAAGAACTACATAGTCCATGAGGCCCTGCTGGAATTCGGGGCCCGTCCATGCTGTCGGGACAGCTCCTCCTGGCGGCCTGGGGGTGAGGGCCGGAAACTCTTGCCGGCCATCCATGACAGTGTATACAGTATATAGATATAGATATATATACAGAATTACAGTATTTATATTTTATTTATATAATTATGTGTATATACTGGATATATATCTACTTATGTTGTTCAGTATGCGTTCCCATTTCTTTTCTCTTTAATGTGCAGTAGGACTTGATCTGCTGCTGCTGCTTCTTGAGTGGATTTTCGGCAGACGGCGGCAGGGGAGGGTCGTCTCTTTCCTCTGCCCGCGCGGCGCGGCTCTGATCGGTCTTTGTGATGGGATCTTTCCACACTACAACCAGTGGTCTCAGTTAGGGGGTTGACAGTCAGATAGCAGCCTCTGCAGTTGTATTCAGAAGGTATAAGACATTGGCTTCATTAGTACAACCTTCTTATTTTCCTCCACCTTTATTTTAGTTTATATTTTATTTTAATTCATCCCATATAAAGGTACTATACTGGTAGTTACAACTATTTCCCAAAAGCATGAAAGCAGTTTATAAAGAGAAGGTGATATTCGGCTGCATATCACTAATTTCACTTTTTGCTTTTCCATTCTGGACTCTTCCCTTAGGTTTTTCTGTTCCCCTGAGGTCTGCTGTATTTTTAAATATATTTATTCTGCATCTGCCTCCTGAAAGATGAAAGATAAGCAGACGTCACCAAGAGATGGTGTCGGACGGCTACAGATCTTACATCTCGGGGCCTGTTGGTAGGTGGGTGGCTGGCTGGCTGTTAGATGAGACCATGGGTAGAATAATATGTTTATTTTATACAGCAAATAAAAACAGCTATAAATAATTCATTTAATAATATGGGCAGGCTGACTGACAGCTGCATATTAAAAGCCTTGTTTGCTCTTCTCCAGCCTTTTTTTTCTCCAGCAGGTCAGAATTGCCATGCCTCTTTTTTTTTTTTTGGAAACTAGGTTACAGTCGGCCACTTCTTGCACGCTGGATTGCTGCAGAGACTGGGAGAATTTTAATGCATTTCTTGCAATTTTATTGTGGTAAATGGTGCAGAATATTCTGCCAGATGATGATGAGGCAGCCGATGGGTTGCCTTATTATAATTTTCTCTGAATGTTAGCAATCTAAGCCAAAATGAACAGTGCATTAAAATGCATAGCATAAAGGGAGATTGCCTTTGAAGCAGAAGTGACAGAATGAGTCTCTGAAATTGCTTTTCCGTGCTCTATATAATTGGATGGGAAAATGGCTTTGTGGTCTGGAGAACAGGACTAGGAATTGGCAGATCCTAGATTTGAATTCGAAGGCGAGTGAAGCACACAAATGGGTCAACGTGACACACGGTTTGAGGAAACACTTTAATTTTCATCCCCCACCCCCACCTTGCTTATTTGCTATTCTTAAAGGTGGGATGATTGCTTGAAAAATCCCATCTTGGAGTGCACAGCTCATCTTTCACAATACTGTTCCAACATATAAAATGTGGCAAATGGCTGCAATTGAAAGGCTTAGCGTGTAGTGAAAAGTTTGAGAAAAGCCATACGGTGTGAGGTTTGAACCTATACAGTGAACACTGAAACACTGTACCCAGAGACGTTACTGAGACGTTACTGCTTTACACACGGGCTGAAGTATTAATTAACACTCGAATGGACCCATGAGGATGCACACGCTCGCTGAGACCTGCACAGACCCAACAGGGAAACGCCATTCATTTGTTCTCTATGAGCTTTTGTCCAATGCTGCATGCATTAGACATGATGGCAGAAAAGCAAACAGAATTTAATGAGGTTATATAGCACCTTTCTTGGCAGGCACTTTAACAAAGCAGGTAGCACACTGTTAGGCATGCCAAAGCGTACATGACAAGTATGTGATGCAGTGCAGTGCGGCTAAGCGGCTACGACAGCAGACCACAATGGTCCCAGTTCAAATCCTGACTCCTTATTGTGCTTTTTCTCCAGCTGTACCGTGTCTTCTTGATTCTTTGCTTATCCAATCATATTGAAAGGACTAGTAAGACTGGAAGAAAACACTAAATTTGTTCTGTAGCCTCACACTAAAATCCCAGCCAGGGAGTTGTTTTTTCTTTTCTGTTTATAAGGTGTGATAATGGCTGGGGGTCTGCCTGCATGTCTAGTACGTCAAGTCGATCTTTGTCTTGTTTCTGCGCAGTGCTGTTCCAGATTGTGGGAGCAGAGGTCAGAATGAATGTCTGTGTCCGGGCCATGTTACACACTATCTGTCTATCTGTTATATAGTGCCTTTCACATCTATCTATCTATCTATCTATCTATCTATCTATCTATCTATCTATCTATCTATCTATCTATCTATCTATCTATCTATCTATCTATCTATCTATCTATCTATCTATCTATCTATCTATCTATCTATCTATCTATCTATCTAGTGGATTCAGAAAGTATTCAGACTACTTCGCTTCTTTCACATTTTGATATGTTGCAGCCTTGTGCTAAAATCATTTAAATTCATTTTTCCCTCATCAAGTATCACTCAATTCCCCAGAATGTCAAAGCAAAAACAGCATTTTTGATTTTTTTTTCCAAATCTATTACAAATGAAAATCTAAAAAAAATCACATTGACCTGAGTTTTCAGACCCTTTGCTATAACACATGAAATCTGGCTCAGGTGTTTCCCATTCTATTGCTCATCATTGAGGTGTTTGGAGTCCACCTGTGGTCAATTCAACTGACTGGACTGTTCAGAACAGACAAACGCCTGTCGGTCCCACAGCTGAGCAAAAACCAAACCAGGAGGTTACAGGAACTGCCTGCAGAGCGTAGAGACAGGATTGTGTCAAGGCACAGATCTGAGGAAGGCTACAGTATTGAAGGCTCCTAAGAGCACAGTGTCCTTCATAATTCTTAAAATGGAAAAAGTTTGGAACAATCATAACTGTTCCTAGAGCTGACCACCCATACAAACTGAGCAGTCACGGAGAGAAGTGACCAAGACCCTGAGATGAGCTCCAGAGAACCTGTGTGGTGATTTGAAAAGTTTCTGGAAGGACAGCCACAACTGGCAGAACCACAGCAATCTGCGTTTTATGACAAAAAACCTCTAGTGCCTTTCACATGGTACTATCTATCTATCTATCTATCTATCTATCTATCTATCTATCTATCTATCTATCTATCTATCTATCTATCTATCTATCTATCTATCTATCTATCTATCTATCTATCTATCTATCTATCTATCTATCTATCTATCTATCTATCTATCTATCTACTCTAGAGGGCCCCAATTCTAAGCATCACATCTGGAGAAAACAGGGCACATTCATCAACTGCGAAATTCTATTCAAGTGGTGAATCATGGTGGTAGCATCATCATGGGATCGAGGACTTGGAGACTAGACAAGGTTGAGGGGCAGAAGAATGGAGGAAAGTACAGAGATATCCTTAATGAAAACCTTCTCTGGTTGGCTTTCAAATAAAAGACAAAGCCGAGACAACACAGGAGTGACTTAGGATCAACTCTGAGAATGTTCCTGAGTGGCCCAACCAGAGTCCGGACTTGAACCCAATTGACCATCTCTGGAGAGCCCTGAAAACAGCTGCCCATCGATGGTCTCCATCCAGCCTGACAGAGCTTGAGAGGATCTGCAGAGTAGAAAGGCACAAAATCACCCAACCCAAGTGTGCAAAGCATGTTGTGTCAGACCCCAGGATCGGATCGCTGCCAAAGGGCTTCAATGAAGTACTGAGTAAAGGGTCTGCATACTTGTGTCTGTGGGATGTTTCAGTTTTTTTATTTTTTAATAGATTTGCAATTGCTGTTTTCACTTTGTCATTCTGGAGTATTGAGTGTTGTTGGATGAATGAAATAACTTTTAGCACAAGGCTGCAAGATAGCAAAATGTAACAGAGGTGGCCTGAAAACTTTATGAGTCCATGGTATGTACACTGTATGCATGTGTGTATATATACAGTATTTACATATACATCAATATATAGTGCCTATAAAATGTATTTGCCCCTTAGAACTGTCACTGCTGCCATCTAGTAAATACTGACTGACTAACTAATTTTTATGCAATTAAATTTTTTTATGTGTAATTAATTCAGAACACTTGTGAACTGGTGGAAGAATTATTCATTGTCCTTGCAAAATGTTGCAGGTGGCCCCCTAGGTCGCCCCCTTAATTCTGGTTGCATACAAAGTAAACAGGCACCCGATGGCGCTGATGGCAACATAAATTGTCTTAATTGGCAATTAATGTGCTCAAAAGGTGTGAGGAGCTCCATCCTTCTCAGAGGTTCGGTTCCAAATGAGACTCTGACATTCGGGGGCGTCTCCCTTTTAAACCGGTCCAGCAGGAAGGGGCGTGGTCAGTTTCCTCTGGGCTAAAGGAGAAAAAAGAGACAAGCCTGCTAGCGGCAGCGCCCCCTTTCGCTCCGGCGGGGTATTGCATGCCTGGGATGAGTCTTTGAGGTGTACCTTGGGTGCGCATGACACACTTTGATGTTGGAGATTCTTTCCTGTTGATCAAAAAATTAAAAATTAAATCCATTGGGATTCAATGTTGTATTAAAATAAAATCTGAAAACTTCCAAGGGCAGGAATGCTTTTCATAGGCACCGTACATGCATATAATATATATACTGAACATAGAGGTTATGCATATACTGTATATATATCTCTGTAGAAATTAAGGCTTGGAATGGATAACATGGTTAACATGGTTAACATAAATAAAAGAGAACTTTCTAGAATACTGATGACTAACTCTGAATGAGAGTGATAATTTTAAACTGCCAGCTAAATAATTGTGCAGGAGCAAGTGAGACAAGTAAACTGATAAAGAAAAATGCAGGGCAGAGAGAGAGGGAGACGGCAGCAGGTCATTCGCAATGTAATCAGATTTTTTTTTTATTATTATTACAATGGAAAATGCAAAGGAAATCAAAACATGTTATTATATTTCCGAAAAAATAAAATAGCATTAAATAAAAGCTCATCTTAATACATATGAAATGGATAGAAGGCGGAATAGTGTGAATCTCTTAAATCAAACATAAATAAGATTAAAATAAAACAAAGGATACTGTCAGGACTCAGACCACAATGCCGCTGACGTGCACTCGGACAGACCACCATCTCTGCTGTTCTGCTAACACCAATGGCCGGCACTAAGATCACCCTTCCTGACTATTAAATGCAAAACATCATCACATTTTTTTCACAATTAAATTGGTTTTTCAGTGAGGCTGGGCCACAGGGTTGTGCGTTTGATTCGTTAGTGAATGCTATTTTTTTCCTTGGGTTATCTGCAAACAGCCAAGAAATTATTTTCAGTCAGTCAGTCAGCGAGTCAATCAAAGCACTCAGTGCCCATCTATCCAATTCTAGGATTCTTTTGCTCCCAGGACAGTCCAGATTCTTCAAGATCTAGCTTCACCAAGGTGCTGGAAACATGGCTTATGAATTCTGATCCGTACTGTCTCAGTAGGACTGTGGAAGTCTGGCAGATCACCGCCTCTCAAAGAGGTGTTATTAGATGGAAACCCAAGGGCTGTGCAGGCCATTATAAAGAACTGAAGTGTCTGTCGTTTTTGTTGAAATCGCATGAGATACTGTGTGCTTTGTGAGATGCTGCTGGAAGAATCCAAATAGAGAAATATACAAGTGCTGTAGTGGCACCCGCTCCCTTTACACGAGCAGGAGTTTAGTCATGATAGATCCAAGAAATTGAACCTCTTTTCTGGTCACCCATTCTAGATGACCCTGTCATGGCACATCCTATAAAAGATGAAATGTTAAAAAAAGTTTGATTGCAACGTGCTCGATGGATGCACACATTCCAAATGTCCTGAGCGGGAAGAGGAATACAAGTGGCCACTCTTCAGGGTATCGTTGCTTAGTGTTCTTTGGAATTGTTGAATGCAGCCTAATGTCAAATTTCAGCTCCAATTGTTACACTTTAATTAGTAAACATCTGAGGACAAGAAACACACAGCATCTGACAAAAGGACTTTGAAGCCCATGCCACCGAAGTCACGAAAACACTTGGCTGAGTACTTATGATTTTGGTTTCTTACTGGTTAGAGACAGCTGTAGGGAATCTGTCAATCAGACAGAAATGCATTAGTACTGAACTTGAGTGTGTTTTGAGAATATTTCGACTTTCCTTGAATATAACATTCTCTGTCTTCTTTCACTTTGGCTCTGATGTATTTTGACAGACACGTTCATTACTGCAATATTTGGACCGGAAAACTAAAGGGATAGACAAATATGCACAATGCTTTACTCAGTCAATTATAAAAAGTCTAAAACACAGCTTTCTCCTGCTTTAGAAACAACCACTTCGCAAAAATTCACATATACAAAGAATCAAATGTGAGCCACGGGTTGTAAAAACCAAGTACACGTCAGCACAGCCTGTGCAATGGGGAGGCACTGGACGCTGGTGACACCCATGCCCAGTCTCAGTGATTTCCACAGCTGATACTGGTGTATTCAGACACTGTCCTCAGTGCACCCTACCAAATGGGGCAGAGCTGGATGTTGAGATGGGGCTGGATGTTGGTGATACCCAATTTCAGTCTCAGTTATTTCGACAGGTGCTGCTGATCTCTCAGTGGTGGGATTGAGGTGCACTTGTGCATTCATGTGCTGTGGTTCACTCATCTTGTCACTTGTGTTGCTCACATGTCTTCTCATATTATCCTGGACACCATGGCTCTAAAACAGATCATGAAGTACCGTATTATACTCACATATAAGTCAGGTCTTGAAACCTGAAAAATCGATCATAAAATCAGACTTCGACTTATATGGCCGTTCAAAAATGTGACACTTAATTTTATTTTATCTTCTTGCCTCCTCCAATCTCGCACCAGTTTCTCAGACGCTGTTGCAGCAGCGTAGTTACCAATTTCATTCGCTACTTCAACGTCATTTCATTTAAAACTAGCTTCATATTTTCTTCTGATCGTACGCTCCATCGTAGATAAGGATGCTCTTATGATAAAGGTGTATGAGGGTGTGAGATACAAAAAACACAAATCGGTGCAAACGTCACTTCGGAATAGTTTGGGTATTACCGTGTGGTCACGTAGGCACAATAGAGAGATGAGGTTAGGAGCACACGCTGATACAGCACATTGCTGCACCCACATAGAAAAAAAGGCAGTGCGCTCTTCGGTTACTTCGGTTAGCATATCGTAATCTCTTGGACCAATAGCGAGAGTTTTCCTCATTCGACTTATACAACCAACATTATAAAATACCAGAAATTATACTGTAAAATGAAGTCCCGTCTTATCTGTGGGAGAACTTATCTACGAGTATATATGGTAGTAGGAAAAACCCACGAAAAATTGAAGTCCATTCTTTTCACTAAATTCAAGGTAAAGAAGTTTACTAAACATTATTTAAGGAACAGAAGTGTCTTTTTAAAGATGGTTTTGATAACTAATGTTGTTATTAAAGTGATTTGGTCAATTTTCTTGTAGTTCGCTATTATTTGAACAAAAAAGGGAGACATTTTTGGGGCCAGGGAATGCCTAAAGATGTTTTCCATTTATGAACAAATTATGAACATTCACTTTATGAAGAGGCTTTCAGTCATGAACGGACGGAGCCTTTCCTATTAAGATGTTCGCTCGTGCTGAATATCACTACTTCAAGTTGCAGTTACTTGGCTGTTATTTAGTGATTGTAATGTGACTTAAATACAAAAAGAAAATAGCTTGAATTATTTTAGGTTTGGAAGAACCTTTTCTGATCTTATATAAAATTGGACGAGATCCTCTATTTACTTGTACTTTTAATGTTGAAGTTTACTTAATATCTGTACAGTCCCCAGGAGGCACTGCAGCTCCCCAAACATCTTAGTTTACCAGTGAATAGAGGGTTCCTTGTGGGAAACTCTTCCTACTAAGTGTTTCCCACCTCCCAACCACACTCTAATGTCAAGGCACAGTAACTCTGTTGTCTTTCTCATCTCTCCTCCGCAAGCTTCTTCCTTCTCCTCCCGACTCTGGATCCCAGAATGAAGCAGTGCTCCTCCTTTTATATAAAGTCTGGGAGTATTTCTGGTATCCCAAGTCTGTGGCCTGGGAGCACTTCTGGGTAAGGCTGGAGCCCAACTAAGTAGCAGCACCCACAGAACAGGCTGAGGCAATGAACTGCAACCCAGTGTCCCCTATTGGAATCCCTGATGGCACCATAACTCGGAGGGGGGGGGGTTAGAAATGGGATCGGGGGGCTTCCACTTAGTGGCTCAGGGGAGGAAATGCCCTGAATAAGCTGCCATCCCCTGTCCTTCCATGCCATTGGTGTCCCAGTGGGGTAAGGATTTCAATTCAGCTCCGTCCAGGACACCTGTTGTCACGTGGCGTCCTTCACAATTTGGTACTTTAAAACTTTTACTTGAGTAGTTTTCTCAGGCGCCATGATTTCCACATACTTGAGTCACTTGTTATAGGGGGATCTCCAAGTTTTCTCAAGTATGGCTGTTGGGAACTTTATACGACACTACTGTCTCTTCACCCCATTACATGGCACCTCTTCATATCTACACAGCAAGCTGGCTGGATTCAACTGTTGAAATGTTTATCCATAATATGGCACCTTATCGAGCAATCAATATATGTAGAGACAACCATAGGGATATTTTATCTGTCTCTTAACAGAGCACGTTTCCTATATTTCTGTCAATTAAACTGAATAATTTGAAAGCTTGTACTATGCAGCACCTTTATTATTATTATCATATTTGGATTATTTCACACCCTTTCTATCCTTGCTATCTATCTATCTATCTATCTATCTATCTATCTATCTATCTATCTATCTATCTATCTATCTATCTATCTATCTATCTATCTATCTATCTATCTATCTATCTATCTATCTATCTATCTATCTATCTATCTATCGAACTGGTGCTCAACTGGGAATGACAAAGTAGTGGTGGGCATCAACAACATGTTCATATTAATGTGCGGAGTAGGAGGAGTGTAAAGGGGGAGTAGTGGTGGTAGTCTGATATATGACTTTTTATTTTATCTTGTATATTGGGCTTGTTTGTCATTTGATTGTGTACATTGTTAAAAAAATTATGTTCACAATAAACGTCATTTTTAAAAATGAACATAAAAAATATCTATCTATCTATCTATCTATCTATCTATCTATCTATCTATCTATCTATCTATCTATTATATAGTGCCTTTCTATCTATCTATCTATCTATCTATCTATCTATCTATCTATCTATCTATCTATCTATCTATCTATCTATCTATCTATCTATCTATCATATAGTGCCTTTCATATCTATCTATCTATCTATCTATCTATCTATCTATCTATCTATCTATCTATCTATCTATCTATCTATCTATCTATCTATTATATAGTGCCTTTCTATCTATCTATCTATCTATCTATCTATCTATCTATCTATCTATCTATCTATCTATCTATCTATCTATCTATCTATCTATCTATCTATCTATCTATCTATATAGTGCCTTTCATATCTATCTATCTATCTATCTATCTATCTATCTATCTATCTATCTATCTATCTATCTATCTATCTATCTATCTATCTATCTATCTATCTATCTATCTATCTGTCTATCTATCTATCTATCTATCTATCTATCTATCTATCTATCTATCTATCTATCTATAGTGCCATTTGCTTTCTATAGCTCCTTTTCCTGTGAGTCAATGTGCTATTTGGTTTATATTTTATTACTCTCACTATTCTGAGGAGACATGAAAGTCAGAAATTCGTTGTACTGAGGATACATGACAATAAATATGAATTTGCTTTTGTATACACCATGCTAAGGTGCTCTTTACATATTTTCAGCAGTCATCCATGACATTTGTTTTACTTATTAGGTAAACCAAAATTATACAGAGCCATTGTGGAGTGAGAGAAGGGAGTGAAATAACAGACGTGGGCCCGTGGGGGCCTTTCAGCTGATCCATCCCAACATGCCATGAAGTGGACCAGTGGTTAAGGCGTAGCAGTTAAGCCTTTGGACTTCAAACCCTGCGGTTGTGGGCGCAGATCCTGCTACTGACACCGTCTGAGCCTCAGCGAGTCACTTCACTTGCTTGTGCTCCAAGTCGAAAAACGAAAGAAACAGACCCAGTTGTTATCTCAAATGTTGTAAGACATCTTGTTAAAGGTGTCAGCTTAATGATAATAAACTCTTGTAGTGAGGATAATTTAAAAAAGGAGTATGCAGGAGACAAAATGTATTAAAGCATTAAAAGGTCGGGTCATTGAAGAGTGTGCAGTGTTAGTCTGTAGAACCAGGGAGCTCTCCGACTTCTTATCCCTTTTGCGCTCCTTTACACTTTACACCATTCTGACTTCACATTTGCAGCCTTTATTTACCTCACGCTATGTGTGTTAAGTATACATTAACTCCAAAATTTGAATAAATGTGTTTCTGACATTAAAGTATTAAAAACAACAAAAAAACCCAACAACCTGAATCAACTGAGAGGCCCTTCCCCCTTCCCTCCTTTGACCTTCCCAGTGCAGGTCTATGAAGGGAGCCTCCATAGGCTTTGGCTGTTTTCCTACAGTAATAAAAATGAATACATTTAAAATTCGGCTAGGCCCCTCGCACTCAGGAATGTCCTGACAGAGATTCTATTACATGTTGCCAGGCAACAAAGCAGGAAAAGAAATCTTTGTTGCCTAGTAACCTGGTTCCCATGGCAACATGCTGTCTTGCTCCATCCAGAAGAGTAAGAATACACTATGATGTTGTTTTTTGGAGGGGGGGTGGCGGGGGGGGGGGGGTGCATGGAGAGAAAGGGAGGGCGACAGAAAGTGGTAAGCGCTTGGTTTAATATTTCTCTGTTTGATTTACCATTTCAATTACGGAGGGAGAGGCAGAGCGAGAGGCAGATTAATGACATCCTGCCTGCGCCCCGTCTGATATGAGCTCTTCAGGAAAAAGGAGAAAAAAAAATGAGGCTGATGCAATCTCTCCGAAAGTAGCTTGAAAAATGCAGGAAATCATTAAAAAAAAAAATGAAAATAACCAATAAATTACTTCAGGCTAGGGTGTGTGTGAAAAGAAGGGCAGGAAATTAATATTTATAGGACAGGAACAAAAAGCACAAAGGCCCAGGGGAACAAAAAAAGACACCCAAAGTTTCTTGAAAGCTGTGTTGTCTCAGGTCCTGGGGTCTGTGGATGAATTATGAAAAGTGAGGGTTTGTGCAAACGCACAACGCACGTTTTAAATAACGCCGGCACAATTTTACACATTTCACGGCGCCAAATCCCAGGTAGATCCTCGGTGTTTCCGCGGCTGTGTGTGTGAAGCCTTTGCCACTTGTAATTATCACTTTGGAAATTAGACAGAGGAATCCAGGTCCCATTTCTCTGAAGCTCCATTTTCTTAATTCTCTCTTTTCTGACAATACTGCGATTCGTGTCATGGGTTACACTGGCAATATTTTACAGTCGCTGTACAGTATGTGAGTAGAGGTGGTGGCGCTTTTATTTTGGTGCTGTCGCCATCTGTTAGGAAGTGAAACCCATTATTTTTCATTGTAACCCCCCCCCCCCCCACCCCCCAATATTAAAAGGAGTGTGTGACTAAGACCCTCATATATTGCTTAATAAAAGTAAACCCACTTCTGGCTGCTCCTCCTGTGTGGAAAAGTGAGAGACAGGTGGATATTAACATGGCAATGTAATACGTTTATCAAGAGAAAGTCAGCGACTAGCAATATCAGGCTGGTCTGGTCGGCCTTATTTGTTAATCGTCTTTGTTGATGTGCTCTCTTAGCATTTGCCAAGGACATTTATTAGAGATAATGAAGACAGAAGTTTCAAGGTTATGTAGGAATACTCACAGATCGTGGTGCAGGAGAGTGGCAGTGTGATAATGGGTCCTGACTCATAATCAAAATAGGAGCAAAAAAACTATAGGCTACAACATGGATAACAATCACACAATAATCACTGTCTCATTTTCATTTTTCCTGGTGAGGGTCACAATGGCAGCAGGCTAAGCAGGTCAACCCAGATTTCACTGTCCCAGGCTTCAGATACCAGCTCTTCTTGGGGAATTCCCAGGCGTTCCCAAACCAGCCAAGATGTATAATCCATCAAGCATGTACTGGTCTGCCCAGTAGGACATGACCGGAATAGCTCTGGGCCGGGGGTCTTCTTAATCCACATGATCAGCAGCTCTACACTCATGTTCTCTCAAATTGCAGAACTTCTTACTCTTATTACAGAATGTCAGTCCAGCAACCCTGTACAGAAACCTTGGTACTGCCACTTGTACTTGCAATCTCTTTCTTTTAGTCATTACCCACAGCTCGTGATCATAGGTGAGGACTGGGGTGTACACTGAGCGCTAAACCGAGAGCTTTAGACCACTGCATTACCCACAGAAGAGCGGCCACCACTCCAATCCCTGTGTTCCCTTTGTTAATACTGGTGAACAAGATCTTGAGGTACTTGAACTCCTCCACAAAAAGCAATTGTTACTCCCTCACCTGGTGAGGGTAATCCACTCTCTTTTTTAAGAGAGAACCTTGACCTAGGACTTCATCAACCTTGACCTAGGACTTCATCAACCTTGACCTAGGACTTGGAGGTGCTGATCCTCATCTCAGCCGCTTCACACTAGGCAGTGAATCACTGGACTGCATGCTGAAGAATACCGTCTGGTGAGGCAAAGATAAAGTAACGATGCTATCCCTAGACCCCCCAAACAACAACAACAACAACAACAATAATAATAATAATGGATGAAATTAACAATGTCTCATCAAAACCACTCTGTGGTCCATTCTACTCAAAGACATTAAACAACTATGTCTACAAGAAACTGGCCATTGGATCTTTGTAAAGCCCTGGACTGAAGGGCCATACAGACAGACTCCTTGTGGCAACTCAGGATCAAGCACTCAATACATAACCTCATCAAAGTAATATTCTCAAGAATGAATGCTGAGAGCAACAACAGAATAAGCCAACGACAAAAAGAGAACGTCAGTCATATTGTTGCTGGATGCTCAGTATTAGCTGTCATCAACAGAGAGTGAGCTATGCTTTAGCAATGGCACTGATTGACTGACCAGCAGAATTACACAGTGACAGACAGACAGACAAAGCTGACTTACTATAATAAGTGTACACATGAGGTGATAGATAGATAGATAGATAGATAGATAGATAGATAGATAGATAGATAGATAGATAGATAGATAGATAGATAGATAGATAGATAGATAGATAGATAGATAGATAGATAGATAGATAGATAGAAAAGTCACTATATAAAACACTGTGATAAAGGCGCTGTATAGCGCCCAGCCCGGCACAGACAGACACAGGCACATGCTAAAAGTTTTTTATTTTCTCTTCAGCCGTGGGGCACATCTTCTCTGTGTCCCACAGTCCCAAAGCACTTTATACAGAGCACAAACAATCCTTCCTCTGGCACCACCACTCCTCCCATGCAACCTCGTCCTCTTCCTTCCAATTCAGGCTCCTGAGTGGTGGATGCTGGCCCTTTTTATAGCCCACCTGGAAGTGCTCCAGGTGCTTGATCACCTGTGGCTAATTGCACTTCCGGACAGGGCTGTAGAGATGTCCAGGTGGGCTCCAGGATCCATGCAGCACCCCCTGGCGGCCATCCCAGATCCCCACAGGGTTGTGCAGAACTTCATCTCCCATGAAACCCTGCGGGAAACTGAGGCACCATCGTCAGCCAGGGAGGCTGCCACCAAGCGTCCCAGGGGAGGTAGTGAGGAGCCCATGGCTGCTCCCCCAGACCATATACAGCAGGGGCGTCCTGGTCGGGCGTGGGACCTGGCCGCCCATTACAACACCTATAGATTGATAATCAAAAGACACATTAATAAACAGATATGAAAGGTGCCATATGATAGAGAGTAGTGCAAATGTAGCAAAAAGAGAAATGCAGTAAGTTTTATAATAAAGGAATTTTTAACAATTCCAGGAATTTTTGGGTCCCTACTCATTTTTTTTATTTCTCTTTGTCATTCTGGGATATTGAGTGTTGCTGGAGTGAAAAAAAATTAATTTAAATGATGACAAATTAAAATGTGAAAAAAGTGAACGGGTCTGAATACTTTCTGAAGGCACTGTAGATAGATAGATAGATAGATAGATAGATAGATAGATAGATAGATAGATAGATAGATAGATAGATAGATAGATAGATAGATAGAAGTAGGAAAGTCACTATATAAAACAAGTACCAATACATTAATAGGAAATAATGGAAGTAACTAGAAGATAGATATAGAAGGCACCATGTGAAAAGCAGACAGACAGACAGACATGTTCAACCATCCATACAAATTCTAACACTTAAAATGTGAAGTCCAGTCTTGGCTTGTGTTTATTCACAGCAGGGTGCTGCTTTATTTCTGGTGTGTGTGTCCGGGGGGCTATTGCTTTGTTCCAGCACCACTAATGTCAGTCTAGTGAAACTTGGCACGGATTCCCACCTTAAAGACACAGAGCTGTTCCACTGAATGGAGACTCTACAAAGACAGGCTTGCTTATATAAAGGCCCCTCCACTGTCTATGCAGATGTGCACTGAAGTTATTCCTTCCGATTTGCCCTCTCTAGTCACTTCCGTTCCCCGTTTATTCAAATGATGGACCTTGTGCCAAAGCACTGCCCAGGTGACAGGATCCCATTCTCTGTTTTCAGGCACTCAGTGCGGTGTGTGCCACCTTTGCACTTCACGATTATTCCAGTCTGTCAGTTCTGCAGTTGGTCGTTGCCAGATGACAAGTATTAATCTTCTTGGCGCAGATCCATTTTTTCTGTCCAGTTGTTTGCACATTCAGCCCCCACAAAACTGTAGACAGACACTAAACAGACTTTAAACATTTTTTGGCCCCCACCTTGAATAGTTGAAAGTCACTAAGTGCTTATCCAGTGTTGCACTGCATGGTGCTGCTTTTATCTGTTGGCCTTTTGCAGGCCTTTTCAAACACCGTGCTGGGGTACTGGAATCCACACACAGACCCCTGGGTAAGCGTCCCCTGCTGGCCTCTTCCAGCAACAACTGTAGCATTTCCTAGATGGACTCCCATCCAAGTACTGGCTGTGCCCAAACATGCTTAGCTTCAGGTGGTTGATGCGCAGGTGGTATGGCTGCTGACATAAGCTATACCTGTACCAATCGCCAGTCACTGTGTGAGGTGCCCGCTCACTGTGCTACTTTCTATTGGAGAATGCCTTCTCCTCAGCTGCTAACCCCTAATGGAATATGGCAGTCACCCACACCACGTGCTCTTATCTCTATATACCTTGAGAATATTATCATGGCAGCTCCTATGTCCATTACTTTAGTTCACTTACACTTCTGATGACTGATGTTATTTGCATGAGTGTTAGGTAAATCTGCTTTATAGCAAACCCATTTGGACTTTTTTACTGGCATGTGGACAGTTGCTTCAAAAAGCAAGCAGACCAAGCAGTTGTCTTCAGACTTAAACTACATCTGTGCCAGTCACCAAAGTAGGTGCCCATCCACTGCCTTACTCTCTATTGGTGGCATCCCTCCTCAGCTGCTAACCCCTCTGTGGATATGACAGTCACCGACATCAGGGGCCTTGACCAAATCAAAGAATAAAAGAATCCAAATCACTTTGAAGCAAAATTAATACAACTGAGCTAAACATGATAGTAGCAAAAGTAGGAAATGTATTTAAAGAGTCTTTAAAGATTAGGAGCTAATTTAAAAAGGGGCTTTATTAAAACTGAAAATTAGGTAAAAATACCAATAACAGAAGTTGGGTCTTGATAGATAGATAGATAGATAGATAGATAGATAGATAGATAGATAGATAGATAGATAGATAGATAGATAGATAGATAGATAGATAGATAGATAGATAGATAGATAGATAGATAGATAGATAGATAGATAGAAAGGGTGTGAAATAATCCAAATGTGATAGGAATAATAAAGGTGCTGCATAGTACAAGCTTTCAAATTATTCAGTATAATTGACAGAAATATGGGAAACATGCTCTGTTAAGAGACAGATAAAATATCCCTATGGTTGTCTCTACATATATTGATTGCTCGATAAGGTGCCGTATTATGGATAAACATTTCAACAGATGAATCAAGCCAACTTGCTGTGTAGATATGAAGAGGTGCCATTTAATGGGGTGAAGAGACAGTAGTGTCGTGTAAAGTTTCCAACAGCCATACTTGAGAAAATTTTGGGATCCCTCTATAACAAGTGACTCAAGTATGAGGAAATCATGGCGCCTGAGAAAACTACTCAAGTTAAAGTTTTAAAGCACCAAATTGTGAAGGACACCACGTGACAACAGGTGTCCTGGATGGAGCTGTATTGAAATCCTTACCCCACTGGGACACCAATGGCATGGAAGGACAGGGGATGGCAGCTTATTCAGGGCATTTCCTCCCCTGAGCCACTAGGTGTAAGCTCCCCGACCCCATACCCAAACAATCCCCAAACCCCCACCCCACCCCACCCGAACCCCCCACCCCCCACCCCCTGAGTTACGGTGCCATCAGGGATTCCAATAGGGGAAACTGCGTTGCAGTTCATTGTCTCAGCCCGTTGTTAGTTGGGCTCCACCCTTACCCAGAAGTGCTCCCAGGCCACAGACTTGGGATGCCAGAAATACTCCCAGACTTTATATAAAAGGAGGAGCACTGCTTCATTCTGGGATCCAGAGTCAGGAGGAGAAGGAAGAAGCTTGCGGAGGAGAGATGAGAAAGACAACAGAGTTACTGTGCTTTGACATTAGAGTGTGGTTGGGAGGTGGGAAACACTTAATAGGAAGAGTTTCCCACAAGGAACCCTCTATTCACTGGTAAACTAAGATGTTTGGGAAGCTGCAGTGCCTCCTGGGGACCACACAGATATTAAGTGAACTTCAGTATCAAAAGTACAAGTAAATATAGGATGCCCTTTTGAGGAGATGACCAGGGGAGTGGACAAATCGCCAGCAGTACCTCTCCCGGGACACGAGGGGGCAGCCCCCCTGGGACACGTCAGGGCCACGTGATGGGAGCTTAGATGCTCCACCTTGCGCAGGCCCTTGGCCACCACCAGGGGGCACCTGGACAGTTCTGGAGCCATGGTCTACTGCACTTCCGCCACACTCAAAAGTGCTACCAGTAGAGGAGCCGGATTCCCTTGCAGCACTTCTGCCACACCCGGAAGTACTTCCAGAACATGATCGAGGAGCACCTGGACAAATTCCGGGTGTGGTATTAAAGAAACCACCTAAATCCAGCAAGATGGCCAGAGTCGGGTGGAGGAGGGCGAGGTTGCGAGTTAGGAGTGGAGGTGGCAGAAGAAAGGATTGAGTGGGGTTGAGTATATTGGAGAATGGTGTTGTGTGCAGGACATTGAAAATTAATAAACGTGTGTGTTCTGGACATTCTGGGTCTGTGTGTCTGTCTGTAGTCGGGCTATCTTCTACAATAGATAGACAGATAGATAGATCACACCAGAATGACTAAAAAGAAAGAAAAAAGTCTAGGCGCAGATCTACTTCATTTTCTCTTTTCTATTCAGTCCACTGAAGTTCATTTTTTTGCCAGCTTGTTTGCGAATTTAGACATCGTGTCTGGGTGACATTCTCTTTTCCCTTTCATTTTGTTTCCCTTTTCTATGCACGGCGTGCATCCCAAACGTAAAGGTCTCACTTCACATGGAATTAACAATGATTACATGAATAATCAATAATCTTATGACATCAGTGTTTTCTTCCCCAAGTTGATGTTTCTTATGATCCTAATTACGTTGGTCTTATAACTAAAGTTATTTTTGCATATTGCAAAGAAATGAAGTTAAAGATTCAGATTAATAAAGACTCAAAAGTTGACATCAATATTTGGCAGAATGCACTAATATCAGATAAAAGGTACAAAATATCAAATAAAGATTTCAACTGGTAAAATGGTGGCTTCTTCAACATTTAGGTTTGTTTGCTTGAGATTTGGAGTTTAAATGAGTGCCTGGCAGCCTTGAGCTGATTGCTGATTGCTGGCTGTGTAATCAGTGAGAGCTTCTCGGCATTTCATCATTTTGACTTGTTTGCACTATTTGTTAAAGTTTTATTAGACAGATAGTGTGAGACATGCCTGAACACCACCAGACTGACACGACATCTTTATACAAAATGCACACGTTTGTTAAGCACCAATACAGTCCCTCCCAGCACTCAACACCCCTAGTCCGGGCCTCTCTTTGAATGTCCGTGGGCCGCCTCTCCTGCTTCCACTCCCGACTCTAGCTCCCTGATTGTGGGGAGGCGGCCGCTTTTATTCTCACCCGGATGTGCTCCAGGTGCCTGATGACATTCTTCCGGCAGCACTTCCTGGTGTGGAGGAAGTGCTGCTCTTGCACCCGGAAGCACTCCAGGCATCCCTGTAAGGCTCTTCTTCCATTTTCCCGGGTGTGGCGGAAGTGAACATTTCCCGGGTTCCATGAAGCTCAGGGCAACCCCTGGCAGTGGCCTCGGGCCCCAATGGGCTTGAGCCTCCTTGCTCCTCTCCTGTGGTCCTCTCCTGATCCAAGGCGGTTGCCTCCTCGTGGCCCGGAGGACGAACTTGCCACCTCCCGGTCCTTCCAGGCGTCCCGGCTGGATCTGTCTCCCAGCCGCTTGTGACAATAGATAGATAGATAGATAGATAGATAGATAGATAGATAGATAGATAGATAGATAGATAGATAGATAGATAGATAGATAGATAGATAGATAGATAGGTAGTACCATGTGAAAGGCACTAGATAGATAGATAGATAGATAGATAGATAGATAGATAGATAGATAGATAGATAGATAGATAGATAGATAGATAGATAGTACCATGTGAAAGGCACTAGATAGATAGATAGATAGATAGATAGATAGATAGATAGATAGATAGATAGATAGATAGATAGATAGATAGATAGATAGATAGATAGATAGATAGATAGGTAGTACCATGTGAAAGGCACTAGATAGATAGATAGATAGATAGATAGATAGATAGATAGATAGATAGATAGATAGATAGATAGATAGATAGATAGATAGATAGATAGATAGATAGTACCATGTGAAAGGCACTAGATAGATAGATAGATAGATAGATAGATAGATAGATAGATAGATAGATAGATAGATAGATAGATAGATAGATAGATAGATAGATAGATAGATAGATAGATAGTACCATGTGAAAGGCACTAGATAGATAGATAGATAGATAGATAGATAGATAGATAGATAGATAGATAGATAGATAGATAGATAGATAGATAGATAGATAGATAGATAGATAGATAGTACCATGTGAAAGGCACTAGATAGATAGATAGATAGATAGATAGATAGATAGATAGATAGATAGATAGATAGATAGATAGATAGATAGATAGATAGATAGATAGATAGATAGTACCATGTGAAAGGCACTAGATAGATAGATAGATAGATAGATAGATAGATAGATAGATAGATAGATAGATAGATAGAAATGAAAGGCAGTATATAATAGATAGATAGATAGATAGATAGATAGATAGATAGATAGATAGATAGATAGATAGATAGATAGATAGATAGTACCATGTGAAAGGCACTAGATAGATAGATAGATAGATAGATAGATAGATAGATAGATAGATAGATAGATAGATAGATAGATAGATAGATAGATAGATAGATAGATAGATAGAAATGAAAGGCAGTATATAATAGATAGATAGATAGATAGATAGATAGATAGATAGATAGATAGATAGATAGATAGATAGATAGATAGATAGATAGATAGATTTTATTTTGTGTTTGTTGTGTTTCTGCCAGGTTCCCCCCCGACTGGGGTTCAAGTTTGTGGTTTAGGTTTGTTTTGTTCATTTTTGATTCTTTTATTTACATTAATATTACTTTTGTTGATTTTTTGTTGCATTGTCTTTGTTGCTGATCTTATCTTTTTGTATGTAAGCTGCCTGGGTTGTGTTCTGTGTGTTTTGTGGGTGGTCTCCCAAAAGGTGAGGTCATCTGCCAATCACCACCAAGTGACTGCCTCCCACCTCCAGCGGGGGCTCATTTCTAAAGCGCTGGGGGGTTAGGGGGGTGCTGTGCGTTTGCAGTGCTTTGTGCTTATTGAGATTTCTTGGATTTTTTTTTTTACTTTGTGCTCTGTTGTCTTTTTTTTTATTTTTATGTTTGATTCTGTTTTTCTACTTTTCTTTCTCTGGATTTCCTTGCAGTTTCAGGCCCCTCCATTTTTCAATTGTGCTCTTCAGAGCTTCACTATATTGCAGAGTATTTTTGTGAAGAATAATGCCTTTTTATTTTTTTGAAGTTTCTGTGTTGGGCCATTTATCTAGCTGGGCTTTGGTGGTATATCCCTCTCTAGTGGGCTTTATTGGAAGTGCTTTTGCAGCTTTGTTGGGCTTTTATTTGTTTTAGAAGTCCGAGTCATAATAGCCTGGCGAGCTTTGTGATCATTTACTCTTCACGTGGCTTGTTTTTCTACCACCATACATGGTGTGAGGCAGAGTCGGTGGTGTGTATGAGTGGGCCTGGGGGCACGGTGGCCGAGAGCGTGTCTGGCCACAGAACATCAGAGCAGCCGAAGCAGGAGATGGCAGGTTCAATGGCAAAGGCACCAATGGTCCTTTGAAGGGTCAGCTACCACCAGTGTTGAGGAATTTTACATTTAAATGTTACATGTCCTGCGGTGGGTTGGCACCCTGCCCGGGATTGGTTCCCTGCCTTGTACCCTGTGTTGGCTGGAATTGGCTCCAGCAGACCCCCGTGACCCTGTGTTCGGATTCAGCAGGTTGGAAAATGGATGGATGGATGTTACATGCTAGTTGCATTACACATTACAAACAAAGTAACTAAATATGTTATATAGTTACTTTTTAGGAAATGTGTGACAAACAGTGCATTACTTTTACATTATTCTTTTGCTTGAAAAACCTGCACCTATGACTGGCCAGCATTTGGTATTAATTCTGTACATGAGCCTTCATGAAGCTGAGCAGCCAGACGTGCTCATTTTATAAATGTGTTTAGTCCTTCATGTGCTGTGAACTAAAGAACACGCATTTCCATCTTCCTTCCCCAAAGTGAGCCTCTGAAGATTTGTGGTATGAACACTGGCGGCTGCACCACCCGAATGTGGTAAAGTATGTTAGGGGTCTGTGGGTGTGTGTGGCTTTAGTAGTAAAAGCAGTGAGGCTCGGTGGGTTAGGTGGGTGCGGGTGTGAGCCGCTGCAAAGCCGTGAGGCCCCCAAGTGTTTAACTGGGAGACGAGCTGATTGTGTATTCACGTGTTGGTGTGATCGGCTCGGCCAGTGTCCTCATTGACACTCTATGGGTCATTAGTGAAAACACCTGCACCCCTAAATATGAAGAGCCAGAGTAGGATAGAATAGGGGAGAACGAAACATAAAAAGGGAAAAAAATGAACGAGAAAACGAAAATAGTGAAGATCATGTCTGCCTGATTAAGTACGAGGACTTTCCCGGTGTGTTGTTTAGTTATGTTCTGTATTTAGAATACTGACACCTACTGCTCTTATGTAGTACTGCAGCTCAATTAAAGATGTCAGTGATCCTTTGACTTGTCACCATCAGATGATGCAATCAATAGTAACCGATTGGAAGACACATAGCTGTGTTTATTCATTCAGTCCTCGTCTATCTGTTTTCTGTTCATGCCACTCAAAGCGTCATTGTTTTACTGTGCTATCCTTATTATATCCTGTGAGTAATTTGACTGGCAGTTTACTCTCATTCCTCTTTTCCCAACTGCTACATTAAACAAGTTAAGTAAACTTCTCAGGTGTGGTAAAAGGAGAATGCGTTTAAAGCTGTCACTCAAATTATACACAGAGTATAATAAGAACAGAACATCCTGCTGTTCTGAACGCGAAGTTCTTAGCACTAAAGAGTCTCTCATTTCACCAAAATGCCCACTACAGAGGTGGATACTCTCAAACCCCAGCTAGATAAAAGGGCAAACAGAGGATCTGGAAAAAAATAAAAAGATTAATTTTCTCAATAAAATGCTCTTGAACCACAGAATGTAAGAGGATCTGCCTAAAACAATGGTTTACGGAAATGTCATCCCCCACATTTTGCCCCAGCACATTTCGCCCCCAGCATATTTCACCCCTGGCACATTTCGCCCCCTACTACATTTCACCTCCATGATATTTCTTTCCCACCCCAATAACTTCTAATACCCACACCCAGACGTTTTGAGTGCTGGAAGTTTCTAGAAAAAATAAAATGAATAATCGTTCTCAGCGTTCAAAACTGACTTTCCTAATTTAAACATTTTTGTAGGAAAATGATAAAAAAGTTAGCAGTACTGCATCACTTAAAAGAAACGCTCTGTAAACATATGTACATTTTTATTTCGATTAAACGAATCCAATCGATTTTTCAGTGGAACACGTTGATCTGCGAGTCGTATAAGAACACTACCTGAGTGAACGTTTTTTATTTTCAATGTAGGTAAGGTTTATTAAATTTTTAATTGCAATTATAGATATGTGCATAAATCCATCCAGCCATTTTCCAACCCGCTGAATCTGAACACAGGGTCACGGGGGTCTGTTATTGTCTGTTTTTCACCTGCATTATTATCAATCTTTAATTTAATATTATTTATTGTATCAGTATGCTGATCTATCTATCTATCTATCTATCTATCTATCTATCTATCTATCTATCTATCTATCTATCTATCTATCTATCTATCTGCTGGAGCCAATCCCAGCCAACACAGGGCACAAGGCAGGAACCAATCCCGGGCAGGGTGCCAACCCACCGCAGGACACACACAAACACACCCACACACCAAGCACACACTAGGGACAATTTAGAATTGCCAATCCACCTAACCTGCATGTCTTTGGACTGTGGGAGGAAACCGGAGCGCCCGGAGGAAAGCCACGCAGACACGGGGAGAACATGCAAACTCCACGCAGGGAGGACCCGGGAAGCGAACCCAGGTCCCCAGGTCTCCCAACTGCGAGGCAACAGCGCTACTATGTGCATAAATACAGGGGCAAAATATAGTGGTGGCGAAATGTGTGTGGGGGGTTGTGAAAATTACTGGAGGCTAAATGTGTTGGGGGCGAAATGTGGAGGGCAACTTATCCGGATACCAAAACAATATGGCAATCCAAGCAAACAATGTCCCAATACACAATCCAATGGACAAGTTGAAAAATAAAAAAACAAAGCAAAATGGTCAAAAATTCCAGAAATGCCAAAGGACAAACAAAAGACACGACTTAAACTCCCTGACTCCCTAGCACATTCACTCCTGTGAGTATAGAGAGAGGGAGAGATTCTCCCAGAAGAGGTGGAATTTCCGGGAAGTGAGGTCGTTCATCTTCTTAGCTTTGCCCTTTTGGAGTTGTGGACAGAGAAGAAGAGGAAGAAGTTAGCTGCAGCACCCTCTCTAGTCCCGGGGTGGAATTGTTTACATCACAGGAGCCTCGAAGGTGTCCCCTAAGTGGGCACAAGTGACAATATTCATTTATTTATTTCTAGATTTATTTATGTCAGTCACATTGCATGCAACATGAAATACGACTTGAAATGAAAACAGTCATTCCCACCCGTCAAAGTGAAAAGGGGCGGTTCTAGCAAGAACTGTATTTTAATTGGTGAATTGTCGGTAGAGTGGATATAAACATTCAGCTATCAAGTACCAGATTTTCAGCAGACACTGACATTTTATCATCACTGGTTTTATTATTGGTAGCCATAATGAAGCGGTGTGTCTCTCCTTTGCTCTCTCACGTCAGGTTCTCCTTACTCAGTTGCCCACCAGCACAGTGTTCCACATCTCTTTCCACGCTTCTCCAATGACGTTTTCACGCCCTGTCCTGCACATTCACACTGCTGCCTAGGCCTACCACTGCTCACATGGGCTCAGAAGCAACACCTTCGGCGCTCACTTTCCCCAACTCAGTCACCCGATCCAAGCCAGGATCCTTCCCAAAATGCTCTGGTGGCCGTGTGTCCAGACCTAATGGATTTAATCAGTGGAGTGGATCTTATCAGTGTTGTTCTGTAATTGTATCGTCAACTTGTGGAAGAATAATTTTAGGGTAACATAGCATTCATCTTAAATAAATAGCATAAAAGCTTAATAAATGTCAGAAACCTGTTCAGGCACACCAGGAAACCAAATAAAGGTCAATTGAACAACAAAATGGACACTGAAATATAAGAATTGGTTTAGCAAAAATACTGAGATGGTCAAGTAAATAATGTACCAGAAGAAAGGTTGATGTAATATACAAAATGTCCTGAAGGATGACTAAGAGATGACTAAGAAATCAGCAGATGTCCTATAAACGAGAATGGACAGTCGTTATATGCACAGAAATTTCAAGGGTGGGGCACAACTGAAAGGTATAAGAAGAACCAGAATATAACATAACAGACTTTTATTTTATATAAATCATTTCGGTGTAAACCAACGAACCAGCCAATGTATGCATTGATTGACACTGTATGTAAATTCAGTAGTTTATAAAATGACCCTCTCTTCTTTGTTCCTCTGACTAGGCTGTAACAGACTGCTTTTGTAGAATGCTCCCTCTAAGGCATTTTGCCGAGGAGTAAAAGAACAGCTTTTCTCCTGCCTGATAACTGATTTGTAATGCTAGGGGATGTTTCTTTCTTTAATAAGACTAGGGGGCTTTGCCCCCTGCTCGCTTCACTCCCCAACCTTTCCAACCGACCCCCCCTGCCCCACCGTTGTGAAGAGGGGGGCTGAACGCACCCCAAGGAGACGTGGTTGCTCCTCCAAACCCCCTCTTAAACGGTGATACAATGGGAAACAAATGCATTTTTTTTTACCTCCTCTTTGCTCGATCAGCTGCTGCTGCAGTGCCGCGTGATCTGCATTTCGTGCGACGCTTCAAACTTTTAACAGCCTGTACAGCACCTGTCCTTTTGTCAAAACACTATGCAATCCCTTTTTGCTTTTCCATTATTTCACCTAGTAATATTTTCCATTTGTTTTACGCTAATGCAATCTTTACTATTATGTTTTTGAGACTGTTGAATTTTTCTACTTCCATTATCTCTAATCTGCTTTGCATGTGTATCACATCAACGTTGTTGAATTCTTTATGACGTTCTACTTTAAATTTTTTTAAGAGCTGAGAGCACAGGAAGTGTGTCTGCCAAAAGCATTCCAACAACTGAGAGGTTAGATGACCCGTCTTGTTTGAAAATGGTTGTAAGTAGGGCGTGACTTGCAAAAGCCACCGTCTCATGGGACTTGCTTCCAAAGAT